>NC_090356.1:34912921-35221304 GCF_035084215.1 Heptranchias perlo | reverse complement strand
CAGGTCTGTACAGAGTCACTGACTCCCGGTCTGTGCAGAGTAGGTGACTCCCGTTCCGTACAGAATAACAGACTCCCGTTCTGTACAGAACCTCGAACGCCCAGTCTGCACATAGAACCCGACTCCAGGTCTGTACACAGTCACTGATTCGGGTCTGTACAGAGTCGCTGCCTCCCGGTCTGGACAGTGTCACTGACTCCCGGTCTGTGCAGAGTCACCGTCTCCCAGTCTGTACAGAGTTACTGACTCCCGGCTGTACAGAGTCGCTGACTCCAGGTCTGTACAGAGTCACTGACTCCCGGTCCATACAGAATAACAGACTCCCGTTCTGTACAGAGAAACCGACTCTTGGTCTGTACAGAGTCACTGATTCCGGTCTGTACCAAGTCACTGCCTCCCGGTCCGTTCAGAATGACTGACTCCCGGTCTCTGCAGAGCCACGTACTCCCGGTCTGGACAGAGAAAATGACTCCAGGACTGTACAGAGCTACTGTCTCCAGGTCTGTGCAGAGACACTGACTCCCGGACTGTACAGAGTCACTGACTCCCGCTCTGGACAGATTCACTGGCTCCCGGTCTGTGCAGAGCCACTGTCTCTCGGTCTGGACAGATTCATGACTCCGGTCCGACAGAATCACTGGCTCCCGGTCTGTGCAGAGCCACTGTCTCTTGATCTGGACAGATTCACTGACTCCCGGTCCTACAGAATCAGTGGCTCCCGGTTTGTGCAGAGCCACAGACTATTTGTCTGTACGGAGTCACTGATTCCGGTCTGTAAAGCGTCACTGACTCCAGGTCTGTTCAGTGTCATTGACTCCCTGTCTGTGCAGAGTCACCGTCTCCCGGTCTGCACAGAGTCACGGACTCCCGGTCTGTACGTAGTAACAGATTTTCGGTCTGCATAGAGCCGCTGACTACCGGTCTGTGCAGAGTCACGGTCTCCCGGTCTGGACAGAGTCACTGACTCCGGGTCTGTACAGAGAAACTGACTCCAGGCCTGTGCAGAGTCACTGATTCCGGCCTGGATAGAGTCACCTTCTCCCGGTCTGTGCAGAGTCACTGAATCCCGGTCTGCACATAATCAATAATTCCCCAACTGTACAGAGCCACTGACTCCCGCTTTGCACAGAGTCACTGAATCCGATCTGTACAAAGTCGTTGACGTACGGTCTGTACAGAGTCACTGACTCCCGGTCCGGACAGAATCACTGACTCCCGATCGGCACAGTATCACTGACTCCCGGTCTGTGCAGTGTCACCGTCTCCCGGTCTGCACAGAGTCACTGACTCCGGGTTTGTACAGAGAAACCGACTCCAGGTCTGTGCAGAGTCACTGATTCCGGCCTGGACAGAGTCACCGTCTCCCGGTCTGTACAGACTTCCTGACTCCAGGTCTGTGCAGAGTCACTGAATCCAGGTCCTACAGATTCTCTGAATCCAGGTCCGTGCAGAGTCGCTGACTCCAGGTCTGCACATAATCAATAATTTCCCAAACGTACAGAGCCACTGACTCCCGCTCTGCACAGAGTCACTGAATCCGGTCTGTACAGAGTCGTTGACTTCCGGTCTGTACAGAGATACTGACTCCAGTTCTGTACAGAGACACTGACTCCTGGTCCGGACATAATCACTGATTCCCGATATGCACAGTGTCACTGACTCCCGGTCTGCACAGAGCTGCTGAATCCAGGTTTGCCCAGAGTCACTGACTCCCGGTCCGGACAGAATCACTGACTCCCGACCTGCACAGTTTCACTAACTCCCGGTCTGTGCACAGTCACCGTCTCCCGGTCTGTACAGAGTCACTGACTCCGGGTCTGTACAGAGAAACCGACTCCAGGTCTGTGCAGAGTCACTGATTCCGGCCTGGACAGAGTCACCGTCTCCCGGTCTGTACAGACTTCCTGACTCCAGGTCTGTGCAGAGTCACTGAATCCAGGTCCTACAGATTCTCTGAATCCAGGTCCGTGCAGAGTCGCTGACTCCAGGTCTGCACATAATCAATAATTTCCCAAACGTACAGAGCCACTGACTCCCGCTCTGCACAGAGTCACTGAATCCGGTCTGTACAGAGTCGTTGACTTCCGGTCTGTACAGAGATACTGACTCCAGTTCTGTACAGAGACACTGACTCCTGGTCCGGACATAATCACTGATTCCCGATATGCACAGTGTCACTGACTCCCGGTCTGCACAGAGCTGCTGAATCCAGGTTTGCCCAGAGTCACTGACTCCCGGTCCGGACAGAATCACTGACTCCCGACCTGCACAGTTTCACTAACTCCCGGTCTGTGCACAGTCACCGTCTCCCGGTCTGTACAGAGTCACTGACTCCGGGTCTGTACAGAGAAACCGACTCCAGGTCTGTGCAGAGTCACTGATTCCGGCCTGGACAGAGTCACCGTCTCCCGGCCTGTACAGACTTCCTGACTCCAGGTCCGTACAGAGTCGCTGACTCATGGTCTGCACATAATCAATAATTCCCCAACTGTACAGAGTCACTGACTCCCGCTCTGCACAGAGTCACTGAATCCGGTCTGTACAGAGTCGTTGACTTCCGGTCTGTACAGAGACACTGACTCCCGGTCTGTGCAGCGTCACCGTCTCCCGGTCTGGACAGAGTCACTGACTCCCGGTCTGTACGCTGTAACAGACTTCCGGTCCATGCAGAGTTACTGACTCCCGGTCCGGACAGAATCACTGACTCCTGGTCTGCACAGAGCCGCGGACTACCGCTCTGTACAGAGACAATGACTCCAGGTATGTACAGAGTCACTGACTCCGGGTTTGTACAGAGAAACCGACTCCAGGTCTGTGCAGAGTCACTGATTCCGGCCTGGACAGAGTCACCGTCTCCCGGTCTGTACAGACTTCCTGACTCCAGGTCTGTGCAGAGTCACTGAATCCCGGTCGTACAGATTCTTTGACTCCAGGTCCGTGCAGAGTCGCTGACTCCAGGTCTGCACATAATCAATAATTCCCCAACTGTACAGAGTCACTGACTCCCGCTCTGCACAGAGTCACTGAATCCGGTCTGTACAGAGACCCTGACTCCAGGTCTGTACAGAGACACTGACACCTGGTCCGGACAGAATCACTGACTCCCGATCTGCACAGTGTCACTAACTCCCGATCTGTGCAGATTCACTGTCTCCCGGTCTGGACAGACTCACTGACTCCGGGTCTGTACAGAGTCACTGACTCCCGGTCTGTACGCTGTAACAGACTTTCGGTCCATGCAGAGTCACTGACTCCCGGTCCGGACAGAATCACTGACTCCTGGTCTGCACAGAGCCGCTGACTCCCGGTCTGTGCAGAGTCACCATCTCCCAGTCTGTGCAGAGTCACTGACTCCGGGTCTCTAGAGAGAAACCGACTCGAGGTCTGTACAGAGTCACTGATTCGGGTCTGAACAGAGCCAATGACTCCCGGTCTGTACAGTGTCACTGACTCCCGGTCTGTGCAGAGTCAGTGACTCCCGAATGTACAAGTCACTGACTCCAGGTCTGCACAGAGTTGCTGACTCCAGGTCTGCACATAATCAATAATTTCGCCAATGTACACAATAACTGGCTCCCGGTCTGTACAGAGCCACCGACCCCCGCTCTGTACAGCACTGACTCCCGGTTTGTCCAGAGTTATTGCCTCCCGGTCTGTTAAGATTCATTGACACCCCGTCTGTACAAAATCATTGACTCCCAATCTATACAGAGTCACTGACTCCCGGTCTGTACAGAATAATTCACTTCCGGTTTTTGCAGAGTACCTGACTCCCGGACCGTACCGAATCACTGACTCCCGGTCCTTACAGAGTCACTGACTTCCGGTCCGAACAGAATCATGGACTCTCGGCCCGGACAGAATCACTGATTCCCGGTCGGTACAGAGCCACGTACTCCTGGTCTGCACAGAGAAAATGACTCCAGGACTGTGCATAGTTACTGACTCCAGGTCTGTGCAGAGACACTGACTCCCGGACTATACAGAGGCACTGACTTCCGGTGTGTACAGATTCACTGACTCCCGGTCTGTACGGAGAAACTGGATCATGAACTGTACAGAGTCACTGGCTCCAGGTCTGTACAAAGTCACTGACACCCGCCCTGCACAGAGTCACTGACTTCCGTTCTGTACACAGTCACTGACTCCAGGTCTGTGGAGAGTTACCGTCTCGCGGTCTGTGCACACTTCCAGACTCCAGGTCTGTGCAGATTCACTGAATGCCGGTGGTACAGATTCACTGACTCCAGGTTGGTACAGAGTCGCTGACTCTCGGTCTGGACATAAACAATAATTCCCCAACTGTACAGAATCACCGATTGCCGGTCTGTGCAGAGTCACTGACTCCCGCTCTGCACAGAGTCACTGAATCCGGTCTGTACAGAGACACTGACTCCCGGTCTGTACGCAGTAACAGACCTCCGGTCCATACAGAGTCACTGACTCCCGGTCCGGACAGAATCACTGACTCCCAGTCTGCACAGAGCCGCTGAATCCAGGTCTGTACAGAGACACTGACCCCAGGTCAGTACAGAGTCACTGATTCCCGGTCCGGACAGAGTCGCTGACTCCCGATCTGCACAGTGTCACTGACTCCCGGTCTATGCAGAGTCACCGTCTCCCGGTCTGTACAGAGTCACTGACCCCGGGTCTGTGCAGAGAAACCGACTCCAGGTCTGTGCAGAGTCACAGATTCCGGTCTGGACAGAGTCACTGACTCCCGATCTGTGCAGAGTCACCGTCTCCCGGTCTGTACAGTATCGCTGACTCCCGGTCAGTACAGAGTCACTGACTCCAGGTCTGTACTTAATCAATAATTCCACGTCTGTACAGAACCACTGACTCCCGGTCAGTACAGAGAACCCGACTCCAGGTCTCGACAGAGTGACTGATTCGGGTCTGTACAGAGTAACTGACTCCAGGTCTGTACATAATCAATAATCCCCCCTATGTACAGAATCACTGACTCCTGGTTTGTACAGAGATTTTGCCTCCCGGTCTGTTAAGATTCATTGACACCCCGTCTGTACAAAGTCACTGACTCCCAGTCTGTACGGGGTTAGTGATTCCCGATCTGTACAGAGTCACTGACTCCCGGTCTGTCCTCCCGGTCTGCACAGAGAAAATGACTCCAGGACTGTACAGAGTTACTGACTCCAGGTCTGTGCAGAGACACTGACTCCCGACTGTACAGAGTCACTGACTCCCGGTGTGTCCAGATTCACTGACTCCCGGTCTATACGGAGATACTGGCTCCAGGACTGCACAGATTCACTGAATCCGGTCTGTACCTAGTCATTGGCTTCCGGTCTGTCCAGAATCACTGACTCCCGGTCTGTTCCCTGTAACAGTCTTCCAGTTCATGCAGAGTGACTGACTCCCGGTCGAGACAGAATCACTGTCACCCGGTCTGCACAGAGCCGCTGACTACCGCTCTGTACAGAGACACTGACTCCAGGTCTGTACAGAGTCACTGACTCCCGGTCCGTACAGAGTCACTGACTCCCGATCTGTACAGTGTCACTGACTCCGGGTCTGTGCAGAGTCACCCTCTCCCGGTCTGCGCAGATTCACTGACTCCGGGTCTGTACAGAGAAACCGACAGAAGGTCTGTACAGAGTCACTGATCCCGGTCTGCACAGTATCACTGATTCCAGGTCTGTGCAGAGTCACCGTCTCTCGGTCTGTACAGAGACGCTGACTCCCGGTTGTGCAGAGTCACTGACTCCAGGTCTGCACAGAGCCGCTGACGCCAGGTCTGTACAGAATCAATAATTCCCCCAATGTACAGAATAACTGACTCCCGGACTGTACAGAGTCACTGATTCCCGGTCGGGATAGAATAACAGAGTCCCGTTCTGTACAGGACCACTGACTCCCGGTCTGTACAGAGAAACCGACTCGAGGTCTGCAGAGTCACTGATTCTGGCCTGTACCAAATCACTGACTCACGGTCTGTGCAGAGTCATCCTCTCCCGGTCTGTAAAGAGACATTGACTATCGGTCAGCACAGAGAACAGAAGAACATAAGAAATAGGAGCAGGAGTAGGCCAATCAGCGCCTCGAGCCTGCTCCGCCATTCAATAAGATCATGGCTGATCTGATCCTAACCTCAAATCTAAATTCATGTCTAATTTCCTGCCAGCTCCCCGTAACCCCCAATTCCCTTTACTTCGAGGAAACTGTCGATTTCTGTTTTAAATTTATTTAATGATGTCGCTTCCACAGCTTCCTGGGGCAGCAAATTCCACAGACCTACTACCCTCTGAGTGAAGAAGTTTCTCCCCATCTCAGTTTTGAAAGAGCAGCCCCTTATTCTAAGATTATGCCCCCGAGTTCTAGTTTCACCCATCCTTGGGAACATCCTTACCGCATCCACCTGATCAAGCCCCTTCACAATCTTATATGTTTCAATGAGTTCGCCACTCATTCTTCTGAACTCCAATGAGTAGAGTCCCAATCTACTCAACCTCTCCTCATATGTTCCCCCCCTCATCCCCAGGATTAACCGAGTGATCCTTCTTTGTACTGCCTCGAGAGCAAGTATGTCTTTTCTTAAGTATGGAGACCAAAACTGTATGCAGTATTCCAGGTGCGGTCTCACCAATACCTTACATAACTGCAGCAATACTTCCCTGTTTTTATATTCTATCCCCCTGGCAATAAAAGACAACATTCCGTTGGCCTTCTTGATCACCTGCTGCACCTGCACACTAACTTTTTGATTTTCTTGCACGAGGACCCCCGGATCCCTTTGTACTGCATCACTTTCCAGTTACTCCCCATTAAGATAATAACTTGCTCTCTGATTTTTCCTGCCAAAGTGCATTACCTCACATTTTCCAATATTGTATTTCATCTGCCAAATCTCCGCCCACTCACCCAGCCTGTCTATATCCCCTTGTAGGTTTTTTATGTCCTCCTCACTCTCTACTTTCACTCCCATCTTCGTATCATCTGCAACCTTTGATATTTTACACTCGGACCCCTCCTCCAAATCGTTAATATAGATTGTAAAGAGCTGGGGACCCAGCACCGACCCCTGCGGAACACCACTGGTTACTGGTTGCCAGTCCGAGAATGAACCATCTGTCCCAACTCTCTGCTTCCTGCTGGATAACCAATCCTCCACCCATGCCAGAATATTATCCCCAATCCAGTGATTCTTTATCTTGAGCAATAATCTTTTATGTGGCACCTTGTCGAATGCCTTCTGGAAGTCTAAATACACTACGTCCACTGATTCCCCTTTATCCACCCTGGACGTTATGTGCTCAAAGAACTCAAGCAAATTTGTCAGACATGACTTACCCTTGGTAAAGCCATGCTGACTTTGTCCTATTAAATTATGTTTATCCAAATGTTCCGCTACTGTCTCCTTAATAATAGACTCCAAAATTTTACCCACCCAGCTCCAAGGTTGCTTGCCCCCTTCTAGGATCAGTTACATACTGTTAGGCGAACTGGTCTATAATTTCCAGCCTTCTCCCTACTACCTCTGTTTTAAATTTATTTAATGATGTAGCTTCCACAGCTTCCTGGGGCAGCAAATTCCACAGACCTACTACCCTCTGAGTGAAGAAGTTTCTCCCCATCTCAGTTATGATAGAGCAGCCCCTTATTCTAAGATTATGCCCCCTAGTTCTAGTTTCACCCAGCCTTGGGAACATCCTTACCGCATCCACTCGATCAAGCCCCTTCACAATCTTATATGTTTCAATAAGATCGCCTCTCATTCTTCTGAACTCCAATGAGTAGAGTCCCAATCTACTCAACCTCTCCTCTTATGTCTGCCCCCTCATCCTCGGGATTAACCGAGTGAACCTTCTTTGTACTGCCTCGAGAGCAAGTCTGTCTTGTCTTAAGTATGGAGACCAAAACTGTATGCAGTATTCCAGGTGCGGTCTCACAAAAACCTTATATAACTGCAGCAATACCTCCCTGTTTTTATATTCTATCCCGCTATTAATAAAAGCCAACATTCCGTTGGCCTTCTTGATCACCTGCTGGACGTGCATACCAACTTTTTGATTTTCTTGCACTAGGACCCCCAGATCCCTTTGTACTGCAGTTCTTTCCAGTTTCTTGCCATTAAGATAATAACTTGCTCTCTGATTTTTCCTGCCAAAGTGCATAACCTCACATTTTCCAATATTGTTTTGCATCTGCCAAATCTCCGCCCACTCACCCAGCCTGTCTATATCCCCTTGTCGGTTTTTTATGTCCTCCTCACTCTCTACTTTCCCTCCCATCTTTGTATCATCTGCAAACTTTGATATGTTACACTCGGTCCCCTCCTCCAAATCGTTAATATAGATTGGAAAGAGTTGCGGACCCAGCACCGACCCCTGCGGAACACCACTGGCTACTGGTTGCCAGTCCGAGAATGAACCATTTATCCCAACTCTCTGCTTCCTGTTAGATAACTAATCCTCCACCCATGCCAGAATATTACCCCTAATCCAGTGATTCTTTATCTTGAGCAATAATCTTTTATGTGGCACCTTGTTGAATGCCTTCTGGAAGTCTAAATATACGACGTCCACTGGTTCCCCTTCATCCACCCTGTACGTTCTGTCCTCAAAGAACTCAAGCAAATTTGTCAGACATGACTTCACCTTCGTAAAGCCATGCTGACTTTGTCCTATTAAATTATGTTTATCCAAATGTTCCGCTACTATCTCCTTAATAATAGATTCCAAAATTTTCCCCACCACAGATTTTAGGCTGGTCTATAATTTCCAGCCTTCTGCCTAATACCCTCTTTAAATAAGGGTGTTACATTAGCAGTTTTCCAATCTGCCGGGACCTTTGCCCAGTCCAGAGAATTTTGGAAAATAATTATCAAAGCATCCACAATCCCTACTGCCACTTCCCTCAAGACCCCAGGATGTAAGCCATCAGGTCCAGGGGATTTATCCGCCTTGAGTCCCATTAATTTACTGAGTACCAATTCCTTAGTGATTTAAATCGTATGAAGCTTCTCCCCCGCTAGAGACCCCTGTTTGTCCAGTGTTGGGATTTTCTTCGTGTCCTCTACCGTAAAGACTGAAACAAAATATTTGTTCAGCATTTTTGCCATCTCCATGTTTCCCACCATTAATTTCCCGGTCTCATCCTCTAAGGGACCTACGTTTCCCTTAGCCACCCTTTTTCTTTTTATATAACTGTAGAAACTCTTGCTCTCTGTTTTTATATTTTTTGCTAATTTATATTCATAATCTATCTTCCCTTTCTTAATCAATCCTTTCGTTACTTTTTGCTGTCTTTTGAAGAGTTCCCAATCTTCTATCATCCCACTAAGTTTGGCTACCTTATATGTTCTTGTTTTTAGTCGGATACTATCCTTAATTTCTTTATTTAGCCACGGATGGCTGTTATTTCTTTTACACCCTTTATTCCTCAGTGGAATATATAATTTTTGAAAGTTGTAAAATAACTCCTTAAATGAACACCACTGTTCATGTACCGTCTTACACTTTAATCTATTTACCCAGTCCATTTTTATCAATTCCGCTCTCATACCATCATAGTCTCCTTTATTCAAGCTCAGTACGCTTGTTTGAGAACCAACCTTCTCACCCTCTAATTGGATATGGAATGTAACCATGTTATGGTCACTCATTATTAATCCTGGCTCATTGCACAGGATCAGGTCCAAGGTTGCTTGCCCCCTTATAGGATAAGTTACAGACTGCTCAAGAAATCCATCCCTAATACACTCAATAAACTCTTCCTCAAAGCTGCCCTGCCCAATTTGATTTGTCCAGTTAATATGATAGTTAAAATCCCCCATAATTATAGCTGTTCCCTTATTACATGCCCCGACTATTTCCTGATTACTACTTCTTCCAGCAGAGTTGCAACTATTAGGAGGCCTATATACTACTCCCACTAGTGTTTTTTTCCCCTTATTATTCCTCATCTCTACCCAAACTGTTTCATTATCCTGATCCTTTGTCCCAATATCATTTCTCTGTATTACAGTGATTCCTTCCTGTAATAACATAGCCACCCCACCTCCCCTTCCTTCATGCCTGTCCTTCCTGATTGTTAAATACCCTGGCATATTTAATGCGCAGTCGTTGTCACCCTGCAGCCATGTTTCTGTAATGGCCACAAGATCATACCCATACGTAGTTATTCGTGCCGTTAATTCGTCCATTTTGTTACGAATGCTACGTGCATTCAGATAAAGAACTTTCAAATATGTTTTGTGACACTTAGTTCCTGCTTTTTCCTTTTTTAACACTTTAACTTTTACTCCTTACCTTCTGTCCCTTCCTGATACGCTTTCCTCTGTCTCCCTGCTCAGGTCCCCAACCCCCTGCCACAGCTTTGATGCTGGGTTAATCGCCTTACGCCTTCTAGTTTTCATTTTATCTGTCGTGCCTAAAGTACCTAAAGTGCGTAAAGTACACTTTCTTTCCGCTGCTCTATTCTTTTCCCTTTCACTTGTTCTTGAACAACTGTTTTTACTATTTGTATTGTAGATTTCCCCTGGGTCTTCCCCTCTCTTGCTGCTCTCAACTTTATTCCCTTCTGACTCCCCGCTCAGGTTCCCATCCCCCTGCCACTCTAGTTTAAACCTTCCCCAACAGCACTAGCATACACCTCTGTGAGGACATTGGTCCCGGTCCTGCTCGGGTGTAACCCGTCCCGCTTGTCCAGGTCTCACCTTCCCCAGAACTGGTCCCAATGTCCCAGGAATCTAAATCCCTCCCTTCTACACCATCCCTGCAGCCACGCATTCATCCTGTCTATTCTCCTGTTCCTATACTCACTGGCACGTGGCACCGGTAGTAATCCTGAGATCACTACCTTTGAAGTCCTGCTTTTTAATTTATCTCCTAACTCCTTAAATTCACCTTGCAGGACCTCATCCCTTTTTTTACCTATGTCGTTGGTATCATTATTGACCACGACTACTGGCTGTTCACCCTCCCCCTCCAGAATGCCCTGCAGCCACTCCGTGACATCCTTGACCCTAGCACCAGGGAGGCAACATACCGTCCTGGAGTCACGTTTGCGGCCGCAGCAACGCCTATCTGTTCCCCTTACAATTGAATCCCCTATCACTATAGCCCTGCCACTCTCTTCCTCCCCTCCTGTGCAGCAGAGCCACCCGTGGTGCCTCCAACCTGGCTCTTGCTGCTTTCCCCTGATAAGCCATCTCCCCCAACTGTATCTAAAGCAGAATATCTGTTTGAGAGGGAGATGACCCCAGGGGACTCATGCTCTACCTGCCCAGTCCTTTTACTCTGCCTGGCGGTCACCCATTTACTTTCTGCCTGCGTAATCTTTACCTGCGGTGTAACCCCCTCACTGAACGTGCTATCCACGATAGCCTCAGCATCGCGGATGCTCCACAGTGAATCCACCCGCAGCTCCAGCTCTGAAAGACGGTTAGCCAGTAGCTGCAGCTGGACAAACTTCCTGCACACATGGTTGCCAGGGACACTGGTATTGTCCATGACTTTCCACATAGTGCAGGAGGAGCATATCACGGGTGCGAGCTGTGCTGCCATGACTTGCCTTAGACTCTCAGACTCTCCTCCCGCTCTAGGTCTCTCCTTTTATCCTGTGCTCACCTCTCGGACTCTCCTGCCTCACCTGTGACGTCACACAGTAGTTGTCTCTTTTTGCAGGTCTGCTGCTGCTTTTATTCCCCACTCTCAGTCTTCTACTCTCAGGTCCACTGCCGCTCTGGGGAAAAGTTAGGAAAAGCAAGGCGAAGCAGCACCTCCTTCACCCACTTCACCGAACTCCCACACTTACCAAACTCTCCGTTCACACTGTGTTGTCTACACTGACAGGCCCCTGTATTTCTACAGTTTGTGACTCAGATGAGTCAGGCCTGCCCCACCTTCAAGTACGAGTTTAATCAAGCTAACCAATTAGCTTGCTACAGCAGCTCTCTCTGCTGAAGCCTGACAGAAATTAAAAAAAATTAAACTTTAAAATTGAACTTAAACAGTTGATAGCAATTGAACTTAAACAGTTGAAAGCAATATGCACTAGATTTTAAAGAGATTAACCCTTAAACTCCCACACTTACTCCCACACAAACTCTCCGTTCACACTGTGTTGTCCGCACACCGATTAGCAATGGACAGCGACAAATTGTCCGGTATAAACTCAAATACCCCTCGCCCCAATAAAGTTATGCTGGGAAAGAAACAACTCCATTTAAACCCAAACTTAACTGCAACAAATCAGCAAAGATTACTTGAACGGCATCCAGTGATGAGCTTCAGACGAAATGTCCTGGCCGACCATGGAAGGTCCTACGGTGATATCACGTATCACGTATCACGTGTTTCTCTGCTCTGATGTTGAGAAAAAGAATCGAAATTAATTGAATACAACTGCAGTCCCTGAACGGGACTTTGTCCTGCAGCTTAATATCCTGTTAACAGACCCGCCGCCTGTCAAGGTGAACCTGCTTGTCCTGTTCGGACTTTGACATTTCAGTTAATGATTAGTTTTGAGGTTCTGTATTAGTTTAAGATGCTGTACTAATTTGAGGTACTGTATTAGTTTGAGGTACTGTATTAGTTTGAGGTGCTCTATTAGTTTGAGGTACTGTATTGGTTGGAGGTACTGTATTATTTTGTTGTGCAGTATTATTTTGAGGTTCTGTGTTAGTTTGAGCTGCTGTCGTAGTTTGTGGTATTATGTTAGTTTCAGATTAAGGTATTATATTAGTTTGAGGCACTTTATTAGTTTGAGATACTGTATTAGATTGAGATGCTGTATTACTTTGAGGTATTATATTAGTTGAAGGTTGTGTATCGGTTTGAGGTACTATATTTGTTTGAGGTACTGTATCAGTTTGAGGTACTTTATTAGTTTGAGATGATGTATTAGCTCGAGGTATTATATTAGTTTCAGATTCTCTATCCGTTTGAGGTACTGTATTAGTCTGAGGTACTATTTTAGTTTGAGAAGCTCTATCAGTTTAAGGCGTTGTGTTAGTTTGGGGTATCTGAAATGTATATTGTAGTATATTAGTAATATTAACCTTTAGCTTTCGCCTCTTAGTAAGGAAGTATAAATCTCTGTTAGGAGAATGAAACTACAATCATAAGACAGATTTGCCTCATTTTATATGCATGCATATGTTTAACTTAGAGACGAGAAGATTCTGAAATCCAGAAACTCTTGGATTGTAGCTGATATCATCATCCTCGTAAGTTTAATGATTTATTTGATAGAAACAATTCTCTGACAATCCTAACAAGGCCTTTAAATCATTCATAGCTGGTGTGTATGTATGTCAGACAGCATTGTGTGCTATTCGTCTTACCAGTTTCACAGGGAAGCAGGAGCGGTGTGAGATCTGTATGATTGCTACGTATCATTCCAAGCTGACTCAGCGGGAAAGGGTTGTACTGGTGAGAGATAAACACCATTCTGCTATCTGGTCAATGGGCAAGGCCATATGTTTTAACTAACAAGTTCTAAAGTTATAGTTATAATTAATGCCCAAAGCAGAACAACGAGCTGTGCGGAAGGAGCAGGTTTGCACGACAACGCGACATCTAGTGGAGGAGTGTAGTTAGGTGCAAATGGAAGTGATACTCAAAGCAGAGAAAATGCTGGAAACCCTCAGCAGGTCGGGCAGCATCTGTGGAGAGAGAAACCGAGTTAACGTTTCAGGTCAATGACCTTTCATCAGAATCAAGTTGGGCAGTTGTGTTAGGTAATAGTATGAAAGCTCGGAATTGTTTCACTCATGTGGGGTGATTTGGGTACTTTTCCCTCTTTGGAAGTTCAAGATCAAAAGTGAAATAAGGGTTCGTCCGAGAACTCTCACATATTTCAACAAACAACCCCGAAGCGAGAATCATACCCCTAGATCAACCAGCCCACTTATAGGGTTCAGTACAGTCAAGAGCCAGCTATCGTAAAACCCTTTTTGGTGGCTATCCTTGATAAGCAATTATGAAATCAGGTTGCATGGACTGGACTTGCATTCCCTTGAGTATAGAATATTAAGGGGTGATCTAATTGAGGTGTTTAAGATGAATAAAGGATTTGACAGGGCAGATAAAGAATATTTCCTCTGGTGGGGGAGTCCAGAAAAAGGGGGCGTAATTTTAAAATTAGAGCTAGGCCTTTCAGGGGTGGTGTCAGGAAGCACTTCTTCACACAAAGGGGAGTGGAAATCTGGAACTTTCTCCGACAAAAAACTGTTGAGGCTGGGGTTCAAATGAAAATTTCAAAACTGAGATCGGTAGAATTTGGGGCGAATTCGGGAGTTTAATGACTTTGACATTTTTTCCCTGTGACTTGTGTAGTTTCGATCGATGAAATGTTCGTGAAAAGAGTCAGTGTAAAGAGAGTCAGCTGTTCATGTTTCCCGAGACACTTCCTTCAGACCTGAGACCGAAAAGTTTGTCGTTTCCGTAGTGTAGCGGTTATCATGTTCACCAGTTACACGCAGAAAATCCCCGATTTGCTCCCCAAAAACCTCCAGTGTCGAGTTTCTTGCAGCGTGAAAGGGGCTACAAAGCTTTTTAAATTTAACACCGGCTGCAGCAGATTCCTGGTATAATAAGCACCAAACATTTTTAAGCAGACTCTTCAAATACAGTATGTAAAATGGGAAGGGATAAAAGTTCCTGAGAAGCAAAGCACAAAGATTTATTAACGGTTTAATTGTCACTTAGCAAACAAGTTAGCATTTCCTTCAGTGTGCAACGGAACGTTGCATGTTTATTAATGGTGATTAAATAAAACATTGAGTGTCTCACAGACTTGAATTATTTTTGTGCAATGAACGATTCCCAACCACGAGGCAACACTGCATCACACATAATTGTTTATGTATATATAAGTATATACACAATATATACCGTTAGCAGACCCCTGACTTGTGACTTGTAGATGGTGGAAAGGCTTCAGGGAGTCAGGAGCTGAGTCACTCACCGCAGAATACCCAGCCTCTGACCTGCTCTCGTAGCCACTGTATTTATATGGCTGGTCCAGTTCAGTTTCTGGTCAATGGTGACCCCCAGCATGTTGTTGGTGGGGGTTCGGCGATGTTAATGCCATTGAATGTCAAGGGGAGGTGGTTAGACTCTCTCTTGTTGGAGATGGTCATTGCCTGGCACTTGTCTGGCGCGAATATTACTTGCCACTTATGATCCCAAGCCTTAATGTTGTCCAGGTCTTGCTGCATGCGGGCTCGGACTGCTTCATTATTTGAGGGGTTGCGAATGGAACTGAACACTGTGCTATCATCAGCGAACATCCCCATTTCTGACCTTATGATGGAGGGAAGGTCATTGATGAAGCAGCTGAAGATGGTTGGGCCGAGGACACTGCCTTGAGGAACTCCTGCAGCAATGTCCTGGGGCTGAGATGATTGGCCTCCAACAACCACTACCATCTTCCTTTGCGCTATGTATGACTCCTGCCACTTGAGAGTTTCCCCTCTGATTCCCATTGACTTCAATTTTACTAGGGCTCCTTTGTGCCACACTCGGTCAAATGTTGCCTTGATGACAAGGGCATTCACTCTCACCTCACCTCTGGAAATCAGCTCTTTTGTCCATGTTTGGACCAAGGCTGTAATGAGGTCTGGAGCCGAGTAGTCCTGGAGGAAGACAAACTGAGCATCGGTGAGTAAGTGGTGCTTGATAGCACTGTCGACGACACCTTCCATCACTTTGCTGATGATTGAGAGTCGACTGATGGGGCGGTAATTGGCCGGATTGGATTTGTCCTGCTTTTTGTGGACAGGACATACCTGGGGAATTTTCCACATTGTCGGGTAGATGCCAGTGCTGTAGCTGTACTGGAACAGCTTGGCTAGTGGCCTAGCTCGTTCTGGAGCACAAGTCTTCAGCACTACAGCTGGGATGTTGTCGGGGCCCATAGCCTTTGCTGTGTCCAGTGCACTCAGCCGTTTGTTGATATCACGTGGAGTGAATCGAATTGGCTGAAGACTGGCTTCTGTGATGGTGGGGTTATCGGGTGGAGGCCGAGATGGATCATCCACTCGGCACTTCTGGCTGAGCATAGTTGCAAACGCTTCAGACTTGTCTTTTGCACTCACGTGCTGGACTCCGCCATTATTGAGGATGGGGATGTTTGCAGAGCCTCCTCCTCCCGTTAGTTGTTTAATTGCCCACCACCATTCACGACTGGATGTGGCAGGACTGCAGACCTTTGGTCTGATCCGTTGGTTGTGGAATCGCTTCGCTCTATCTATAGCATGTTGCTTCCGCTGTTCAGCACGCATGTAGTTCTGAGTTGTAGCTTCACCGGGTTGGCATCTCATTTTTAGGTACGCCTGGTGCTGCTCCTGGCATGCTGTTCTACACTCCTCATTGAACCAGGGTTGATCTCCTGCCTTGTTGGTAATGGTAGAGTGAGGAATATGCCGGGTGATGAGGTTACAGATTGTGCTGGAATACAATTCTGCTGCTGCTGATGGCCCACAATGCCTCATAGATGCCCAATTTTGAGCTGCTGGATCTGTTTTGAATCTATCCCATTTAGCACGGTGGTAGTGCCACACAACACGTTGGATGGTGTCCTCAGTGCGAAGACGGGACTTCATCTCCACGAGGACTGCTGCGGTGGTCACTCCTACCAATACTGTCATGAACAGATGCATTTGCGATAGGTAGATTGGTGAGGACGAGGTCAAGCAAGTTTTTCCCTCGTGTTGATTCACTCACCACCTGCTGCAGGCCCAGTTTGGCAGATATATCCTTCAGGACTTGGCCAGCTCGGAGAGCAGTGGTGCTACCGAGCCACTCTTGGTGATGGACATTGAAGTCCCCCACCCAGAGTACGTTTGCTGTGCCCTTGCTACCCTCAGTGCTTCCCAACATGGAGGAGGACTGATTCATCAGCTGAGGGAGGATGGTCGGTAGTAATCAGCAGGAGGTTTCCTTGCCCATGTTTGACCTGATGCCTTGAGATTTCATGGGGTCCAGTGTCAATGTTGAGGACTCCCAGGGCCACTCCCTCCTGACTGTATATCACTGTACCGCCACTTCTGGTGGGCGTGTCATTCCGGTGGGACAGAACATCGCCAGGGATGGTGCTGGAAGAGTCTGGGACGTTGGCTGAAAGGTATGATTCCGTGAGTATGGCGATGTCAGGCTGTTGCTTGACGAGCCTGTGGGACAGCTCTCCCAATTTTGGCACAAGGAGGACATTGCAGGGTCGACTGGGCTTGGTTTGCCTTTGTCGTGTCCGGTGCCAAGTGGTCCGTCTGGTTTTATTCTTATTATGACTTTTCGGAGCGAGATTTTACAACTGAGTGGCTTGCTCGGCCATTTCAGAGGGCAATTAAGAATCAACCACATTGCTGTGGGTCTGGAGTCACATTTCGGCCAGACCGGGTAACGACGGCAGGTTTCCTTTCCGAAAGGACATTAGTGAACCAAATGGGTTTTTCGGACAATCCGGTAGTTTCATGGCCACCATTACTGATACTAGTATTTTAATACCAGATTTTATTTAATTAATTGAAATTAAATTCACAAGCTGCCGTGGCAGGATTTGAATTCTTGATTCGAGATTTTAGTTTGGGTCGCTGGATTACGAATGCAGTAAAATAACCACTATGCTACCGTACCGTTTTGTTTTTAACACGGCTTGTGAAATCGTCGGAATTTCATAACTTAGGAGTCGCCTCCTACAAATCAATTCGTGCAAATTTAAAATCACGGTTACTGTTTATTTAGGTCTGAAAGAAATAAAAATAAAAACGTCACTCAGCGCCGGCGGTGAGACAGTGTCGAACTTGATTGCTCTGAAGTCACCGCTGGGCAAAAGCTGACGCCGTTTTCAGGACGCGAACCCACTGAATGTAATTGATAAGCTAAAAACCAACAGGTCTCGTCAACGTCAAACACTTCCTTTCTTGTTCAATAGAGGGAGCAGAGGCGTGTGCATCATCAGACGCCAGTAACTTTAAGAAATAGAACAGATAAAGGCACAGATGCAAGTTCCAAATCTTTTCAATACAAAGTTTTTAACCTTACCTCAAGGGCGACTGCCGTGAGGCTGAAAACAGGTCCCAGATGATTTAGGTTCACTCGTGACTTGTTTTCCAATGTTTGCCCGTCAGGTTTGCAATTCAATTTGTCTTGGATATTGAAGATATTCCAATTTCAGGATGATTGCACAACATACCACGTTTAAACCAACGATCTTGATAACTTCAATCATCACACAATCGACATCGACGCTACAGAGGCCCCAGCACCCCTTTCAATATTGTTTTTCTTAACTCACAGTTTTCAAAAGTGAATTGGATAAACGCTTGGATGGAAACATTTTCAGGGCGATGTGGAAACAGCAGGCGAGTGGGATTAACTGGACAGCTCTTTCAGAGAGCTGGCATTGGCACGATGGGCCGAATGGCATCCGAATGGCGCTGTCTTATTCTATGATTCTATGAATAGAACAATTTCCGCCTTTCTCTGAGCCTCCCGAAATGGAGCGCAGTAATCGTATCCCTGTGAAATGAGCTCCTGAACAGTAATTCGGAAATTAGCGTGGCTGAGCGGTTTAAAACTGGTTATGCTCCGAACAGGAAATTTGCTCTCTAAATTTGATTCGGTTATCAACTCTCTCCCCCCTTTCGATCTTAAATGTCTTTACATATTTTTTGATCTCTTCTTCCCCTGTCATGCCCACAATATTAGTGTCCCTGGTAAATACTGAAGCAAAGTGATTATTTAATATTTCTGCCATTTCGCTGTCATTGCCTGTGAGTTTGTCATGTGTATCCCTGGGTGGCCCGATTCCCATCCTAAATGTTCTTTGGCTGTTAATGTGTCCAGAATACTTTGCTTTTTTGATATTCCTTTTTGCCTTTCTAATAGTTCGTTTGACTTCATTCCCAGTCTTCTCACATTCCCATTTGGCATCCTCTCCTTTATTGTCCAGTGTGTGCCTTTTTCAATAGTTTCAATTTTGCCCGTATTTCTTTATTCATCCCTGGTGTGTCATTTCTGGCTAGTTTGTTCTTGCATTTTAGTGGGATATATTTCGCCTGGACTTTATTGATCACCGTTTTAAATGTTTCCCACTGCTGTTCTATTTCTTTGTCCAGGTCATCAATATATCAAACATTTCACCGTTCAAAACTTCTCAAGTCACATATCCATGACAAAACCAATTGCTTTTGTGGGAGGAGCAAATCGACTTGGTGGAAAAATCAGCTGCAGCCCAATCCACAAATAAAATATTTCCATGGAGCAGTAAAAATAAGAAACGTCGGAAGGGGGACTCGAACCCAAACCTCCAATTAAAACTGCAACCTGAACGCAGCGCCTTTGACTGCTTAGCTATCCTAACTAGGATCGGAACGGTTCATTCTCCATCATTTCTGCATTGTTCCCCAGTGAAGGCAGAATAAAAGTTTAAAATGGCACTCGCTCAACATGGGGCTCGAACCCACAGCCATGAGATTAAAAGTCTTATGCTCTACCGACTGAGCTAGCCGGGCTTTAGTGCGACTTGCCGCCGTATCTGTTATTGTAGCAAGCAGAAGACGCCATTTCCAAATTATTGGAATCAATTCTGAGGGACAGGATGAACTGTCACTGAGAAAGGCATGGACTCATCAAGAACAGTCAGCACAGATTTCTTAAGGGGAGGTCGTGTCTGACTAACTTGATTGTATTTTTCGAGGAGGTGATAAGGAGGATCGTTGAGAGTAGCGCAATTCATGTAGTCTGCATGGATTTTAGAAAGTCTTTTGAAAAGTTCCGACACAGCAGATTGGTCAAAAAAGTAAAGGCCCATGTGATCCAAGGCAATGTTGCTTGTTGGATCCAAAATTGGCTCAGTGGCAGGAAGCAAAAGGTAATGGTCGACGGGTATTTTTGCGGCTGGATGTTTGTTCCCAGTGGGGTGCCGCAGGGCTCGGGACAAGGTCCTTTGCTTTTTGTGGGATACATTAACGATTTGGACTTAAACGTAGGGGGCATGATTAAGGAATTTGCGGGTGACACAAAAATAGGCCGTGTGTTTGATAGCGAGGAGGAAAGCTGTAGACTGTGGGGGTTCAGGAAATTTTCTGATAAAAAATGCACTCAAGTTATCGATCTTTGAACGCATTTTGAACGAATCCGTGCGTTTGACCCGGCACAGGCACGATGGGTCGAATGATCTCCTCTTGTGAACTCACATAATACGATGATACTAAGTGTTGTCAGACGGAAAAGCAACACATTCCAAATAAGAGCAGAGAGGAAACTAGTCGAACAGCATAACAGCACCGTGAGATATTGTACTTGAGAAGGATGAGGATGGACAGTTTATCATGGTGGAAGTCACATCGGGTATCATTTGTGACTTTGATCAGGACGATTTCATGCTGCGACAGGGGCGGAATCGTAATTGGAGAGATGCAGCCAGGGCGCGGCCCCTTTCATGCGCGGGGGAGACGGCGGGGGGGAGTCAGAGCTGGGGCTCACCGGTGGAAGCAGCATAAATGTTTAAAACGATGGTCTGTTTGAGGTTGGGTGGCTGTTTAAAGGCGAGTAGTGGACAGGTGGACACCTACAGACACTGAAAGACGCCCTAGTAAGAACGGGATATGATGCTCGACTCATCGATCGACAGTTCCGACGGGCCATAGCGAAAAATCGAATAGACCTCCTCAGAAGACTGACATGGGACGCAACCAAAATTGGCTTGACGACAGAAGACAGAGGGTGGTTGTCGAGGGTTGTTTTTCAAACTGGATGCCTGTGTCCAGCGGTGTGCCTCAGGGATCAGTGCTGGGTCCGCTGTTATTTGTTATTTATATTAATGATTTGGATGAGAATTTAGGAGGCATGGTTAGTAAGTTTGCAGATGACACCAAGATTGGTGGCATTGTGGACAGTGAAGAAGGTTATCTAGGATTGCAACGGGATCTTGATAAATTGGGCCAGTGGGCCGATGAATGGCAGATGGAGTTTAATTTAGATAAATGTGAGGTGATGCATTTTGGTAGATCGAATCGGGCCAGGACCTACTCCGTTAATGGTAGGGCGTTGGGGAGAGTTATAGAACAAAGAGATCTAGGAGTACAGATTCATAGCTCCTTGAAAGTGGAGTCACAGGTGGATAGGGTGGTGAAGAAGGCATTCAGCATGCTTGGTTTCATTGGTCAGAACATTGAATGCAGGAGTTGGGATGTCTTGTTGAAGTTGTACAGGGCATTGGTGAGGCCACACTTGGAGTACTGTGTACAGTTCTGGTCACCCTATTATAGAAAGGATATTATTAAACTAGAAAGAGTGCAGAAAAGATTTACTAGGATGCTACCGGGACTTGATGGTTTGACTTACAGGGAGAGGTTAGACAGACTGGGACTTTATTCCCTGGAGAGTAGGAGGTTAAGGGGTGATCTTATAGAAGTCTATAAAATAATGAGGGGCATAGATAAGGTCGATAGTCAAAATCTTTTCCCAAAGGTAGGGGAGTCTATAACGAGGGGGCACAGATTTAAGGTGAGAGGGGAGAGATACAAAAGGATCCAGAGGGACAATTTTTTCACTCAAAGGGTGGTGAGTGTCTGGAACGAGCTGCCAGAGGCAGTAGTAGAGGCGGGTACAATTTTGTCTTTTAAAAAGCATTTGGACAGTTACATGGGGAAGATGGGTATCGAGGGATATGGGCCAAGTGCAGGCAATTGGGACTAGCTTAGTGGTATAAACTGGGCGACATGGACATGTTGGGCCGAAGGGCCTGTTTCCATGTTGTAACTTCTATGATTCTATGATTCTATACCCTTCGTCGTCCAGTACTTCCCCGGAGCGGAGAAACTACTCCATGTTCTCTGCATCCTTCAACATGTCATCAATGACGACGAACACCTCGCTAAGGCCATCCCCACACCTCCACTACTCACCTTTAAACAGCCACCCAACCTCAAACAGACCATCGTTCGCAGCAAATTACCCAGCCTTCAGGAGAACAGCTTCCACGACACCACACAACCCTGCCACGGTAACCTCTGCAAGACATGCCAGATCATCAACACAGATACCACCATCACACGAGAGAATACCACCCACCAGGTGCATGGTTCATACTCCTTTGACTCGGCCAATGTTGTCTAGCACATACGTTGCAGGAAAGGATGCCCCAGAGCATGGTACATTGGCGAGACCATGCAGACGCTGCGACAACGGATGAACGGACACCGCGCAACAATCGCCAGACAGGAGGGTTCCCTCCCAGTCGGGGAACACTTCAGCAGTCAAGGACATTCAGCCACCGACCTTCGGGTAAGCGTACTCCAAGGCGGCCTTTGAGACACACGACAGCGCAAAATCATCGAGCAGAAATTGATAGCCAAGTTCCGCACCAATGAGGACGGCCTCAACCGGGATCTTGGGTTCATGTCACACTACACGTAACCCCACCAGCGAACAAAAGTTATCTTTTTATAATATAAAGGGTCATTTGCTGTCTTTCTCTTCCTTCCGGATGTTTCTATGTTTCTGCCTCGCTCTCTCTGTTTCTTTTTTGTTTGGTATTTGTATATTCGGTGGCCCTGTAGGTAACACCTCTCTGTCTGAACACTCTGATTGCCTTGGCAACGGGCAGTTGGAAAGACTGTCTGTAACCACCAGGTACTGTTCTGTGATTTATAAATGCGATAGGTTCGAGGATTTCATTTCCACATTCACCTGAGGAAGGAGGAAGCCTCCGAAAGCTTGTGATTTTCAAATAAAATAGTTGGACTATAACTTGGTGTTGTAAAATTGTTTACAATTATCAACCCCAGTCCATCACCGGCATCTCCACATGATAATTATCTTGGTTCAGAAGTGAGAAAATAATCAAATTAAAGACCATCCAAGCTCCATCTCGCTTAAGTTGTGAAGTAGTGCCAATTATGACCATAATGTAAGCTTTGTTTGTGGGTAAAGCGAACAACACCTAAGTGTTATTGATTATTATGCCTTCGTGAAACTCTTCAGTGTGTAACTTACCAACGCGTGAATAGAGCGCCAGAAACCCAGTGAATAGTTTGGTTTCAGAACCGTCCGACGGAAATAAAACCCTCAGAGAGTTACTGGTCGAATAGTACTCATGCAGTCCTGGATCACTTCCATCATCTTCTCGCTTGCCACACAGCCGAGAAAATTATTTCTCCTCTGATTGGACCTGTTGTAAAAGTATAGTATTAATAATAAATCCTCACCACACACAT
This sequence comes from Heptranchias perlo, assembly GCF_035084215.1. Taxonomy (NCBI): domain Eukaryota; kingdom Metazoa; phylum Chordata; class Chondrichthyes; order Hexanchiformes; family Hexanchidae; genus Heptranchias; species Heptranchias perlo. The sequence continues at coordinate 35,198,113 of NC_090356.1, read as the reverse complement.
TTCGTGTAATGTGCTTAAAACTCCTTGAAACAGGGTCAGTATCGCTTTTAATGCCTGGTGGAAAACGAGCGGTATTGGATTGATCGCCGATTTTGCACCCCATCTGATTTTCACCAATGGAAATGAAAATATTGGTGGGGGGGAGTGGTCTCTCCGCCACTACCCGTTTACCGCCTGGCGGTAAAAGTGGAATTTCACAGCAAATAGACAAGAATCAACGTACAAAATACAGTCGTCTATGAACTCGACTCCTTTCAATGGCTATGAGTGTTTCTAAACACACCAAGAGGTCCAGATTGCTGTGCGAGAATACTATGGGACACTTTAATCGATTCTTCTCTTTGTTTAGGAAACTTTTAACCCTGTTAAAATAAATGGAGTTAATTATTCATAAATTGTCTGCTTAGGCTTTATTAAAATGGTCGTGCCGACATGGAAAGCAAAATCGGTTATGTGTTAAGGGAAGACTTTGGTACCACATGGAATTGGAATTTCCCTGCTACATTTCCCTGTTGGCTCCAAATCAACAATAAGACTTCCACTAAATAGCCGCTCGCCACTACATACACATCAGCTTACTGAATTTGAGTCTTTGGGCGGTGGTGGGGGGGGGGGGGGGGGGCGGTGGGGGGTGGTGGGGGGGCTAATGGTCTTCTGGGGTATCACTGTCGAGCATGATCTTGATCTTACCCAATATGGTCATGGGCATTCTGGATGATTCAGTTATGCGGAGAGACTGGAGAAGCTGGGATTGTTCTCCTTAGAGCAGAGCAGGTTAAGGGGCGATTTAATTCAGATGTTCAAAATCATGAAGGGTTTTGATATAGTGAATAAGGAGAAACCGTTTCCACTGGCAGGAAGGTCTGTAACCAAAGGGCACAGATTTATGATAATTGGCAAGGAATCAGAGGGGTGTATTTTTTTAGGCAGTGATTTAAAATGATCTGGAACGCACTGCCTGAAAGGGCGGTGGAAGCTGATTCAATTGTAACTTTCAAAAGGGAATTGGAAAATACTTAAAGGGGAGAAAATTGTCGGGCTGTCGGGAAATAGCTGAGGTGAGTGGTACTAACTGGATAGATTTTCAATGAGACGGCACAGTCATGAAGGGCCCAATGGCCTCCTTCTATGTTGTAAGATTCTATGATACTTCGGCTTGTTAGACAATGAAGGCAAACGTACTGTTCCTTCCGCCATGTGAGTTGGGGGCACAGGCCAAAGAGCTGAGTCGCGGACCTCTTGACCTGGTTGATAATTGGCGGTTAATTTACCAACAGATCACTGGGGGGAGTGAACACTGGGTGACTGAACAATGAAAAGGCAATTCGTTATATTGCTTCTCACTGCAATCCTTTCATCACGTAAATTGTGTATGCGTGTGTGTGTTTGTGTGTGTGTGTGTTTGTGTGTGTTTGTACTTGTGTGTGTGTGTTTGTTCATGTATGTGTGTATGTGTGTGTATTTGTGTGTGTGTGTGTATTTGTTCATGTGCGTGTGTGTGCAGATGATGGATGAGTACACGATCAAGTCCACATCTGGAGCCTCGGGGGCTCTTTGCCGAAATGGCGCACGTTGTCCAGACTCAGCCATGAAGATTAACGAGTTTCCAAAGCCCAGCCCTTGGGGTCTGGTATAGATAGCCGACGTCCGTCTTCAGAAGAGCAAAGTAAAGAGAAATTCAAGGAAACCCATTCGATGCCACTGCTCCACAGATCGTTCATAATCTACTTTCTCAGCCTCAAGTCATTCCTTCTTCAAGGAACATCCTCTGATAGCCCAGTGTGTCCCACGCCTTCTGCACGAATAACAGCGATCACGAACGCAAACAATCACATTGCCTTGATATGGTTTGTTTGACATCCTTTCGATCTTTCAATGTCGACGCAGGGTACATAAATTTTGATAATGTAAACTTTTGGTGCTGAGATGTCCCAGGCCTCATTGCTGTTAGCTGGATATCGCAGGGGATGGTTGGGAGAGGAGAGATCTCCAAAAGACTGATTGAGATGAATGGTACCGGATGCGGGAATCATTAGTAACACAAACACAGGTGGCCTGTGGCAAATCAATTACATATCTCTGTTAGAATTGATCGTCGCAATTCTGCAGAAACATACAGAAAAATGATCCCCAATATTTGCATATATAGACACAACAACCGGCATTAGTATCGCGGCATTAACATCACTGTGTACTTGTACGGGTCTGTATGTGTGTGTGTGTGTCTGTGTATTTGTATGGGTCTGAGTGGGCCTCTGTCTCTGTGTATTTGTATGGGTCTGTGTGCGTGTGTCTCTGTGTATTTGTATGGGTCTGTGTGTGTGTGTGTCTCTGTGCATTTGTATGGGTCTGTGTGTGTGTCTGTCTGTGTATTTGTGTGGGTCTGTTTGTGTGTGTCTCTGTGTATTTGCATGGTTCTGTGTGTGTGTGTCTGTGTATTTGTATGGGTCTGTGTGTGCCTGTGTCTGTGTATTTGTATGGGTCTGTGTGTGTATGCTTGTGTCTGTGTATTTGTATGGGTCTGTATGTGTGTGTGTGTCTGTGTACTTGTATGGGTCTGTGTGTGCCTCTGTCTGTGTATTTGTCTTGGTCTGTGTGTGTGTGTGTGTCTGTGTATTTGAATGGGTGTGCGTGTGTGTGTGTGTGTCCGGATGCTCGCTTTCATTTCGTGTCCTTGCACGGCCCACATCACTTACTTAAAAGAAACCAGTATATGAAAACAATACAAATTAATATTGAATAGGTGATAAATAATTGGTTTAAGTATTTTTCTCTGTTCGATAAAAGCTACATTCAAGACGGTGAAATATTAGAACATATACATGATAAACCTTTATGTAAAAATGTATTTTATCAATTTAAGTGTTCCCTGTGAACGCGGCTAATTTATTGACGACCTTCAGATCACAACTACATTTTCGTTCAAATAAACGTTTCTTTGGAATAAAACACTACACCAGTGAAATGCTTATTAAACATTCATTACATTGGGGGTTTCTTTAAAAGTTACTACATGTTTTCTTCGTCCTAAGTTGTACAGTGCAAATGACTGATTTATTAAAAACCGGGGCTCCTGAAATGTACGTTTCGCTGTAAGTTAATATTTTCTCTCATAAACAGGCGGCTGAGCGACCAGACTCGACCTTTACCTTCCCTTTGAACTTTTAATATCTCGGATGCAATTATTTGGTTTGAGATTAGAGAATTAGAATTTGCTAATTCACCTCGTGCTCATGCTTTAATATTGAATTTTTTGATAAAGATTAGAAAGTTATTTGATAAACTTGAGTAATGAAGGAGGAGAGACAGAAAGCGATAGAGAAACAACAACAGAGAAAAGAGCAATAAACAGGTGAAGAGAGAACCAGATTTAGAGAGAGAGGGAGATAAAGGTCGATAGATAGATACATTTAAAGCAGTGGAGAGACAACACTACATACGAATCGGTCGAAGGAGATTTATATTGATTTATAATAAGGTGAAAATAACAATGGATAAAGTTGATAGAGACAAAGAAACATAAAATTAGTCGAACGAGAGCACGCTAGACAGATTTATAAACAGTGACAGAGTTAGAGTTTGGCAGAAGTAGCGATGGAAAAGTTCAGTAAGTTGGAATATGGGGTGGGCGGGGGGTGGCGGGGAGTTGGTGCAGGAAAAGTCCGTCTTTTTGTGATACTTTAATTGAAATGTATTGAGTGAGTTGAAGATCAATTAGCAATGGGCAGCTACAAATTGCCCGGTGCAAACTCAAATACCACTCGCCCCAATAAAGTTATGCTGGTAAAGAAACAACTCAAATTAAACCCAATCTGAACTGCTTAAAATCAGCAAAGATTACTTGAAAGGCATCTCGTGATGAGCTTCAGAATAAATGAACTGGGGGCGTTGTCCTGAATTAGGCCGACCATGGAAGGCCCTACGTTGATATTACGTATCACGTGTTTCTCTGCTCTGATGTTGAGGAAAGACTCGAAATTATTTGAAAACAACTGCAGTTCCTGAACCGGACTTTCTCCTGCAGCTTAATATCCTCTCAACAGACCCGCCGCCTGTCAAGGTTAACTTGCTTGTCCTGTTGGGACTTTGACATTTCAGTTCCTGATTAGTTTTGAGGTGCTGTATTAGTTTAAGATGCTGTAGTATTTTGAGGTACTGTATTAGTTGGAGGCACTATAATAGCTTGAGGTGCTCTATTAGCTTGAGGTTCTTTTTAGTTCGAGGTGCTCTATTAGTTTGAGGTACTGTATGAGTTGGAGGTACTGTATTATTTTGTGTTGCTCTATTATTTTATGTGCTGTGTTAGTTTGAGCTGCTGTAGTAGTTTGTGGTGTTATATTAGTTTCAGATTCTGTATCAGTTTGAGGTACCATATTAGATTAAGGTTTTGTATTAGTTTGAGGTACTTTATGAGTTTGAGATACTGTAATAGATAGAGATGCTGTATTTGAGGTATTATATTAGTTTCAGGTTCTGGATCGATTTGAGGTACTGTATTATTTTGAGGTACTTTATTAGTTTGAGATGATGTGTTTGCTCGAGGTATTATATTACTTTCAGATTCTCGATCCGTTTGAGATACTGTGTTAGTTTGAGGTACTGTTTTAGTTTGAGAAGCTCTATCAGTTTGATGCGTTGTATTGGTTTGGGGTATCTGTATTGTAAGGAAGGAGTTAGTCTTTATATTGTGGTAATATGAACTTTTAGCTTTTGCCTCTTAAGTAAGGAAGTAAAAATCTCTGTTGGGAGAATGAAACGACCATCATAAGACAGATTTGCTTCATTTTATATGCATGCATATGTTTAAAATCGAGACTAGTAGATTCTGAAGTCCAGAAACTCTTGGATTGTCGCTGATATCATAATACTCGTAAGTTTAATGATCCTTTTGATAGAAACAATTATCTGACAATTATAACAAGGCCTTTAAATCATTCAGAGCTGGTGTGTATGTGTGTCAGACAGCATTGTGTGATATTCGTCTTCCCAGCTTCACAGAGAAGCAGGAGAGCTGTGAGATCTGTAGGATTGCAAGGTATCATTCCAAGCTGACGCAGCGGGAAAGGGTTGTACTGGTGAGAGATAAACACCATTCTGCTATCTGGTCAATGGGCAAGGCCATATGTTTTAACTAACAAGTTCTAAAGTTATAGTTATAATTAATGCCAAAAGCAGAACAACTAGCTGTGAGAAAGGAGCAGGTTTGCACGACAAGGCTACATCTAGTTGAGGAGAGTAGTAAGGTGTTAAGGCAAGTGATACTCTGATAGCATAAAACATGCTGGAAACCCTCAGCAGGTCGGGCAGCATCTGTGGAGAGAGAAACCGAGTTAACTTTTCAGGTCAATGACCTTTCATCAGAACCAAGTTGGGCAGTTGTGATAGGTAATAGTATGAAATATAGGAATTGTTTCACTCATGTGGGGAATTTTCCCTCGTTGGAAGTTCAAGATCAAAAGTAAAGGCTCGGCGGGGATTTGAACCCCGCACTTCACACATATTGAAACTAACTGCCCCAAAGCAAAAATCTTACACCGAGACCAACAATCCCACTGAATGGGATCAAGGCACTTAAGAGCCAGGCATCGTAAAACCCTTTTTGGTGGCTATCCTTGATAAGCAATTATGAGGACAGTTTGCAAAGACCAGACTTGCATTCCCTTGAGTATGTTTAAGCATATTTAAGTATATTTACAATATGTACCGTTAGCAGACCTCGTGGCGCAACGGTAGCACAGCATTAGAAGATCTGCATGTTTAAATCACGTCGACGTCGCTTTTTAGCTGAGCCTGGTTAATTTCGGAATAAATGTTTTCTTTGCTTTTTAACAATAAACGGAACTTTGCTCACTCGTTCTGCGGTGTCAGGGAGGGAAGCGTCATATAAAAAATAAACTACTGGCCCCGGTGAGCAAGTTAAGGCACAGCAGGTGTTGGGACAAGTGAGTGAACCTTCTTCGTTCAGTAGGTTAGTGCTTGAACTCCCGGGTGCTTGATTCTGACACATTTATGGGCCCGAGGGAATTTTACAAGTGATGTTCGTCGCTCCGTGTCATTGATAATTGAAATGAAATGTTAATCTGGCAAAACCGGCGAACAAAATATTGAACAAGAGCAACAAATACTGAGCAAAATGAATTGCAATGTTTGGGGGGAAGTGCAGCTGAAAAGCAGAAGATCTGAATGGAATTATCAATGATTGAGCGGAATACATTGCTCGATTTGTCACTCGATTGCCTTCAACACCATGGAATTCAGGAGAACCTGTTTCATGGTTTGCAGAACAAACTGAACCCTTGGAGCGGAGCCAACAGCCGGATCGCTGCAACAACAGACAAGGAAGTAACAGTTTCCTCAGGCTTGGCGAGCTCAGTCCGTCGAGCATTCACCTCAGGATCGTGGGTGCTAGTTTCAACTTTTACGCTGCGTTGAAATGGAGAATTTCTCCGCCACCTTTTTCTTGAGATCACAATTGATGGCGTGCGAGTGAAAACGGCCCTCCGCTTCACTGTGAGTGCAAGAGACAAGTCTGTCGATGCCGCGTGGCGTCCAATAAATGTCAAAACTTTGAAAGAAGAGTTAGCGATTCAGGTACACAAACCTCGCTGGTGGGCAAGAGATTTTTTGGCAGAGGTTCCAGCATTGCCTTCATCTCTTGCCCTTTGCGAGGCACTTATTCCGGTTTAAATTTACAAACTGGGTGAGTTGGTGATTCGGGGCTCTGCGGCCTCGGGTGAGACGCATAAAAATCAGTCGGATATCAGGCACTTGAAAAGAAAACAGTGAAATGTTTGTGTGGACGCGATGCTCTGGGATTCTCCGCCTGACCATCCCCATATATCCTTCTCTGCAGCCTTCCGAAATAGAGCGCAGTAAATTTATCCCTGTGAAACGAGCTCCTGGACAGTCATACGGAAATTAGTTCGGCTGAGAGGTTTTGTCCCGAACACGAAGTTTCAGCCATCAAGTTTTCGTAGTGTAGTGTTTATCACGTTCACCCAACACACGGAAAGTCTCCGTTTGAAAATCGGGCAGAAACATTTTGAAACCTTGTTCCATTAAAAATGAGTAAATATTTAACGATTCACACTGCTGATTAAATGTGAACAAAGTCCATATCTCCCAGCCCTGTTATTGCAGTCCGCTGGGAGCAGGCGATGAAACATTGGGAGGAGCAAATCGACTTGTTCGAAAAATCAGCTGCATCCCAATCCACAGATAAAATATTTCGACGGAGTTGTGAAAATTAGAAACGTCAGAAGGGGGATTCGAACTCACGCCTCCTGAATAAACTGCGATTTAAACGCAGCGCCTTACACCGGTCAGCCATCCTAACAAGCATTGCAGTGCTTCATTTTCCATCATTTCTGCACTGTTCGCCAGTGAAGGCAACATAAAAGTTGAAATTGGCACTCGCCGAACGTGGGGCTTGAACCCACACCGCTGAAATTAACAATCTCATACTGTACCCACTGAGCTAGCCGGGTTTAATTGTAGTTAATCGCCTTATCTGTTATTGTAATAAGCAGAAGACTCCATTTCCAAATTATTGGAATCAATTCTGAGGAACAGGATAAACTGTCACTTCGAAAGGCATGGAATCATCAAGGACAGCCAGCACGGATTTGTTCAGGGGAGGTCGTGTCTGACTAACTTGATTGAATTTTTCGAGGAGGTGATCAGGAGGATCGATGAGGGTAGCGCAATTGATGTCGTCTGCATGGATTTTCGCAAGTCTTTTGAAAAGTTCCCACATCGCAGATTGGTCAAAAAAGTAACGGTCCATGGGACCCAAGGCAATGCAGCTTGTTGGATCCAAAATTGGCTCAGTAGCAGGAAGCAAAGGGTAATGGTCGACGGGTGTTTTTGCAACTGGAAGGCTGTTTCCAGTGGGGTGCCGCAGGGCTCGAGACTGGGTCCTTTGCTTTTTGTGGTTCAGGCAATTTTCCGATAACAAAGCACTCAATCTATTTCTCTTTGAACGAATTTTGAACGAATCCGTGCGTTTGACCCGGCACAGGCACGATGGGCCGAATGATCTCCTCTTGTGGACTCACATAATACGATGATACCAAGTGTTGTTGGACGGAAAAAGAACACATTCCAAATAAGAGCAGAGAGAGGAAACTAGTCTAACAGCATAACAGCACCGTGAGATATTGTACTTGAAATTGATGAGGCCGGATAGTTTCCCGTGGTGGAAGTCACATCGGGTATCATTTGTGAATTTGATAAGGACCATTTCATGCTGCGACAGGGGCGGAAACCTTATTGGAGAGATTCAGCCTGGGTCCGGCCCCTTTCGTGCGCAGTGAAGCGGGGGTGTGGGCAGTCAGAGCTGGGGCTCACCGGTGGAAGCAGCATAAAAGTTTAAAACGGTACTCGCCCAACGTGGGGCTGAAACCCAGAGTCCTGAGATCTTATGCTCTCGCAAAGAGCGTCGCTGTAGGTCAGTTTTCTCTTGCTCAAAGTTATCTGTTTATTGAAGTAAAAGGAAGAGTTCTTAAAGAAAAAGTGAAGCAGCCCACTGTCTGTATCTCTTGCTGTACTTGAAACAACACATGCCAAGGAAGAGCAGAGAGGGGACACTCTTTAGTTACTCATTGTGTTCAGCGGAATGCTATCGATTTCCGTAGTGCAGCGGTTATCATGTTCTCTTTGCATGCGAAAAGTCCCCGCTTCAATCCCGGGCGGAAACATTATGTTGGAACTTGGTCTCCATAAACATCCAGACAGATTTTATTCTCCTGGCGGTGGCTCCTCCCTTATTCTTTGAAAGCTGCATCTTTTACTTCATGAAACAGATAACTTTGAGTGAGAGAAAGCTGATCTACAATGACGCTCATTTCAAGTATTATTCCCTTTTAATCAGGAAGGATATATTGGCTTTTGACAGAGTGGCTTTTGAAAGGAGTTGGTCGGGTGGGATCGACAAACCATTTCCGCTGGTGGGGGACAGGGGAACCTAACCAATCATCTACCAAGTGCTCCTGAATTCAAAGGTGCAATGGGAAACCGACCAACAAAAGCCCTTTCATTGACCGTGGAGGATCAGAGAATTTTCTGATAACAAAGCGCTCAATCTATTTCACTTGTCTATTTCCCGGTGTTTCCGCATACTGTCTGCATCTCTGGCCTGTGTTTATCTTACTATGTGTCCAACTGTCGGGTGGTTTTTGAACGAAGACGTGTGTTTGTCATCTGTTTGTTGCTTTAAACAAATGAGGGCATCAGGTGCTTCCCTCCCTTACACGGGGGAACCAGAGGGAGACTTTAGAGCAGGGTTCTGTTAATAGTGAAGACGCAAAGAAAACATTAATTGCGGAATTGAGCAAACCAGCTCGAAGGAAAATTTGAAGCCCCGAAATGATGTGAACACGCAATTATCTGAGTGGAGTCAGACGCGTTACCGTTGCGCTACGAAGCCAGAGTGCTCTTTTCGCTGTTTGTTTATATGAATGCTTATCAAGCACCGCTTTATTTCTCCAATATTGGTGGAATGGGATGGCTTTCAAATCCCTGCCCACTTTTCCCGGATATAAGGCAGCAACAGAAGTCGCCTTCACCTGTCAGCGGCAGCACGGCGCTCGCTTCCATCGCCTGCTGTCAGCGGACTGCAGCAAATCCAATTACATTCATCCTGCACCCAGAATTATCACATCACAGGCAAAGGATGTAGGAAACTGCTCAAGATACATAACAGGACGGGAAACTTCAGAAAAACACTCAGACTTTCGAAGCTTGGACTTTGATCAGAACTTCAAATCAGAACGTGCGAAAATATATATTATGGGTGTGATGTTTATATATAAAGTGAATGTTTGTTAGCGGATTTCTCCCGTTACTGTCGCAACTATGGGTTGTTATTCCATCAACAATAACTTCAGCTTGATTTTAGCCCGAGTGGTTAAAAAATAGCAAGTATAACAGATTGATTTACAACAGAGTTGCACTGCAGCTGTCTTCAACATTACATTTAACAGTATTATAGTTATAATACAACTGTCTACAGATGACATTAATGACAAGCAATCAACACAACCTGACCTGTCTGCGAATCCAGGTAGATCAGGCCTGACCTTTGCGGACTGCCTGTGGCAATGGGCTTCTGACTGTCCCCTATTGAGAGCTCCAACATTTGAGAAGGGAGCATGCCCTATCTTTATACGATTCGGCTGCATTGTTCTGTGCGTAAGCACCACTGATCTTAACTCATGGTCGTAAACCATCCCACTTTGCTGACTCTCAGAAACCTCTAAGGATTGTTTAATGTCTTAATGTTTATTTAGCCTTTCTCCGTCATCAGGTTATCTATGTTATACTAGTTTAGCACAGCCAGGAGTTCAAGTGTCCAGGACACACAAGTCTCTCTGGACATCAACATTTAATTGTTTCTCACCATTTAAAAATATCCTGTTCTTCTGTTCTTTCTACCAAAGTGAATAACATCACATTTCACCACATTATACTCCATCTGCCACCTTCTTTCCCACTCACTTAATCTGTATATATCCCTTTGCAGACTCTTTGTGTCCTCCTCGCAGCTGACTTTCCCACCGAGCTTTGTATCATCAGCACACTTGGATACATTACACTCGATCCCTTCATCAAGTCATTAAAAGTCTTCTATAGGCATATAAATAGTAAACGGGTAGTAAGAGGTGATGTAAGACCGATTAGGGACCAAAAAGGAGATCTACGCATGGAGGCAGATGTACTAAATAAATACTTTGCATCTGTCTTTACCGAGGAAGAAAATGCTGCCAAGTCAGAGTAAAAGGGGAGGTAGTTGAGATACTGGATGGGGTGAAAATTGATAAAGAAGAGGTACTAGAAAGGCTAGCTGTACTTAATGTAGATAAGTCACCTGGTCCGAATGGGATGCATCCAAGATTGCTGAGGGAAGTAAGGGTGTAAATTGCAGAGGTCCTGGCCATGGTCTTTCAATCCTTCTTAGATACAGGGTTTGGTGCCAGAGGACTGGAGAATTGCAGATGTTACACCCTTGTTCAAAAAATGGTGTAAGGATAAACCCAGCAACTACAGGCCAGTCAGTTTAACCATGGAGGTGGGAAGCTTTTACAAATGATAATCTGGGACAAAATTAATAGTCATTTGAAGAAGTGTGTATTGATAATAGAAAGCCAGTGTGGATTTGTTAAAGGCAAATTATGATTGAGTTTTGTGATGAGTTAACAGACAGAGCCGATGAGGGCAATGTGGTTGGTGTTGTGTATATGGCCTTTCAAAAGGCGTTTGACAAAGTGCCACACAATAGGCTTGTCAAATGGATCGATAATGGCTGCTTCCTTATTTTTGAAAGGCTCTTTCTTTTATTTCACTCAACAGGTCACTTTGAGTGAGCGAAAACTGATCCACAGTGATGCTTATTTCAAGTTTATACCCTTTTAATCTGAAAGGATATATTGGCCTTGGAAGGAGTGCAGGACAGATTCACCAGATTGTTATCAGGGTGAAATGCGTTAAATTATGAGAAGAGGTTACGTAAACTAGGCTAAAATCACACAAGTCACAGTGCAAAATTTTTCATTTTTGATCCATACATTGATGACCTGGACTTGGGTATACAGGACATAATTTCAAAGTTTGCAGATGACACGAAACTCGGCAATGTAGTCAACAATGTGGTGGATCGTATCAGTCTTCAGGAGGATATAGACAGCCTGGTTAAATGGACTTCATTAATAGAGGCATACAGTACAAAAGCTACAAAGTTATGCAAAACATTTATAAAACACTGGTTAGGTTTCAGCTGGAGTATCGTTTTCAATTCTGGGCACCACACTTTAGGAAAGATGTCAAGGCTTTGGAGAGGGTGCAGAGGAGATTTACTGGAATGGACCAGGGATGAGTGACTTCAGTCATGTGGCGAGAATGGAGAAGCTGGGATTATTCCCTTAGAGTAGAAAAGGTTAAGGGAAGATTTGATCCAGGTGTTCAAAATCATGAAGGGGTTTTGACAGAGTAAATGAGGAAAAAATGATTTCAGTGGCAGAAGGGTCGGTAACTAAAGGACACAGATTTAAGGTAATTGGCAAAAGAGCCAGAGGGGACATGAGGGAACATAATTTACGCAGCGAGTTGTTATGATCTGGAATGCGCTGCCTGAAAGGACGGTGGAAACAGATTCAATAGTAACTTTCAAAAGGGGATTGGATAAATACTTGAAGGAGCAAAATTTGCAGGGCTTATGAGGAATGAGCTCATGGGTGGTGAGACTTCTTGGATAGCACTTTCAAAGAGCTAGCACAGGCACGATGGGCCGAATGATCTCCTTCTGTGTTATAACACATTAAGTGTTGCTGAACGGGAAGCAACACATTCCAAATCAGAACAGAGACATGAGACTAAGTCAGTCCCTCAATTGTTTTTAACAAGATAGCAGCGGTTTCCGTCGTGTAGCGGTTATCACGTTTGCTTTACACACGAAAGGTTCCCGAGCGGAAACATTATGTTGGAACTTGCTCTCCCATAAACATCCAAGGAGGAGATTTTTTCTCCTGCCAAAAACGGCGACAGTGGCTGCTCCCTTATCCTTGAAAAGCTGCAACTTTTACTTCACCAAACATATAACTTTAAGTGAGAGAAAACTGATCCTCAGCTCGTTTCACGTTTTATTCCATTTTACTCAAAAGGGTATATTTGCCTTTGAAGGGCCGCAGGTCAGATTAACCGAATGTTAGCAGGGATCGAAGGGTTAAATTATGAGGAGCGGTTAGATACTTGTATTCCCTGGAATATAGAATGCTTTTTAGGATTTTGAAAGGTAGATAGACAAGCTGGTGAGGGAGTCCAGGACAATATCACAATATCACAGCAGCTGGTTCACGAGTGAAAACGGCCCTCCGCATCACTGTGAGTGCAGGAGACGCTCAGTGCCGCGTCCTGCACAGTGAATGTCAAGACTTTTAAAAGGTGCAGAAAGTGTTGGGGGTACAGATACACCAACCTCTCTGATGGGAATGAGATTTTGTCAGAGGTTGCAGCATTCTCAACTTCTCTTGCACTTTGCGAGGCACCTATTCCGGTTTAAATTTACAAAGTGCGTGAGTTGGTGATCACGGCACAGCAGACTCAGCGGTCCCGGGTGAGACAGAGAAAAAGCTGCCCGGGCGCCGGCCGAAAATGAGCCACCCAGCCTCATCCCACTTTCCAGCACTTGGTCCGTAGACTTGTCGGTTCCGGCAATTCACATGCACAACCAAGTATTTTATAAATGTAACGAGGTATTCTGCCTCCACCAACCTTTCAGGCAGTGAGTTCCAGACCCCCACCACTCTCTGGGTGAAAAAATTGCTCCTCATATCCCATTTAATCCTGCTACCAATCACTTTAAATCTATGCCCCCTGGTTGTTGGCCTCTCTGCTAAGGTAAATAGGTCCTTCCTGTCCACGCTATCTCGGCCCCTCATAATTTTGTACACCGAATTAATCACCCCTCAGCCTCCTCTGTTCGAAAGAAAACAACCCCAGCCAAAATTCTACAGCCCTGGCAACCTCCTCGTAAATCTCCTCTGTACCCTCTCCAAATGCAATCACATATTTTATGACCAGTCTGCCATGTGGGACCTTGTCGAAAGCCTTGCTAAAATCCATGTACACTACATCAAAGTACTCCAAGTGTGTTCTCACCAAAGCCCTATTTAATTGCAGCAAGACTTCCTTACTCTTGTACTCCAACCTCCTTGCAATTAAGGCCAACATATCATTTTTCTTCCCAATTGCTTGCTGAACCTGCATGTTAACTTTCTGCGATTCGTTTACAAGTACACCCAACTCCCTCTGAATACCAATATTTATTGGACTCTGACCTATTAAAAAATATTCTGCTTTTCTATTCTTCCTACCAAAGTGGACAATTTCACATTTTCCCAACTTATACTCCAACTGCCACCTTCTTACCCAATCACTTAACCTGTCCACCTCCCTTTGCGTCCTCCTCACGGCTTACTTTCCCACTTACCTTTGTATCATCAGCAAACTTGGATACGTTGCACTCGGTCTCATCATCTGAGTCATTAATCTAGAACGTAAACAGCAATTGCAAAATAAATTGTCCGCCCAGGATCGAAAGCAGGGCCGTTCGCGTGTAAAGCGAACTGGTAACCACGACCCTACAAAAAACCGCTGGTGACTTATACTGGACAGAGGGGAATTGTCCAGTGACCTCTCTCTGCTCTGATTGGTACAGTTTTACCTCTCTTTCAGCAAAATCTCTCCTGTCCCACACTAAAATCATGGAATAGAATCATAGAATATTACAGCACAGAAGGAGGTCATTCGGCCGTGTTGCCCTGCCTACTCTATGAAAGAGATATCCAATTTAATCAAAAAACCCAGCCATTTCCCCGTAACCTTGCGAATTAGCCCTCTTCAAGTATCTGTCCAATTGCCTTTTGAAAGTTCAGATGAAAGCTGCTTCCACCACCCTTTCAGGGAGTGGCTACCAGATCGTAACAACCCTCTGTGTGAAAAAAAAATCTCCTCATTTGCCCTCGAGTCCTAAAAACTCTCAATCCTTCCCCACGGATGCCTTTTTACAAACATTTCATTCATTAAAAACCACACAGGAAAAAGTCTTCATTTTCAAGTAATTAACGTTCCGAAGGAGCTCCCGAATATCGCTCCCCTAACTTTATGAATCAGGTCATTCCCGTCCGGATCGTTTTCCACATGAACCGGTCGCCCTCCCCCCAGGAAGTAGCCATTATGATTCTGTGACTGTGGCCAGCTTTGTTCGCACCCACTCTCCCTTGTTTTCTTCCACATCCGCAGATTGGTGCTGGGCCCGGACTGATTTTTTTTCTCTGTCTCCCCCGGGGCCGCTGAGTGTCCGACTGAGATCACCAACCTGGTCTCCGATACCCGATCACCAACTCACCCAGTTTGTAAATTGAAACCGGAGCAAATGCCTCGTAAGAATGCAAGAGATGCAGGGGAGGCAGCAAACTCTGACAAAATCTCAGGCTCATCAGAGAGGTTTGTGTATCTGAACCCCAAACACCTTCTTGCTCCTTTTAAAGTTTTGACCATTGCACACAACGCGGTACTTACACACTCGTCTCTTGCACTGACAGTCAAGCAAGCGGAAGGTTCACACGTCTATTTCCCGGTGTTTGCCGATACCGCCTGTTTCTCTGGCTGTGTTTATCTCTGTGCGTGTGGAGCTGCAGGCTGATTTTGAATCAATAAGTGTGTCTGTGTATGTTTCTTACAATAAATAAATGAGGGAATCAGACGCTTCTCTCCCTGACACTGAGGGACGAGTGAGCCAGAATTCAGAGCAGGGTTCTGTTTATTGTGAAAAAGCGCATGCGATATGAATTCCGGAATTATTCAGACTCCAGCCAGCGCTAAAAACACCGATGATCCAGATGTGATTTCAACACGCAGCCTTCTGCGCTGTCGTTGCGCCACGAGCTTAGATGACAAAAAGGTGGATGTTTCCCTTTATGAAATTTTCTCAGACACCGTTTGATTTATTTCAGATGAACAAATCCCCGCCCACTTCCAGCGTGTCTCACGCAGCCTCAGAAGCAGCCTTCACCTGTCCGCGGCAACATGACTGCAGCAAATCCAATTACACACACCCGGCACCCAGAATCGTCACATCACAGGAAAAGAACTGCTCAAAATGCATAACAGGACGGGCCGTATCTGAAAAAACGCTGAGACTTTCGGTGTGTGGACTTTGCTCAAGGCTGCTAACAGGAAGGTGTGAAAATATAAACTATTGTTGTCATGCTTCTTTATGAAGTGAATGTTTATGCCATGTGTGCCATTTATAAATTTATTTTGATTATTTTGATAATATGATATATCTTGTTATAAATATACATGTTGCATCTGTGACACTTATAAATGCATTTGGGTATAACTGTGTGGTGGTTATCATTATACATGTGTGCATCTGTGTTGTGTATTTGTGTGTAATTGAAAAATAAGACATAGAGAAATAAAATATCCAGAAAATACATTTACAATATATACACCCCACGAAATGAATAAATAATAGAGATACATGAAAACACATTTGTAAGCAGCAGTCATGAATTGCATTTACATCTCTCAAATCAGAAATATATATTTAATCTAACACGGCTGCAGCCTAATATGTAGCGTTCCCTGGTGGTTTAGTGGTTAGGATTCAGTGCTTTCACCACTGTGACCGGGGTTCGATTCTCGATCAGGGAATTTGCTTTTACAAACAGTTCATTAATTACACAAAATAATTCAAGTCTCTGACACGCCGAATGATTCTTTTAGTTACCATTCATCAACCCACAACTTTCTGTTTCGCACTGAACGAAATGCTAACAAATTTGCCGAGTGACTGTCGAATCTCCGCTAACTTTTCTGACTTTCATCCCTTCTCATTTTACGCACTTTATTAACGGAGTCTGCTGAAAAGTGCTCAGTGGGCATGAGACCAGGAATCTGGTGCAGCCGTTGTTGAATGTGAAAGGATTGCTGCCCAATTTATAGGAGAGAAAGCTCGTGCCTGGAAGTTAGTGAGGAGCAAGTTCCAGCAAATTGTTTCTGACCCGGGGATTTTTCGCGTGTAAGGCCAACATGAGAACCATTACACCACGAAAACATCTACTTAGTCCAGCCCAGGTCAGATGGAAGTGTGAAGGGAGAAAGTGAACTGCTCACTCCCACTTCTGGGGGATGTCCCAAAGCGTTTCATAGAGATGTAATCAAAAACATAGAATCATAGAATCACAGGAAGCCATTCGGCCCATCGTGCCTGTGCCAGCTCTTTAAACCAAATGGTGCAATTTCAAAGGGTCTGCAGGAACAGGGAGACCTGGGGGTGTACGTACACAAATCTTTGAAGGTTGTAGGACAAATTGAACAGATTGTAAAAAAAATGTATTCGGAGTCGTTGACTTTATAAATAGAGGCATCGAGTACAAAAGCAACTAACTTGTGCTAAACCTTTATAAATCACTGGTTAGGCGCCAGCTGTCCGCCACACAATTCTGCCCACCACACTTTGGGAAGAATGTCAAGGCCTTAGAGAGGATGCAGAAAATATTCAATGGATTGGTTCCAGGGATGAGGGATTCGGTTACGTGGATAGACTGGAGGAGCTGGCGTTGTTCTCCTTGGAGCAGAGAAGGTAAAGAGGAGATTTGATGGAGGTGTTCAAAATCATGACGGGTTTAGATAAAGTAAATAAAGAGAAATTGTTCCCATTGGCGGACGGGTGGAGAACAATAGGACACAGATTTAAGGTGATTGGCAAAAGAGCCAAAGGGGACATGAGGGAAATGGTTTTTATGCAGACACTAATTGTGATCTGGAATGCGCTGCCTTAAAGGGTGATGGAAGCAGATTCAATTGTGGCTTTCAAAAAGGAATTGGATAAATAATTGAAGGGAATAAAATTGCTGTGCTGTAACCATTCTGTCATTCTAGACAGAGAGGCAGAGAGAGAGAGAGAGAGAGAGATTGACCCAGGGGAATAGAGACAGGGGGAGAGAGATAGCACAGAGAGAGAGAGAGAGATGGAGCCAGAGAGAGAGAGATGGTGAGAAAGAAAGAGGCACAGTGAGCGAGACAGAGGCAGAGGGACTGAGATAGAGAGAGCAAGAGACAGAGATGAATGAGAGAGAAAGAGAGAGAGGCACATTGACAGAGAGAGACAGAGAGAGAGAGAGACAAAGCGGGTCAGAGGGAGAGAAGGAAAGAGGGACACAGAGAGAGCGTGAGAGACACAGAGCAATAGAGAGAGGGAAACCGAGAGAGAGACGGACAGAGAGAGACACACACACAGAGCGGAAGAAACACAGAGAGAGAGACACACACACAAAGAGAATGGGAGAAAGAAACAGAGGGAGAGAGAGAAAGAGACGCAGATCAAGGGACAGAGTGAATGACACTGATAGAGAGAGAGACAGAGAAAGTGACACGCAGTGAAAGAGAAAGTGAGAGTCTTACACATAGAGAGGGAGACTCACCGAGAGAGACAGAGGGAGGTGCAGCGAAAGAGATACAGAGATGGAGCTAAAAATAGAGAGACACAGACAGAGACAGAGAGAGAGAGAGATAGGCGCAGAGAGAGAGAGGCACAGAGAAGGAGGAAGAGAGAGTGAGAGAGATATAGAAAGAGAGAGACTGACAGAGTGGCAGAGAGTCATAGAGAGAAAAAGATCGAGAGTGAAAGAAAGGCAGAGAGAGAGAGCTAGGTGGACGAGACAGAGAGAAATGGAGAGAGAGACACAGGGAGATAGAGAGACACATAGAAACAGACACGGGGACACAAAGAGACTCACACAGACACGCAGAGAGAGATGCAGAGAAAGAGAGAGAGAAGGAGACAGAGAGACGGTTCGAGAGACAGAGAGGGAGAGGGACAGAGTGAGAAGCAGAGAGAGAGAGAGCGAGGCAGAAAGAGAGTGTGAGAAAAACAGCGAGCGAGAGACAGAAAGAGGGAAACAATGAGAGGAGAAACAGCGAGAGAAGCAAACAGAGAGAGACACATAGAGCGAGACACGAACAGAGACAGAGAGACGGGGGACAGAGAGAGACACACATCGTGAGAGTGGCAGAAATACATGCATACAGAAACAAAGAGAGACACAGACAGATAATGACCCAGAGGGATAGAGGCAGGGAGAAAGAGAGGGGAGAGACAGACAGACAGACAGCCAGAGAGAGGAGCAGTGAGAGAGAGGGAGATAGAGACAGAGAGAGAGACGGTGAGAGAGAAAGATCACAGTGAGCGAGAGAGAGGCAGAGGAACGGAGATAGAGAGAGCGAGAGAGAAAGAGAAAGAGAGCGGCACAGAAACAGAGAGAGAGAGAAACAAAGAGAGTCAGAGAGAGAGAAGGAAAGAGGGAGACAGAAAGAAGGAAAGAGACACAGAGCAAGAGAAAGAGAAAAAAAGAGAAACATTCAGACATTGAGTGATAAACACACAGAGCGAGAGAAACACAGAGAGACACACTGAGAGAGAGAGGCACTGAGAGGAAGAGAGAGAGAGGGAGAGAGACAGAGGGAGAGAGTCAGGGAGAGACAGACGTAGACAGAGAGACTGAGAGAAAGAGAGAGAGAAAGAGACGCAGAGTGATGGACAGAGAGGGAGATACGGAGAGAGAGATAGACAGAGAGAGTGACACGCAGAGAGACAGAGAGAGTCATAAGCAAGAGAGAGGGAGTCTCAGAGAGAGAGAGACAGAGAGACAGATAGGCACAGATTGATAATCACAGAGAGGGAAACATAGTACACAGAAAATAGGAGCAGGAGTAGGCCATTCGGCCCTTCGAGTCTGCTCCGCCATTCAATATGATCATGGCTGATCCTTGATCTTAATACCATATTCCCGCTCTCTCTCCAAACCCCTTGACGCCTTTTGTGTCTAGATTTAGGACCCTAGTTTCGGATTGGACTACTTCACTATCCATCTTAATGAAGAATTCTATCATGTTATGGTCACTCTTCACGAAAGGACCCCGCACGACAAGATTATTAATCAACCCCTTCTCATTGCACGCTACACAATAAGGGTACGGTAGCATCGTGGTTAAGTTACTGGACTAATAATTTGGAGTTATG
Organism: Heptranchias perlo; assembly: GCF_035084215.1. Lineage (NCBI taxonomy): Eukaryota > Metazoa > Chordata > Chondrichthyes > Hexanchiformes > Hexanchidae > Heptranchias > Heptranchias perlo. Next base: position 35,178,528 of record NC_090356.1, on the reverse strand, counting down.
AATTCAAATCGCAATACTGCCGTTGGGGAATTTAAAACAAAACAATTAATTGAATAATATATCTAATTAAAATACTGGTATCAGTACTGGTGGCCATGAAACTACTGGATTGTCGTAAAAACCTGCTGTCTCGATCTAGTTTGTCCTATATGTAATTCCAGACCCAGAACAACGTGGGTGATTCTGAAATGGTCCATCAAGCCACTCAGTTGTAACATCTCACTTTGGAAAAAAAAGTCAAAATATGCATCGAACGCAACGGACGAGTCAGCACCGGACACGACAAAGACCAACTCACACACCATCCCGACTTGGAAACATATCGCTGTTCCATCATCGTCGCTAGCTCAAAATCCTACAGCTCCCTTCCAGACAGCACTGTGGGAGAGCTTTCAACATACGGACAACAGCGATTAAAAGATGGCGACCCGGCACCACCTTCTGATGGGCATTAAATGCCGTCGACGCCCACACCCCATGAACGAAAACGAAATCTGGAATAGCCTGTTGAGAGAGAAATAGACGGAGAGTGGAAGAGGGTCAGCGAAAAAGAAAGGCAGAGAGATAAATGTGGGAGTGAAAGGGAGAAAAGAGAGAGCCAAGGCGCACAGTGAAGAATAGAATGAAGCAAAGATAATAGAAGAGAAAACAGCCACAGAAACACAAAGAGGGAGGGAAATGCAGTGAGTGGGAGAGAGTGAAGCAAAGAGAAGAAACACATCGAAGCGTGGAGGAATGGAAAACAGGACTGTGGGAGAACCTTCACCACCCAGACTGCAGCGATTCAAGAAAGCGACCCAGCACCACCTTCTCAAGTGCAATTAGGGTATGGGCATTAAATGCCAGCGACGCCAACATAAACAATCTAGAGCAGCCTGTTCCCGGTGTGAGGAGAGATTGAGAGAGTCATAGTGATATCAAGAAAAAGACGGAAAGAGAATCACACATCAGAGGGAGAAGGAAACAAAGATAGTGGAAGAGAGACAACGACAGAGAGAGGGGGAAATGCCGAGAAAGAAACATAGACAGAGAGGACATAAAGAAAAGAGCGAGGAAGTGCAAAGGGGAGTGAATGGAAGGCAGTAAAATAGGATACGAAGAACCGAGCTTCAGCCAGCGCTGATGAAATTCTAGTAGTAGTAACATTCTAAGGAAACTCTTTATTAGTTTGATAGTCGTGCTCAGAATTAGACTGATATTTGGGCAAGAGAAAACTATCTATGGGAGGAACAGACCAGAGGTTCAATTGTACATCAATCTGAAACAGACAGGGCAAACATTTCTGGAGTATGAAGGGGAAACAAGAGCACATAGGAACCGCGCCATGTCCCAATGTGGCGTGTTACGGTTGCATTGTAAAGTGCCAGTGCTCATGAGGCACGGACAGGAGAGGAACTACTTCGGACTTTATATCGATCGTTTATAGTAACTTGAACCACTAATGGAATTATTTACAAAATCATAAACTTCACATCCAGTGTGTGCAATATGCAAATTGTAATTCATTTCAAAGACCGACTGTCCAGTTACATTACAAATGACGTTTATAAGAATGATCAGTTATTTCAAACAGTCTGACAACATTAAAACATTAAAGATCCGAACACAGAGCAGCGCTGGGCTTCTGCGTTTTATCTGTTGGTGATCATCAAATAGTTTCACGAATTGAAACAGGGAATGTGGGAAAATAAAACATGAATTTAGTTGATGATTCATCGCAGTCCAGTAAGAATCGTGTGGTTACAGATCCATATAATGAACAGGAAAAAATGAAGTGAACTCAGTTGTATTGAGGATCAGCAGGCGATGGTAGAAAATCACCGTGAGACTCGCTAATAGATCCTTTGAACCGTGTCAGACTGGTTTGGGACGAAATGGTTATTTCACAGCAATGATTGGAGATAGATCCACTGCAATATAATAAAATGAAGAATTGATCCTGAAACATGTTGCAATTGCATTTCTGTCCTCAGCATCCGGGGGCAGTGACACTGGTGCAGTGAGGGAGATCGGGAGAAGTGAGGCAGCTGACGGGAACTGAATCATTCCTCCCACAACCTGAACCACATGGAGATAGAGTTAAAGTTCCCTGGCAAACTTATGCTAAGAATTTGTGAACTCACACAGGGTTCAGTGGAGACTAAAGCCTGGAATCTGATGAAGGCAGGGAATCGTTCACTAAAATTGATGATTTTGGAACCTCAAAGAGTATCTGAATCACGCGGAGCAAACAGCTGATTCCAGTGAATGGGTGACTGTCCAGAAATCGAAACGAGGAAGCGCGATATTATACCAAAACATAGCAAGGGGAACGCTGTATGAGACCAATCACAGTAAGAGGGGCGCGGTATTAGACCAATTATAGTAAGAGGAGCGCGGTATTATACCAATCACAGTGAGAGGAGCGCGGTATTAGACCAATCACAGCAAGAGGAGCGCGGATTTATACCAAACACAGTAAGAGGAGCGCTGGCTTATACCAATCACATTAAGACGAGAGCGGTATTATACCAAAGTAAGAGGAGGGCGGTATTATACCAAATTCAGCAAGATGAGCGCGGTATTACACCAATAACAGTGAGAGGAGCGCGGTATTATACCAAACACAGTTAGAGGAGCGCGGTATTAGACCAAATTCAGCAAGATGAGTGCGGTATTACACCAATAACAGTGAGAGGAGCGCGGTATTATAACAAACACAGTTAGAGGAGCGCGGTATTAGACCAATCACAGTAAGATGAACGCGGTATTATACAAAACACAGTAACCGGAGCGCGGTCTTATACCGAACACAGGAAGAGGAACGCGGTATTATACCAATAACAGTGAGAGGAGCGCAGTATTGTAACAAACACAGTTAGAGGAGCGCGGTATTATAACAAACACAGTAAGAGGAGCGCGGTTTTATACCAAACACAGTGGAAGAGCGCGGTATTATATCAAACACAGTAAGATGAGCGCGGTATTATACCAATTACAGTAAGAGGATCGCGGTATTTTACCAAACACAGCATGATGAGCCCGGTATTACACCAATCACAGTAAGACGAGCCCGGTATTATACCAAACACAGTAAGAGGTTTGCGGTATTTGTGTGTCTGTGTATTTGTATGGGTCTCTGTGTGTGTGTGTCTGTGTATTTGTATGGGTCTGTGTGTGTGTGTCTGTGTATTTGTATGGGTCCGTGTGTGCCTGTGTCTGTGTATTTGTATGGGTCTGTGTGTGTGTGTCTCTGTGTATTTGTGTGGGTCTGTGTGTGTGATTGTGTGTGTGTGTGTGTCCGGATGCTCGCTTTCATTTCGTTTCCTTGCACGGCTGATACAGCCCACATCACTTCCTTAAAATAAATCAGTATATGAAAAAAAATGCAAATTAGTACTGAATAGGTGATAAATAATTGGTTTAAGTATTTTTCTCTGTTCGATAAAAGCTAAATTCAAGAGGTGAAATATGAGAAAATGTACCTTATGTAAAAATGTATTTTATCAATTTAAAAGTTCCCTGTGAACGCGGCTAATTTATTGACGATCTTGAGACAACAACTACATTTTCGTTTAAGTAAACGTTTCTTTGGAATAAAACACTACACCAGTGAAATGCTTATTAAACATTCATTACTTTGGGGGTTTCTTTAAAACTTACTACAAATTTGTACAGAGCAAATGATTGATTTATTAAAAACCGGGGCTCCTAAAATGTACGTTTCGCTGTAAGTTAATATTTTCTCTCATAAACAGGCGGCTGAGCGACCAGATTCGACCTTTACCTTCCCTTTGAACTTCAATATCTCGGTTGCAAATATTTGCTTCGAGATTAGAGAATTAACATTTGCTAATTTACCTCATGCTTCAATATTGTATTTTTTGACAAAGATTAGTAAGTTATTTGATAAACTTGAGTAATGGAGGAGAGACAGAAAGCGATAGAGAAACAACAACAGAGAAAAGAGCAATAAACAGGTGAAGTGAGAAACAGATTGAGAGACATGGGGAGATAAAGGTAGATAGATCGATCGATGGAGAGATAGATGGAAAGATATATAGATAGAGACATAGATGGAGATATATATATAGATAGATGGATATTTGGACACTTATTAAGATAGATAGGTAGATATATAGATAGATAGATAGGCAGATCGATAGAGAGACAGATAGATAGATAGACAGAAATATAGATAGATAAATAGCTGGATAGAGAGATATATAGATAGATAGATAGATAGATAGATACATTTAAAGCAGTGGAGAGACAACGATACATCCGAATCGGTCGAAGGAGATTTGTATTGATTTGTAATAAGGTGTAAGTAACAATGGATATAGTTGAAAGAGACAAAGAAACATAAAATTAGTCGAACGAGAGCACGCTTGACAGAATTATAAATAGAGACAGAGTTAGAGATTGGCAGAAGTAGCGATGGAGAAGTGGAGTAAGTTGGAATATGGGGTGGGGGGAAGGGAGTGGGTGCAGGAATAGTCCGTCTTTTTGTGACCGTTTAATTGAAATGTATTGAGTCAGTTGAAGATCAATTAGCAATGGGCAGCTACAAATTGCCCGGTACAAACTCAAATACCCCTCGCCCCAATAAAGTTATGCTGGTAAAGAAACAACTCCATTTGAACCCAAACTGAACTGCAACACATCAGCAAAGATTACTTGAAAGGCATCTCGTGATGAGCTTCAGACAGAATGAGCTGGGGGTGCTGTACTGAATTAGGCCGACCATGGAAGGCCCTGCGGTGATATTACGTATCACGTGTTTCTCTGCTCTGATGTTGAGAAAAGACTCGAAATTAATTGAATACAACTGCAGTTCACGAAGGGGACTTTCTCCTGCAGCTTAATATCCCCTTAACAGACCCGCCGCCTGTCAAGGTTAACCTGCATGTCCTGTTCGGACTTTGACATTTCAGTTAATGATTAGTTTTGAGGTGCTGTATTAGTTTAAGATGCTGTACTAATTTGAGGTACTGAATTAGTTTGAGGTACTGTATTAGCTTGAGATGCTCTCTTAGTTTGAGGTGCTCTATTAGTTTGAGGTACTTTTTAGTTTGAGGTGCTCCATTAGCTTGAGGTGCTCAATTAGCTTGAGTTGCTCTATTAGTTTGAGGTACTGTATTAGTTTGTGGTGCTGTATTATTTTGAGGTACCATATTATTTTGAGGTGCTCTTTAGTTTGAGGTGCTCTATTAGTTTGAGGTGCTCTATTAGTTTGAGGTACTTTTTAGTTTGAGGTGCTCCATTAGCTTGAGGTGCTCGATTAGCTTGAGGTACATAAGAACATAAGAACATAAGAAATTGGAGCAGGAGTAGGCCAATCGGCCCCTCGAGCCTGCTCCGCCATTCAATAAGATCATGGCTGATCTGATCCCAACCACAAATCTAAAGAACACAAGAAGTCGGAGCAGGACCCGGCCACATAGCCCCTGGGCCCTCTCCGCCACCCACAGGGCATTGACCGATCCGAACTCAGCTTCATGTCCAATTTCCTGCCCGCTCCCCATAACCCCTAATTCCCTTTACTTCTAGGAAACTGTCTATTTCTGTACTGTATTATTTTGTGGTGCTGTATTATTTTGTGGTGCTGTATTATTTTGAGGTGCCGTGTTAGTTTGAGCTGCTGTAGTAGTTTGTGGTATTTTTTTAGTTCCAGGTTCTGTATCAGTTTGAGGTACCGTATTAGATTTAGGTGTTGTATTAGTTTGGGGTACTTTATTATTTTGAGATACTGTATTAGATTGAGATGCGGTATTAGTTTGAGGTATTACATTAGTTTCAGGTTCTGTATCGGTTTGAGGTACTGTATTTGTTTGAGGTACTGTATTAGTTTGAGGTACTTCAGTAGTTTGAGATGATGTATTAGCTCGAGGTATTATATCAGTTTCAGATTCTCGATCCGTTTGAGGTACTGTATTAGTTTGAGGTACTGTATTAGTTTGAGGTACTGTTTTAGTTTGAGAAGCTCTATCAGTTTGAGGCGTTGTATTAGTTTGTGGTATCTGTAATGTAAGGAAAGAGTTAGTCTTTATCTTGTCGTAACATTAACCTTTAGCATTTGCCTCTTAAGTGAGGAAGTATAAATCTCTGGTGGGAGAATGAAACTACAATCATAAGACAGATTTGCCTCATTTTATATGCATGCATATGTTTAATATAGAGACAAGTAGATTCTGAAGCCCGGATCTCTGGGATTGTAGCTGATATCATAATACTCGTAAGTTTAATGATCCTTTTGATCGAAACAATTCTCTGACAATCATAAAATGGCCTTTAAATCTTTCAGAACTGGTGTGTCTGTGTGTCAGACAGCATTGTGTGCAATTAGTCTTACCAGTTTCACAGGGAAGCAAGAGACGTGAGAGATCTTAATGATTGCTACCTATCATTCCAAGCTGACGCAGCGGGAAAGGGCTGTCCTGGTGAGAGATAAACACCATTCTGCTATCTGGTCAATGGGCAAGGCCATATGTTTTAACTAACAAGTTCAAAAGTCATTGTTATAATTAATGCCTAAAGCAGAACACCCAGCTGGGCGGAAGGAGCAATGTTGCATGACAAGGCAGCATCTAGTGGAGGAGTGTAGTTGGGTGCTAACGGAAGTGATACTCTCAGAACAGAGAAAATGCTGGAAACCCTCAACAGTTCGGGCAGCATCTGTGGAGAGAGAAACAGAGTTAACGTTTCAAGTCAATGACTTTTCATCAGAACCCAGATGGACAGTTGTGTTTGGTAATAGTATGAAACATAGGAATTGTTTCACTCATGTGGGGTGATTTAGGTACTTTTCCCTCTTTGGAAGGTCAAGATCAAAAGTAAAATACGGACTCGTCCGGGATTTCATCTCAGAATCTCTCAACGGATTTAAACTAACAAATCCGAAACAAGAATCATACTCCTAGACCAACGAGCCCATTGATAAGGACGCGTGCACTCAAGAGTCAGCCATCGTAAAACCCTTTTTGGTTGCTATCCTTGATAAGCAATTCTGAGGACAGGTTACATGGACTGGACTTGCATTCCCTTGAATATAGAATATTAAGGGGTGATCTAATTGAGGTTTTTAAGATGAACAAAGCATTTGACAGGGCAGATAGAGATTATTTCCTCTGGTGGGGGAGTCCAGAACAAGGGGGCGTAACCTTAAAATTAGAGCGAGGCCTTTCAGAGGTGATCTCAGGAAGTAATTCTTCACATAAAGGGGAGTGGAAATCTGGAACTTTCTCACTCAAAAAGCTGTTGAGGTTGGGGGTCAAATAAAAATTTCACAATTGAGATCGGTAGATTTTGGGACTAATTCGGGAGTTTAATGACTTTGGCATTTGTTCCCTGTGACTTGTGTAGTTTCGATCGACGAAATGTTCGTGAAAAGAGTCAGTGTATAGAGAGTCAGCAGTTCATGTTTTTCCGAGACACTTCCTTCAGACCTGAGACCGAAACGTTTGTCGTTTCCGACGTGAAGCGGTTATCATGTCAACCAGTTACACGCAGAAAATCCCCGATTTGAACTCGGAGGGAAGCATTTTATTGGGATTTGCTCCCCACAAACCTCCAGGGTCGAGTTTCTTGCTGCGTGAAAGGGGCTACAAACATTTTTTAATTGAACAGCGGCTGCACCAGATTCCTGGTATAAAAAAGCACTAAACATTTTAAAACAGACTCCTAAAATACAGTATGTAAAATGGGAAGGGATAAAAGTTCCTGACAAGCAAAGCACAAAGATTTATTAACGGTTTAATTGTCACTTGGCAAACAAGTTATCATTTCCTTCAGTGTGCAATAGAACGTTGCAGGTTTATTAATGGTGATTAAAAAAACATTAAGTGTCTCACAGACTTGAATTATTTTTGTGCAATGAACAATTCCAAACCACGAGGGAACACTGTATCAAACACATCTGTTTAACTATATACAAGTATATATGCAATCCCCACTGTCAACAGACTTCGTGGCGCAACGGTAGCGCGTCTGATTGTAATATTACAAAGTCTGCGTGTTCAATTCATGTCGAGGTCGCTATTTATCTACTCCGTGTCATTGATAATTGAAATGAAATGTTAATCTGGGAAAACCGGCGAACAAGCGCATCAAATGCTGAGCAAAATGAATTAGAATGTTTGGGGGGAAGTGAATCTGAAAAGCAGAAGACCTCAATAGAATTATCAATGACTGAGCGGAATACATTGCTCGATTTGTTACTCGATTGCCTTCGACACCATGGAATTGAGAAGAACCTGTTTCATGGTTTGCAAAACAAACTGAACCCTTGGAGCGGAGCCAACAACCGGATCGCTGCAACAACAGAAATGAAAGTAGCAGTTTCCTCAGGCTTGGCCAGCTGGTCGAGCATTCACCTCAGGATCGTGGGTGCTCGTTTCAACTTTTACGCTGCACTCGTGAGCGGACCCCAGAGCTCCATTTTCCCCGGCAGTGTCGCCCCGTTGAAATGGAGAATTTCTCCGCCAACTTTTTCTTGATATCACAATTGATGGCGTGCGAGTGAAAACGGCCATCCGCTTCACTGTGAGTGCAAGAGACAAGTCTGTCGGTGCCGCGTGGCGTACAATGAATGTCAAAACTTTGAAAGAAGAGTTAGCGATTCAGGTACACAAACCTCGCTGGTGGGCAAGAGATTTTTTTGTCAGAGGTTCCAGCCTTGCCTTCATCTCTTGCCCTTTGCGAGGCACTTATTCCGGTTTAAATTTACAAACTGGGTGAGTTGGTGATCGGGGGACTGCAGGATACTCAGCGGCCCCGGGTGAGACACAGAAAAATCCGTCCAATCCGTATCCCAATGTACGTTTTCGGAAGTAAACATGGGAGGGGGCGGTGTGACGTTCCAGTCCGGGAACGCCTCGATTTTAAAATTCTAATCCTTGCTTTCAAATCCCACCATGCCCTCGCCCCTCCCTATCTCTGTAACCTCCTCCCGCCCGACAAGCCTCCGAGAACATGTGGCTACAAGAGCAGGTCAGAGGCTGGTATGCTGCGGTGAGTAACTCACCTCCTGACTCCCCAAAGCCTTTACACCATCTACAAGGCACAAGTCAGGAGTGTGATCGAATACCCTCCACTTGCCTGGATGAGTGCAGCTCCAACAACACTCAAGAAGCTCGACACCATCCAGGACAAAGCAGCCCGCTTGATTGTCACCCCATCCACCAACCGAAACATTCACTCCCTTTACCACCAGCGCACAGTGGCTGCAGTATGTACCATCCACAGGATGCACTGCAGCAACTCGCCAATGCTTCTTCGACAGCACCTCACAAACCCGCGAACTCTAAAACCTATAAGGACAAGGGCAGCAGGCACATGGGAACAACACCACCTGCACGTCCCCCTCCAAGTCACACACCATCCAGACTTGGAAATATATTGGCCGTTCCTTCATGGTCGCTGGGTCAAAATCCTGGAACTCCGTACCTAACAGCACTGTGGGAGAACCTTCACGACACGGACTGCAGCGTTTCAAGAAGGCAGCTCACCACCACCTTCTCAAGGGCAATTAGGAATGGGCAATAAATGTTGGCCTTGCCAGCGACGTCCACATCCCGTGAACAAATAAAAAAAAAGATCTCTGCGCTCCTCCAATTCTGGCCTCTTGCGCATCTCCGATTTTAATCACTCCACCATTGGCGGCTGTGCCTTCAGCTGCCTCGTCCCTAAGCTCTGGAATTCCCTCCCTAAACCTCTCCGCCTCTCTCTCCTTTAACACATACCTTAAAACCTACCTCTTCGAATAAGCTTTTGGTCACCTGTCCCAAGATCTCTTTATGTGGCTGAGTGTCAAGTTTTGTTTAATAACGCTCCTGTGAAGCGCCTTTGACATTTTGCGACGTTAAAGGCGCTTTATAAATGCAGGTTGTTATTGTTGTGTCCTCTGGTTATCGACCCTCCTGCCAATGGAAACAGCTTCTCCCCATCCATTCTATCAAGATCCCCTCATAATTTTGAACACCTCTATTAAATATCCCCTTAACCTTTTTTTCTGCTCTAAGGAGAACAATCCCAGCTTCTCCAGTCTCGCCACATAATCCAACCCTGGACACGATGCAAGGCGGATGGTTGCAACTAGGTTTGCAAAGTATTGTCTGTCGGGAGCTGGACAAATCGATTGGAACCGAAATGACAAACAGCTTTGTGAATCTGTCGATACGCTTTGGGAAACGGAATCAGAGGCGAATAAAGGATTGACCAGACAGGCGGCCAAGACGCAGCTGAGTTGGCATGTCCCCCTGGAACATTTACTCTGATGTTGTGGGTGAAATTAAGAGGTCGGAGCCATTTAAAGTGTTCCCCGTGACTGCAGATCAGGGATCAAAACCTGACATCAGCATCAGGACGCTCAGAATACTTAGGAACAGACAAAGAACCGGTGGTTGCAGGAGAGCTGGTTCGCGGTGATATCGATGCTGTGAGCGAGCCCAGACCGTTTCCATGTTTCCACAAACAATGCTCCATTCTTTATTTCGAGAAAAGTAACACTGATAGTGGACAATTGCATTTCTGTGGTTGCAACATTAAACTTTGGCTCGGTGACACGCTGCATTAGCGTATCTTGCAAAAAAAGGTACCAAGCGGTCTCTGTGGCACGATCCTTTAGCGCGTTCCGCTGTTAACCACAAAAGTTGGTGGTTCGAAACCCACCCAAAGACCTGAAGTGCACCTTTTTTTCCCCACTTCAGGATTCATTTCCTCATTCTGAGAGCCCTGAAACCGATGCCAGGTTTTAATTCCTGATCTGCAGCAACTGGAAGCCTTTTAATGTCTCCAATCTCCTCATCTCGTTTCAAGTTTTCTGACGTGTGATTTGGCTGCAAGAAAACACTATGTGAACAATGTCATCTGAGCATGCCTGATACGCCATAATTTACACTGCGTTTGGATATCAGACACTTGAAATAAAACAGTGAAATGTTTGTGTTGACGCGATGCTCTGGGATTCTCTGCCTGACCATCGCCACCGATGCTTCTCTGTCGCGTTCCTAAATACAGCGCAGTAAATGAATCCCTGTGAAATGAGATCCTGGACAGTAATACGGAAATTAGTTCGGCTGAGGGGTTATGTCCCTAGCACGAAATTTCAGCTATCCAGTTTACGTAGTTTAGTGGTTATCACGTTGGCCGAACACGCGCGAAATCCCCGATTCGAAACCGGATAGAAACATATTGTAAACCTTATTCCATTAAAAATGTTTAACGATTCAAACTGCTGATTCAATGTGAACAAAGTCCATATCTCCCAGCCCTGTTATTGCAGTCCGCTGGGAGCAGGCGATGAAAGCCAGTGTAACATTGTGGGTGAAGGCTGCTTCCAACACTCTCTCACACCCGGTGGGACCTGGCGGAGATTTGATAAGCCCCATCCATTCAACCAACGTAGGATAAATGAAACGGTGTTTGAGAAACATTTATTGACATGAAAACATCCAGGATCCTGTCTTCAGAGTGCGTGGCGCAAAGGTCTGACTCCAGATCAAAAGTCTGCGTGTTCACATCACATCGGGGTCACTGTTTCGTTTACCGCTCTCATGAGACTGGATAATTCCCGATTGAAGATTTTAATTGCTTTTTCACAACAAAAAACAGAAGTTTGCGCTAAAACCTGACTCAGTACCTACCCAGTGGCAGGGAGGGAAGCGCCTCATACCCTCATTTATTTCATGCAACAAACAGACACGAACACTGGTATTGATTCAAAATCGACCTGAAGATGGACACACACAGGAAAAAGACTTGTACTTGTCCATGCTTCAGAGCTCACGGGAAATATGTTTTTGCCTTTCGAATAAAGACGCGAAAAGCAGAGACATGTTTTGTTTTCAACACGGCTGGTGAAATGACCGGACTATCATAAATTATGAGTCGCCTCCTAAAAATGACTTAGTGCAAATTTAAAATCACGGTTATTATTTATTTAGGTCTGAAAGAAATAACAATAACAACGTCAGTCAGGGCCCGCGGTGAGACAGTGTCGAATTTGTGATGAAGTTGTTTGCGATTAAGTCACCGCTGGGCTAAAGCTGACGCCGTTTCAAAGACGCGAACCCACTGAATCTGAAGGATAAGCTCATAACCAGCAGGTCCCGTCAACGTCAAACACCTCATTTCTTGTTCAATAGAGGGAGCAGAGGCGTGTCCATCATCAGACGCCAGCAACGTTAAGAAATAGAACAGATAAAGGCACAGATGCAAGTTCCAAATCTTTAAATGCAAAGTTATTTCACTTTACTGAAAGGGCGACTGCCTTGAGGCTGAAAACTGGTCCCAGATGATTTGCGTTCACTCGTGACTTGTTTTCCAATGTTTGTCCGTCAGGTTTGGAATTCAATTTGTATTGGATATTGAAGATATTCCAATTTCAGGATGATTGTGCAACACACCACGTGTAAAGCAACGTGTAAAGCAACCATCTTGATAACTTCAATCAAGATGCCGCAGCACCCCTTTCAATATTGTTTTTCTCAACTCACAGTTTTCAAAAGTGAATTGGATAAACGCTTGGATGGAAACATTTTCAGGGCGATGGGGAAACAGCAGGCGAGTGGGATTAACTGGACAGCTCTTTCAGAGAGCTGGCATTGGCACGATGGGCCGAATGGCATCCGAATGGCGCTGTCTTATTCTATGATTCTATTAATAGATCCATTTCCCCCTTTCTCTGAGCCTCCCGAAATGGAGCGCAGTAATCGTATCCCTGTGAAATGAGCTCCTGAACAGTAATTCGGAAATTAGCGTGGCTGAGCGGTTTAAAACTGGTTTTGCTCCGAACAAGAAATTTCCTCTCTAAATTTGATTAGTTTATTAATTATCTCCCCCCTTTCGATCTTAAATGTCTTTACATATTTTTTAGATCTCTTCGTCGACTGTCATGCCCACAATATTAGTGTCCCTGGTAAATACTGAAGCAAAGTGATTATTTAATATTTCTGCTATTTCGCTGTCATTGCCTGTGAGTTTGTCGTGTGTATCCCTTGGTGGCCCTATTGCTATCCTAAATTTTCTTTGGCTGTTAATGTGTCCAGAATACTTTGCTTTTTTGATGTACCTTTTTGCCGTTCTAATAGTTCGTTTGACCTCTTTCCCAGTCTTCTCACATTCCCATTTGTCATCCTCTCCTTTATTGTCCAGTGTGTGCCTTTTTCGATCGTTTCAATTCTGCCCGTATTTCTTTATTTATCCCTGATGTGTCATTTCTGGCTGGTTTGTTCTTGCATTTTAGTGGGATATATTTCTGCTGGACTTTATTGATCACCGTTTTAAATGTTTCCCACTGCTGTTCTATTTCTTTGCCCACGTCAAAGATTTCACCGTTCAAAACATCTGAAGTCATATATCCAAGACAAAGCCAGTTGCTTTTGTGGGAGGAGCAAATCGACTTGGTAGATAAATCAGCTGCAGCCCAATCCACAAATAAAATATTTCCACGGAGAAGGAAAAATAAGAAAAGTCGGAAAAGGGATTCGAACCCACGACTCCAGAATAAACTAGAACCCGAACGCAGCGCTTTTGACCGCTCGGCCATCTGCACTGACATTGAAATGTTTCATTCTCCATCATTTCAGCACTGTTCGCCAGTGAAGGCTGCATAAAAGTTTAAATTGGCTATCACCCAACGTGGGAATCGAGCCCACAACCCTGAGATTTAAAAATCGCATACTCTATCGACTGAGCAAGCTGGGCGTAAATGCATTTACCCGCTTTATCTGCTGTTATCGCAAGCAGAAGAAAACTGGTTGATAGCGAGGAGGAAGGCTGCAGACTGTGAGGGTTCAGGCAATTTTTTGATAATAAAGCACTCAATCTATTTCTCTTTGAACGAATTTTGAACGAATCCGTGCGTTTGACCCGGCACAGGCACGATGGGCCGAATGATCTCCTCTTGTGGACTCACATAATCCGATGATACTAAATGTTGTCGGAAGGAAAAGCAACACATTCCAAATAAGAGCAGAGAGAGGAAACTAGTCGAACAGCACGGTGAGATATTGTACTTGAGAAGGATGAGAAGGGATAGTTTATCATGATGGAAGTCACATCGGGTATCATTTGTGACTTTGATAAGGACCATTTCATGCTGCGACAGGGGCGGAAACCTAATTGGAGAGATTCAGCCCGGGCGCGGCCCCTTTCGTGCGCGGTCAGACCGGGGGTTCGCGGGGATTCAGAGCTGGGGCTCACCGGTGGAAGCAGCATAAATGTTTAAAACGGTGCTCGCCCAACGGGGGCCTCAAACCCACCACCCTGAGATCTTATGCTCTCGCAATGAGCGTCGCTGTAGATCAGTTTCCTCTTGCTCAAATTTATCTGTTCATTTAAATAAAAGGAAGAGATATTAAAGAAAAAGTGAAGCAGCCACTGTCTGTCTCTTGCTGGACTTGAAACAACACATGCCAAGTAAGAGCAGAGAGAGGACACCATTCAGTTACCCATTGTGTTAAGGGGGATGATATCCGTTTCCGTAGTGTAGGGGTTATCGCGTTCGCTTTATATGCGAAAAGTCCGCGGTTTAATCCCGGGCGTAAACATTATGTTGGAACTTGGTCTCCATAAACATCCGGACCGATTTTCTTCTCCTGCCAAAAAGGGAGACAGTGGCTCCTCCCTTATTCTTTAAAAGCTGCATCTTTTACTTCATTAAACAGATAACTTTGAGTGAGAGAAAACTGATCCACAATAACGCTCATTTCAAGTTTTATTCCCTTTTAATCAGGAAGGATATGTTGGCTTTGGACAGAGGGGCTTTTGAAAGGAGCTGGTCGGGTGGGATCGACAAACCATTTCCGCTGGTGGGGGACAAGGGAACCTAACCAATCATTTAAAAGGTTCTCCTGAATTCTCAGGTGCAATGGGAAACCGACCAACAAAAGCCCTTTGATTGACCGTGGAGGTTCAGACACTTTTCTAATAACAAAGCGCTCAATCTATTTCTCTTGTCTATTTCCCGGTGTTTCCGGATACTGTCTGCATCTATGGCCTGTGTTTACCTCACTATGTGTCCACCTGCAGGGTGGTTTTTGAACGAAGACGTGTGTTTGTCTTGTGTTTGTTTCATTAAATAAATGAGGGCATCGAGTGCTTCCCTCCCTGACACGGGGGAACCAGAGGGAGACTTTCGAGCAGGGTTCTGCTAATTGTGAAGACGCAAATAAAGCATTAGTTGCGGAATTGTACAAACCAGCTCGAATGAAAAAGTGGAACCGCGACGTAATTTAAACACGCAACTTTCTGAGCAAGAGTCAGAAACACTACCGCTGCGCCACGAGGCCGGGGGTGCGCCTATCGCTGTTTGTTTATATGAATGTTTATCAAGCACCGCTTTATTTCTCCAATATTGGTGGAATGGGTTGGCTTTCAAATCCCCGCCCACTTTTACCGGATGTCAGGCAGCATCAGAAGTTGCCTTCACCTGTCAGCGGCAGCACGGCGCTCGCTTCCATCGCCTGCTGTCAGCGGACTGCAGCAAATCCAATTACATTAATCCTGCACCCAGAATTATCACATCACAGGCAAAGGATGTAGGAAACTGCTCAAGATACATAACAGGACGGGAAACTTCTGAAAAACACTTCGACTTTCGATGTTTGGACTTTGGTCAGAACTGCAAAAAAGAACGTGTGAAAATATAAATTATGGGTGTGATGTTTATATATAAAGTGAATGTTTGTTGGCGGATTTCTCCCATTACTCTCGCAACTGTGGGTTGTTAATCCATCAACAATAACTTCACCTTGATTTGAGCACGAGTGCTTACAAAATAGCAAGTTTAACAGATTGACTTACAACAGAGTTGCACTGCAGCTGTCTTCAACATTACATTCAACGGTATTATAGTTATAATACAACTGTCTACAGATTACATTAATGACAAGCAATCAACACAACCTGACCTGTCTGCGAATCCAGGTAGATCAGACCTGACCTTTGCCGACTGCCTGTGGCAATGGACTTCTGACTGTCCCCTATTGAGAGCTCTAACATTTGAGAAGGGTAGTCATGATGTGGAGATGCCGGTGATGGACTGGGGTTGACAATTGTAAACAATTTTACAACACCAAGTTATAGTCCAGCAATTTTATTTTAAATTCACAAGCTTTCGGAGGCTTCCTCCTTCCTCAGGTGAACGATGTGGAAATCGTTTCCACATCGTTCACCTGAGGAAGGAGGTAGCCTCCGAAAGCTTGTGAATTTAAAATAAAATTGCTGGACTATAACTTGGTGTTGTAAAATTGTTTACATTTGAGAAGGGAGAATGCCCTATCTTTATACGATTCGGCTGCATTGTTCTGTACGTAAGCACCACTGATCTTAACTCATTGCCGTAAACCATCCCACTTTGCTAACTCTCAGAAACCTCTAAGGATTGTTTAATGTCTTAATGTTTATTTAGCCTTTCTCCGTCATCAGGTTATGTATGTTATACTAGTTCAGCACAACCTGGAGTACAGGTGTCCAGGACACGCAAGGCTCTCTGGACATCAACATTTAATAGTTTATCACCATTTAAAAAATATTCTGTTTTTCTGTTCTTTCTACCAAAGTGAATAACCTCACATTTCCCCACATTACACTCCATCTGCCACCTTCTTGCCCACTCACATAACCTGTATATATATCTTTGCAGACTCTTTGTGTCCTCCTCACAGCTTACTTTCCCACCTAGCTTTGTATCATCAGCACACTTGGATACATTGCAATCGATCCCTTCATCAAGTCATTAAAAGTCTTCGAAAGGCATATAAATAGTAAACTGTTAGTAAGAGGAGAGGTAAGACCGATTAGGGCCCAAAAAAGGAGATCTACGCATGGAGGCAGATGTACTAAATAAATACTTTGCATCTGCCTTTACCGAGGAAGAAAATGCTGCCAAAGTCACAGTAAAAGGGGAGGTAGTTGAGATACTGGATGGGGTGACAATTGATAAAGAAGGGGTATTAGAAAGGCTAGCTGTACTTAATGTAGATAAGTCACCTGATCCGAATGGGATGCATCCAAGATTGCTGAGGAAAGTAAGGGTGTAAATTGCAGAGGTCCTGGCCATAATCTTTCAATCCTCCTTAGATACAGGGTTTGCTGCCAGAGGACTGGAGAATTGCAAATGTTACACCCTTGTTCAAAAAATGGTGTAAGGATAAACCCAGCAACTACAGGCCAGTCAGTTTAACCATGGAGGTGGGAAGCTTTTGGAAATCATAATCTGGGACAAAATTAATTGTCATTTGAAGAAGTGTGTATTGATAATAGAAAGCCAGTGTGGATTTGTTAAATGCAAATCATGATTGAGTTTTGTGATGAGTTAACAGAGAGGGCCGATGAGGACAACGTGGTTGATGTTGTGTATATGGCCTTTCAAAAGGCGCTTCACAAAGTGCCACAAAATAGGCTTGTCAAAAGGGGCGAGAGTAGCTGCTTCCTCATTCTTTAAAAGCTCTTTCTTTTATTTTCAATCAACAGATAACTTTGAGTGAGCGAAAACTGATCCACAGTCACGCTTATTTCAAGTTTATACCCTTTAAATCTGAAAGGATATATTGGCCTTGGAAGGAGTGCAGCACAGATTCACCAGATTGTTACGAGGGTGCAAAGCGTTAAATTATGAGAAGAGGTGACGTCAACTAGGCTAAAATCACACAAGTCACAGTGCAAGAAGTTTTCATTTTTGAGACATACATTGATGACCTGGACTTGGGTATATAGGGTATAATTTCAAAGTTTGCAGATGAAATGAAACTCGGGAATGTAGTAAACAATGTGATGGATAGTATCAGACTTCAAGAGGACATAGACAGCCTGGTGAAATGGACATTGTTAATCGAGGCATAGTACAAAAGCAACAAAGTTATGCTAAACATTTATAAAACACTGGTTAGGCTGCAGCTGGAGTACTGTGTTCAATTCTGGGCACCACACTTTAGGAAAGATGTCAAGGCCTTGGAGAAGGACTTCAGTTATGTGGCGAGAATGGAGAAGCTGGGATTATCCCCTCAGAGTAGAAAAGGTTTAGGGGAGATTGGATGGAGGTATTCAAAATTATGAAGGGGTTTTGATAGATCAAATAAGGAAAAAATGATTTCAGTGGCAGAAAGGTCGGCAACCAGAGGACACAGATTTAAGGTAATTGGCAAAAGAGCCAGAGGGGACATGAGGGAACATAATTTACGCAGCGAGTTGTTATGATCTGGAATGCGCTGCCTGAAAGGTCGGTGGAAACAGATTCAATCGTAACTTTCAAAAGGGGACTGGATAAATACTTGAAGGAGAAAAATTTGCAGGGCTTATGAGGAAAGAGCTTATGGGTGGTGAGACTACTTGGATAGCTCTTTCAAAGAGCTAGCACAGGCACGATGGGCCGAATCTTCTGTGTTGTAACATATTAACTGTTGCTTAACGGAGAAGCAACACATTCCAAATCAGAACAGAGACGGGAGATTAAGTCAGTTCCCCATTGTTTTTGTCAAGATAGCAGCGGTTTCCGTAGTGTAGCGGTTATCACGTTTACTTTGCACGCAAAAGGTTCCCGAGCGGAAACATTATGTTGGAACTTGCTCTCCATAAACATCCAAGGAGGAGATTTTTTCTCCTGCCAAAAAGGGCGACAGTGGCTGCTCCGTTATTTTTGAAAAGCTGCATATTTTACTTCACTACACAGATAACTTTGAGTGAGAGAAAACTGATCCTCAGTGACGCTCATTTCAAGTTTTATTCCCTTTTACTCCAAAAGGGTATATTGGCCTTGGAAGGACCGCAGCCCAGATTTACCAGAATGTTAGCAGGGATCGAAGGGTTAAATTATGAGAAGCGGTTACATACATTTATTTCCTGGAATATAGAAGGCTTTTTAGGATTTTGAAAGGTAGATCGACAAGCTGGTGAGGGAGTCCAGGACAATATCACAATATCACAGCAGCTGGTTTACGAGTGAAAACGGCCCGACGCATCACTGTGAGTTTCAGAGACTCTCGCTTCCGCGTCCTGTACAGTGAATGTCAAGACTTTTGAAAGGTGCAGAAAGTGTTGGGGTACAGATACACAAACCTCTCTTGTGGGAATGAGATTTTGTCAGAGGTTGCAGCCTTCCCGACTTCTCTTGCCCTTTGCGAGGCACCTGTTCGGGTTTAATTTTACAAACTGGATGAGTTGTTGATCACGGTACAGCAGACTCAGCGGTCCCGGGTGAGAGAGAGAGAAATCAGCCCGGGCGCGGCCACAATGTGCGCGGTGACACTGCACGGGGGTGGTGGAAGTGAGAGGTGGGGTTCACTCCTGAAAGCAACATAAAAAGTTTAAAACTGAACTCGCTCAACGTGGGGCTCGAACCCACGACTCTACGACGATAAAGTCTCATGCTCTGCCGACTGAGCTAGCTGCGCTTATAATAGCGTCATTCTTGTCTGTCATTGCAGTAAACTCGTCCCTGGGTGTCCATGTGCAGCAATCCCAACAGAACGTCGAGATCTTTGGCTGTGTTTCTCTGTGTGTGTGTGTGTCCACCTGCAGCTTGATTTTGAACGAACACGAGTGTTTGTCTTCTGTTTGTAACATTAAATAAAAGAGGGCATCAGACGCTTCCCTCCCTAACACCGGGCAACAAGTGAGACAGACTTGTTGTTGTGAAAACGCAAATAAAGCATCAATTGCGGAATTATACAGACTCTTATCAGCGCCAAAAGTAGCTTTACAATATATACACCCGAATAAATAAATGCACAACACAGATACATGTAAATACATTTGCAACTGAGTCACAAAGCCAGAAATATTATTTATACTGAATGCAGACGCTCCCAGTTGGATTGAGAAATGTTTTCTACCTTCCCTGGTGGACGCTTTCACCACCGCGACACGGGTTCAATTCCACGTCATGAATTTTGCTCTGACAAAAAACAAGTGCCAATTTCCTGCACAGAAGGAGGCCGTTCGGCCCATCGCCTCCGCGCCGTCGTAAAATGAACCATCCAGCCAAATCCCACTTTCCAGCACTTGGTCCGTAGACTTGTCGGTTACGGCAATTCATGTGCACAACCAAGTATTTTTTAAATGTAACGAGGGATTCTGCCTCTACCAGCCTTTCAGGCAGTGAGTTCCAGACGCCCACCACTCTCTGGGTGAAAACAATGCTTCTCAGCACCCCTCTAATCCTTCTACCAATCACTTTAAATCTATGCCCCCTGGTTAATGACCTCCCTGCCAAGGTAAATAGGTCTTCCTGTCCACTCTATCTCGGCCCCTCATAATTTTGTACACCTCATTAAATCACCCCTCAGCCTCCTCTGTTCCAAAGAAAACAACCCCAGCCTGTCCAAACTTTCCTCACAGCCAAAATTCTCCAGCCCTGGCAACCTCCTCGTAAATCACCTCTGTACCCTCTCTAGTGCAATCACATCTTTTTTTGTACAGTCTGCCATGTGGGACCTTGTCGAAAGCCTTGCTAAAATCCATGTACACTACATCAAAGTACTCCAGGTGTGTTCTCACCAAAGCCCTATTTAATTGCAGCAAGACTTCCTTACTCTTGTACTCCAACTTCCTTGCAATAAGGCCAACATACCATTTTTCTTCCCAATTGCTTGCTGAACCTACATGTTAACTTTCTGTGATTCGTTTACAAGTGCACCCAACTCCCTCTGAATACCAAAATTTATTGGACTCTCACCTTTTAAAATATATTCTACTTTTCTATTCTTCCTACTAAAATGGACAATTTCACATTTTCCCAACTTATACTCCAACTGCCACCCTCTCACCCAATCACTTAACCTGTCCACCTCCCTTTGCGACCTCCTCACGGCTTACTTTCCCACTTGCGTTTGTATCATCAGCAAACTTAGATACGTTGCACTTGGTCCCCTCATCTAATTCATTAATATAGAATGTAAACAGCAATTGCAACATTAATTGTCCGCCCAGGATCGAAAGCAGGGCCGTTCGCGTGTAAAGCGAACTGGTAACCACGACCCTACAAAAAACCGCTGGTGACTTATACTGGACAGAGGGGAATTGTCCAGTGACCTCTCTCTGCTCTGATAGGGAATGTTTTTCCTCTCTTTAAACATCATCTCTCCTGTCCCACACCAAAATCATGGAATAGAATCAGAGAATATTACAGCACAGAAGGAGGCCATTCGGCCGTGTTGCCCTGCCTCCTCTTTGAAAGAGATATCCAATTTAGTCCAAGCAACCCAGCCATTTCCCCGTAACCTTGCGAATCAGCCCTCTTCAGGTACCTGTCCAATTGCCTTTTGAAAGTTCCTGTGAAAGCTGCTTCCACCACCCTTTCAGGGAGTGGCTACCAGATCGTAACAACCCTCTGTGTGAAAAAACTCCTCATTTCCCCTCTAGTCCTACAAACTCTCAATCCTTCTCCACGATTGCTTTATTACAAACATTTCATTCATCAAAAACCACACAGGAAAAAGTCTTCATTTTCAAGTAATTAACGTTCCGAAGGAGCTCCCTTATTTCGCTCCCCTAACCTTATGAATCGAATCATTCCCGTCCGGATCGTTTTCCACGCGAACCGGTCGCCCTCCCCCCAGGAAGTAGCCATTCTGATTCTGTGACTGTGGCCAGCTTTGTTCGCACCCACTCTCCCTTGTTTTCTTCCACATCCGCAGATTGGGGCCGGGCCCGGACTGATTTTTTTTCTTTGTCTCACCCGGGGCCGCGGAGTCTCCTACTGAGATAACCAGCCTGGTCTCCGATACCCGATCACCAACTCACACAGTTTGTGAATTGAAACCGGAGCAAGTGCCTCGTCAGAGGGCAAGAGATGTCGGGGAGGCAGCAAACTCTGACAAATTCTCAGGCTCATCAGAGAGGTTTGTGTATCTGAATCCCGAACACCTTGTTTCTCCTTTTAAAGTTTTGACCATTGCACACGACGCGCCACTGACAGACTCGTCTCTTGCACTGACAGTCAAGCAAGCGGAGGGTTCACACGTGAAAGCAGCGGAAAAGTTTAAAATAGAACTCACCCAACGTGGAGCTCGAACACACGACCCTGACAATATAAGTTTTATGCTTTATCCTATGAGCTAGCCGAGCCAGTTGGGGGATTTCCATTTGTTCTGTTATTGCAACGAGGCGGCTGCTGGCTCCGCCCAGGGGCTGATTTGAAAATCGTGGAAGGAGACAGCTCAGAGGCAGGCCATTCGGGCCATCGCGGCCGTGCCTTGTCCCACAAACCAAGTACCAGATTCCCCTGAATTCCAAGGTGTGGAACGATAGCGAAAAACAAAAGCGCTTTCATTCGACCGTGGAGGTACAGGCAACTCTCTGAGAAACCGTTTTGTCTATTTATCGCGTCTATTTCCCGATGTTTGCCGATACCGCCTGTCTCTCTGGCTGTGTTTATCTCTGTGCGTGTGGAGCTGCAGGCTGATTTTGAATTAATAAGTGTTTTTGTGTATGTTTCTTACAATTAATAAATGAGGGAATCAGACGCTTCTCTCCCTGACACTGGGGAACCAGTGAGCCAGAATTCAGATCAGGGTTCTGTTTATTGTGAAAAAAGGCATGCAATTTGAATTCTGGAATTATTCAGACTCCTCCCAGCGCTAAAAACATCTCTATTCCAGACATGATTTGAACACGCAACCTTCTGCTTTGGTATCAGAAGCGATATCGTTGCGCCAGGACCTCTGATGACCGAGAGGTGGATGTTTTTCTTTGTGAAAGTTTCTCATACACCGTTTCATTTATTTCAGATGACCAAATCCCCGCCCTCTCCCACCGGGTGTCAGGCAGCCTCAAAAGCAGCCATCACCTGTCCGCGGCAGCACGACTGCAGCAAATCCAATTACACACACCCGGCACCCAGAATCATCACATCACAGGAAAAGAACTGCTCAAAATGCATAACAGGACGGGCAGCATCTGAAAAAATACTGAGACTTTCGGTGTGTGGATTTTGTTCAGGACTGCTAACAGGACGGTGTGAAAATACAAACTCTGCGTGTGCATAAATCGATGACATGCTTCCTTTCAAGTGAGTGTTTATGTCATGTGTGCCATTTATAAATTTATTTTGATTATTTTTACAACATGATATATCTTGTTATAAATATACGTGTTGCATCTGTGACACTTATAAATGCATTTGGATATAACTGTGTGGTGGTTATCATTATACCTGTGTGTATCTGTGTTATGTATTTGTGTGTAATTGAAAAATAAGACATAGGGAAATAAATATCCAGAAAATACATTTACAATATATGCACCCCAATAAATGAATAAATAATACAGACACATGTAAACACATTTATAAGCAGCAGTCATGAAATGCATTTGCATCTCACAATTCAGACATATAATTTTAATCTAACACGGCTGCAGCCCAATATATTTATGACTATGGCAAACACTTATTGCAGCGTTCCCTGGTGGTCCAGTGGTTAGGATTCGGCGCGATCACCGCCGCGGCACGGGTTCGATTCGCGGCTAGTGAATTAGTTGTTCCAAAACATTTCACTTAATGACGCAAAATAGTTCAAGTCTCTGACACGCCGAATAATTCTTTTAGTTACCATTAATAACCCCCCAATTTTCTGTTTCGCACCGAACGACATTCTTACAAGTTTGCCGATTGACTGTCGAATCTACGCTAACTTTCCTGACTTTGATCCTTTCTCATTTTACGCACTTTATTTTAGGAGTCTGCTTCAAAGTGTTCAGTGGTTATGAGACCAGTAAGCTCGCGCCTGGAAGTTTGTGAGGAGCAAGTTCCAGCAAATTGTTTCTGACCCGGAGATTTTTCGCGTGTGAGGCCAACATGATAACCATTACACCACGAAAACATCTACTTAATCCAGCCCAGGTCAGATGGAAGTGTGAAGGGAGAAAGTGAACTGCTCACTCCCACTTCTGGGGGATGTCCCAAAGCGCTTCACAGAGATGTAATCAAAAACACAGAATAACGAATCACAGGAGGTCATTCGGCCCATCGTTCCTGTGCCATCTCTTTAAACTAAATGGTGCAATTTAAAAGGGGGTGAAGGAACAGAGAGGCCTGGAGGTGAACGTACACAAATCTTTCAACGTGGCAGGACAAGTTGAACAGATTGTAAAAAAAAGTATTCAGAGTCATTGACTTTTTAAATAGAGGCATAGAGTACAAAAGCAAGGAACTGATGCTAAACCTTGATAAATCACTGGTTAGGAGCCAGCTGGCCACAACACAATTCTGCCCACCACACTTTAGGAAGGATGTCAAGGCCTTGGAGAGCGGGCAGAGGTGATTTACTAGAATGGTGCCAGGGATGAGGGACTTCAGTGAGGTGGAGAGACTGGAGCAGCTGGGGTTGTTCTCCTTAGGGCAGAGACGGTTAAGGGGAGATTTAACAGAGGGGTTCAAAATCATGAACGGTTTTGATAGAATAAATAAGGAGAAACTATTTCCACTGTCAGAAAGGTTGGTAACCACAGGACACAGATTTAAGGTAATTGGCAACAGAGGTGAGATCAGGAGAATTTTTTTAAGCATCGAGTTATAGAATCATAGAATCATAGAAGTTACAACATGGAAACAGGCCCTTCGGCCCAACATGTCCATGTCGCCCAGTTTATACCACTAAGCTATTCCCAATTGCCTGCACTTGGCCCATATCCCTCGATACCCATCTTCCCCATGTAACTGTCCAAATGCTTTTTAAAAGACAAAATTGTACCCGCCTCTACTACTGCCTCTGGCAGCTCATTCCAGACACTCACCACCCTTTGAGTGAAAAAATTGCCCCTCTGGATCCTTTTGTATCTCTCCCCTCTCACCTTAAATCTGTGCCCCCTCGTTATAGACTCCCCTACCTTTGGGAAAAGATTTTGACTATCTACCTTATCTATGCCCCTCATTATTTTATAGACTTCTATAAGATCACCCCTTAACCTCCTACTCTCCAGGGAATAAAGTCCCAGTCTGTCTAACCTCTCCCTGTAAGTCAAACCATCAAGTCCCGGTAGCATCCTAGTAAATCTTTTCTGCACTCTTTCTAGTTTAATAATATCCTTTCTATAATAGGGTGACCAGAACTGTACACAGTACTCCAAGTGTGGCCTCACCAATGCCCTGTACAACTTCAACAAGACATCCCAACTCCTGCATTCAATGTTCTGACCAATGAAACCAAGCATGCTGAATGCCTTCTTCACCACCCTATCCACCTGTGACTCCACTTTCAAGGAGCTATGAATCTGTACTCCTAGATCTCTTTGTTCTATAACTCTCCCCAATGCCCTACCATTAACGGAGTAGGTCCTGGCCCGATTCGATCTACCAAAATGCATCACCTCACATTTATCTAAATTAAACTCCATCTGCCATTCATCGGCCCACTGGCCCAATTTATCAAGATCCCGTTGCAATCCTAGATAACCTTCTTCACTGTCCACAATGCCACCAATCTTGGTGTCATCTGCAAACTTACTAACCATGCCTCCTAAATTCTCATCCAAATCATTAATATAAATAACAAATAACAGCGGACCCAGCACCGATCCCTGAGGCACACCGCTGGACACAGGCATCCAGTTTGAAAAACAACCCTCGACAACCACCCTCTGTCTTCTGTCGTCAAGCCAATTTTGTATCCAATTGGCTACCTCACCTTGGATCCCATGAGATTTAACCTTATGTAACAACCTACCATGCGGTACCTTGTCAAATGCTTTGCTGAAGTCCATGTAGACCACGTCTACTGCACAGCCCTCATCTATCTTCTTGGTTACCCCTTCAAAAAACTCAATCAAATTCGTGAGACATGATTTTCCTCTCACAAAACCATGCTGACTGTTCCTAATTAGTCCCTGCCTCTCCAAATGCCTGTAGATTCTGTCCCTCAGAATACCCTCTAACAACTTACCCACTACAGATGTCAGGCTCACTGGTCTGTAGTTCCCAGGCTTTTCCCTGCCGCCCTTCTTAAACAAAGGCACAACATTTGCTACCCTCCAATCTTCAGGCACCTCACCTGTAGCGGTGGATGATTCAAATATCTCTGCTAGGGGACCCGCAATTTCCTCCCTTACCTCCCATAACGTCCTGGGATACATTTCATCAGGTCCCGGAGATTTATCTACCTTGATGCGCGTTAAGACTTCCAGCACCTCCCTCTCTGTAATATGTACACTCCTCAAGACATCACTATTTATTTCCCCAAGTTCCTTAACATCCATGCCTTTCTCAACCGTAAATACCGATGTGAAATATTCATTCAGGATCTCACCCATCTCTTGTGGTTCCGCACATAGATGACCTTGTTGATCCTTAAGAGGCCCTACTCTCTCCCTAGTTACCCTTTTGCCCTTTATGTATTTGTAGAAGCTCTTTGGATTCACCTTTGCCTGATCTGCCAAAGCAATCTCATATCCCCTTTTTGCCCTCCTGATTTCTCTCTTAACTCTACTCCGGCAATCTCTATACTCTTCAAGGGATCCACTTGATCCCAGCTGCCTATGCATGTCATATGCGTCCTTCTTATTTTTGACTAGTGCCTCAATCTCCCGAGTCATCCAAGGTTCCCTACTTCTACCAGCCTTGCCCTTCACTTTATAAGGAATGTGCTTACACTGAACCCTGGTTAACACACTTTTGAAAGCCTCCGACTTACCAGACGTCCCTTTGCCTGCCAACAGACTCTCCCAATCAACTTCTGAAAGTTCCTGTCTAATACCATCAAAATTGGCCTTTCCCCAATTTAGAATTTTAACTTTTGGGCCAGACCTATCCTTCTCCATAGCTATCTTAAAACTAATGGAATTATGATCACTGGTCCCAAAGTGATCCCTCACTAACACTTCTGTCACCTGCCCTTCCTTATTTCCCAAGAGGAGGTCAAGTTTTGCCCCCTCTCTAGTCGGGCCATCCACATACTGAATGAGAAATTCCTCCTGAATACACTCAACAAATTTCTCTCCATCCAAGCCCCTAATGCTATGGCTGTCCCAGTCAATGTTGGGAAAGTTAAAGTCCCCTACTATTAACACCCTATTTTTCTTGCAGCTGTCTGTAATCTCCTTACATATTTGCTCCTCAATTTCCCGTTGACTATTTGGGGGTCTGTAGTACAATCCTATCAAAGTGATCTCTCCCTTCTTATTTTTCAGTTCTACCCATATGGACTCAGTGGGCGAACCCTCGGATATATCCCCTCTCACTACTGCCGTGATGTTCTCCCTAATCAAGAACGCAACTCCCCCTCCTCTCTTACCTCCTGCTCTATCTTTCCTATAGCATCTGTACCCTGGAACATTGAGCTGCCAGTCCTGCCCCTCCCTTAGCCATGTTTCAGTAATAGCTATAACATCCCAGTCCCATGTACCCATCCATGCCCTGAGTTCATCTGCCTTGCCCATCAGACTTCTTGCATTGAAATAAATGCAGTTTAATCTAGTCTTCCCTTGGTCTTTGCCCTGCTTTCTCAGACCATCTGTCCGGTCATGTTCTGTACACTCTCCCTTACTGCCTTTTGTTTCTGTCACCACTTTATTTCCCACTGACTTCCTGCATCGGTTCCCATCCCCCTGCCACATTAGTTTAAACCCTCCCCAACAGCACTAGCAAACACTCCCCCTAGGACATTGGTTCCAGTCCTGCCCAGATGCAGACCGTCCAATTTGTACTGGTCCCACCTCCCCCAGAACCGGTTCCAATGGCCCAGGAATTTGAATCCCTCCCTCTTGCACCATCTCTCAAGCCACGTATTCATCTTAGCTATCCTGTCATTCCTACTCTGACTAGCCCGTGGCACTGGTAGCAATCCTGAGATTACTACCTTTGAGGTCCTACTCTTTAGTTTAACTCCTAACTCCCTAAATTCAGCTTGTAGGACCTCATCCTGTTTTTTACCTATATCGTTGGTGCCTATATGCACCACGACAACTGGCTGTTCACCCTCCCCTTCCAGAATGTCCTGCAGCCGCTCCGAGACATCCTTGACCCTTGCACCAGGGAGGCAACATACCATCCTGGAGTCTCGGTTGCGTCCGCAGAAACGCCTGTCTATTCCCCTTACAATCGAGTCCCCTATCACTATAGCTCTGCCACTCTTTTTCCTGCCCTCCTGTGCAGCAGAGCCAGCCACGGTGCCATGAACCTGGCCACTGCCACCTTCCCCTGGTGAGCCATCTCCGCCAACAGTATCCAAAACGGTATACCTGTTTTGGAGGGAGATGACCGCAGGGGACCCCTGCACTGCCTTCCTACTCTTCCTCTGTCTGTTGGTCACCCATTCACTATCTCCCTCAGTAATTTTTATCTGCGGTGTGACCAACTCACTGAACGTGCTATCCACGACTTTCTCAGCATCGCGGATGCTCCAAAGTGAGTCCATCCGCAGCTCCAGAGCCGTCAAGCGGTCAAACAATAGCTGCAGCTGGACACACTTCCCGCAGGTGAAGGAATCAGGGATACAGGAAGGAGCCCTGAATTCCCACAACCCACAAGAGGAACATGACACGGCGCTGGGATCTCCTGCCATGACTTAACCCTTAAATTAGCTTAAGAACAACTACAATGTCAAGAGAAAAAAAAAGGAAAGAAAAACTACTTACCACTCCCTTTAAGGAGTTTACTCCTTTAAATTGTTCTCAATTTAGAGAATGTTAACTACACTAGGGACCTTGATTCACTAAAAAATAAACGCTACTTCCTATAAGACCTGCAGACCTTCCCTTTCCTTTTACTTCAGTTACTGTAGATAAGGAGAAATACTCACCTGAACCTACTCACCAATCAGGTGCCTCCCCTGTGTCGCGTCCCGATCTGATTCCTGACGTCACTTCGAACTCGGTCGCAGCTCCGCTCGGCTCGGCTCCTCTCAACGCTCTGAAATTCCGCCTTTTATCGGACGCTCCCTCCGCTCGGCTCGGCTCCTCTCAGCTGTTCTCAGCGCTCTGAAATCCCGCCTTTTATCGGACGCTCCCTCCGCTCGGCTCGGCTCCTCTCAGCTGTTCTCAGCGCTCTGAAATCCCGCCTTTTATCGGACGCTCCCTCCGCTCGGCTCGGCTCCTCTCAGCTGTTCTCAGCGCTCTGAAATCCCGCCTTTTATCGGACGCTCCCTCCGCTCGGCTCGGCTCCTCTCAGCGCTCTGAAATCCCGCCTTTTATCGGACGCTCCCTCCGCTCGGCTCGGCTCCTCTCAGCTGTTCTCAGCGCTCTGAAATCCCGCCTTTTATCGGACGCTCCCTCCGCTCGGCTCGGCTCCTCTCAGCTGTTCTCAGCGCTCTGAAATCCCGCCTTTTATCGGACGCTCCCTCCGCTCGGCTCGGCTCCTCTCAGCTGTTCTCAGCGCTCTGAAATCCCGCCTTTTAGCGGACGCTCCCTCCGCTCGGCTCGGCTCCTCTCAGCTGTTCTCAGCGCTCTGAAATCCCGCCTTTTATCGGACGCTCCCTCCGCTCGGCTCGGCTCCTCTCAGCTGTTCTCAGCGCTCTGAAATCCCGCCTTTTATCGGACGCTCCCTCCGCTCGGCTCGGCTCCTCTCAGCTGTTCTCAGCGCTCTGAAATCCCGCCTATTATCGGACGCTCCCTCCGCTCGGCTCGGCTCCTCTCAGCTCTGGAATGCACTGCCCGAAATGGTGGTGGAAACAGATTCAATAATAACATTCAAAGCGGAACTGGATAAATACTTGAAGGGGAACATTTTGCCGGGCTATGGGGAAAGGAAAGGGGAGTGGGTCTAAGTGGATAGCTCTTTCAAAGAGTTGGCACAGGCACGATGGGCCGAATGGCCTCCCTCTGTGATGTTTTCATGCTATGATTCTATGTTATGGACGATGTTCTGATGCAGTGGATATTCGGGGCAAAAGACCAAGTGGGGATTGAGCTCGACGGCAAGAGTACACAGTTCGTTCAAAGGACTGAAGCCGATGGTTTCATTCTTCCCGTCGTTCAGCCGCAGGAAATTACGGCTGCTCGGCCATGCAGGCGAATTTTTCTGTGTTCATTCATGGGATGTGGGTGTCAATGGCAAGGTCAACATTTATTGCCCATCCCTAATTGCTCTTGAGAAGGTGCTGGTGAGACGCCTTCTTGAACTGCACCTTTCATTGACTGTGTCATTGACATTTTCTGGATAGAGAGAAACTATTTCCGCTGGTTGGGGAATCATGGACTCGGGGGCACAGTCTAAAAATTCGAGCCAGACCTTTCAGGAGTGAGATTAGAAAATACTTCTACACAGGTGGTAGAACTTTGGAACTCTCGTCCGCAAACGGTAATTGATGCGAGCTCAATTGCTAATTTTAAATTTGCGATAGATAGCTTTTTGCCAATCAAAGGTATTAAGGGATATGGGCTAAAGGCAGGTATATGGAGTTAGATCACAGATCAGCCATGATCTTATCAAATGGTGAAGCTGCCTTGAGGGGCTGAATGGCCTCCTCCTGTCCCTATGTTCAGATGGTACATTTCCCCAAGTGTCTGTTCTATCCATATTTGTTGAATGACCGCCTTGTGTTTCCAGCATATTTTCCTTCAAAGCTCGGTTTAGGGATGAGCCGTTGGGCGTCAAAACGTGCTGAGGATGGAGTCCGTGTTGGGTATTGCGGGAAGAGCAAATCAACTGGGCTGAAAGATCAACTGCAGCTCAAGGTACAAATAAAATCGGAGTCAAAATAACCGATGTCAGAATTGAGATTTGAACCCACACCAACAGAGAAAGTAACGAATTAAACGCAGCGCCTTGGACCACTCGGCCATCCTGACTTAACAACGGCCACTTCACTCTCAACCCTTTCCACACTGAGACCCCCCGAAAAAAGTCTCACTCACTGCAGTGCTTGGTATGATAAATGCTGCTGGAAAGGCTCGGTGAGCGGGATGCCATCTCCCCGGGTTTTCCTGAGCCTGTGCTTGGCGGATGGGGAGGTTTGGCTCGGGCTGTGGTCGTTCACATCCGCAGCGATGGGCAACAACGCAGCTTGTCACCAAACTTGCTGCCGCTGGTGGTATAGTGGTTAGGGCTTGGCGCTTTCAGTTGTGCTGGATTCGGTTCCCGGTCTGAGGCGCTAATTTTGAACACTTGTTTTATTAATTGCATGAACTTACTCAAACTCTGTGGGAAGAAAAGGAAACAATCATTGTTTTAATCACCATTAATTAACCGATAACTTTATTTGGCAGAATGAAAGGCTGCTGAGGGAAGGTGGAAAACTTAAATAATTTCCTTTGTGCTTCACATGCGATGAACTTTTTATCCCTCCTCATTTTCCACACTGTATTTTTAAGGGCTCTGTTTACCATGTTCAGTGCTCGTGAGGCCACGAATTTGTGTTAAATTTAACAGGACCGACTATTACACACACACAAAAAGTAACCCAACATAATGTTTCCGCACGGGATCGAAGACTTTTCGGGTGTGAGGTAAACGTGATAACCGCTACACTACGGAAATCACTGTTTTGCTGATCAGCCAGAAGTTAGAATGACTGCATTGATTCTCTTTCATAACTATTCAATTGATCGAAGTTCCACAAGTCAAAAAAGAAAAATGTTCATTTCAAAGTTATTAAACTCCCAAATGTGGCCTGCCTTGTTTGGACACGGGTTGACCCAGACGTCACAGCCTCAACCAAGCATATTCTCAACATTTCCATTGGGAACAGGAGGAGGCCATTCAACCCCTTGCACCTGTTCCGCCATTCAATTAGATCATCGATGATCTCTGCCTCAAATCCATTTACCCGCCTTTGCTCCCTCTCCCTCGATCCTCTGACCCAACAAAAATCTATCAATCTCAGCCTTGAAAGCTTCAATTTACCCTCAGCATCCACAGCCTTTTGTGGGACAGAGTTCCAGACTTCCACCGCCCTTTGTGTATAAAAGTGCTTCCTGATTTCGAACCTGAATGGCATTGTTCTAATTTTAAGGTTATGTCCCCCTCGTTCTTGACTCCCCAGAGGAAATTGATTCTCTCCATATATTCTATCGAATCATTAAAACATGTTAAACACCTCGCTCAGACCGCCCCTCAATCTTCTATACTCGAGGGAATACGAGCCTACTCTATGCAGCCTGTCCTCAAAATATAACCTGTTTCGCCCTGGTAACATTCTGGTGAATCTGCTCTGCACCCCCTCCAAGGCCAATCTGTCCTTCCTGAGGTGCAGTGTCCAAAACTGAACGCAGTTACTCCAGACGCAGTCTAACCAGAGCTTTATATAACTGGAACATAACTTCCACTTCTTTATATTCCAGCCCCATGAGATAAAGGCTAACATTCCGTTAGCCTTTTAAATTATTTTTGTACCCATCCATTAGCCTTTACTGGTTTATGTGAATGAACCGTGAATTCTCTCTGGTTCTCCACAGTTCCTAGCTTCTTACCATTTGGAAAATACCCTGACCTATCTTTCATAGGTCCAAAGTGGATTACCCCGCATTGAACTCCATCTGCCATAGTTTTGCCCACTCACTTATTCTATCAATGTCCCTTTGCAACTTTCCACTCGCACCTCCAGTACTTACTGTACCACCTAACATAGTGTCATTAGCAAACTTGGATATACGGCTCTCAGTTCCTTCATCTAAATCATTAATAAATATGGTGAAAAGCTGAGACCCCAGTCACAGATCCCCGGGGGACACGACTTTTCACATCCTGCCAATTGGAGTATCTACCCATTATCCCGACTATCTGTCTCCTACCTCCTAAACAATTCTCCACCCATGCCAATAAGTTGCCTCAAGTTCCATGCGGTTTCATTTTTCTAGCAGTCTATTGTGTGGAACCTTATCAAATGTCTATAGGAATTCTGTATCAATAATATCCGCAGGCACTCCTCATTTTCTCCATTACCTTTTTGTTTACTCAGATTAAATCTAGTAAGTCCCTCCCCTTGATTTATTTTTAGCCTTCCTCATTTCTCTGGTGCTTTATCCTCTTCCTGTTCTATGAAGACTGATACAAAGTAATTATTTTGCATGTCTGCCATTTCCTTATTTTCAATTACAATATCGCCTGCACCTGTCTTTAAGGGGCCCACATTACCCTTAGCCACCCTCTTTCGCTTAATATACTTGTAAATGCTTTTAGTGTTATCCTTGATAAACCTTGCAAGTTTTTTTCCAATATTGCGTTTTTGCAACCCTTACTACTTTCTTCGTGTCCCCTTGCTGCTCTCTATATCTCTCCCAGTCTGTGGGGTCTCCACTATTCTTTGTACTTTAAACTCCTTTCCCTTCAATTCATCACTTACAGCGGCAGTTTGATTCTGCATTTATTTTCCCCGGTGTTTCGTGAGATATCAGAAATTGAAAGCGACCCACACCAAACTACACGCTTACAGATACAAAGCGACCGCACTCTGCTTCAGTGAGATGAAAACCGAGAGCGGTTTCAATGGTGAACGCATTTACGAGCAAAATATTTTCAAAGATAGTGCAGGTCATTGAGGTTCCTTTAAAGTCCGGATTGTTCACAATGAACTTCTTCCTTGAACGAACAAGAAGACCTATCCCTCCGCCCTCCTCCTTACTTGTGAGCCTGCCTTTTACCGTCCATTTCATATGCGTTCTGGGCAGATGTTCGCAATGATGATGTGAATACATTATGAGGTAAGGACGCATTTATATTTCTGAGGCCTTAATAGGTTTCAAACACATCTGTTGCATGAGGTCTGTGAACCATGATCTTCTAACCCTCCTTAGATATGGGGATAGTGCCGGAGGACTGGAACCAATGTCCTTGGGTGAGTGTTTGCTCGTGCTGTTGTGGAGGGTTTAAACTAATGTGGCAGGGGGATGGGAACCGATGCAGGAAGTCAGTGGGAAATAAAGTGGTGACAGAAACAAAAGGCAGTAAGGGAGAGTGTACAGAACATGACCGGACAGATGGTCTGAGAAAACAGGGCCAAGACCAAGGGAAGTCTAGATTAAACTGCATTTATTTCAATGCAAGAAGTCTGATGGGCAAGGCAGATGAACTCAGGGCACGGATGGGTACATGGGACTGGGATGTTATAGCTATTACTGAAACATGGCTAAGGGAGGGGCAGGACTGGCAGCTCAATGTTCCAGGGTACAGATGCTATAGGAAAGATAGAGCAGGAGGTAAGAGAGGAGGGGGAGTTGCGTTCTTGATTAGGGAGAACATCACGGCAGTAGTGAGAGGAGATATATCCGAGGGTTCGCCCACTGAGTCTATATGGGTAGAATTGAAAAATAAGAAGGGAGAGATCACTTTGATAGGATTGTACTACAGACCCCCAAATAGTCAACGGGAAATTGAGGAGCAAATATGTAAGGAGATTACAGACAGCTGCAAGAAAAATAGGGTGGTAATAGTAGGGGACTTTAACTTTCCCAACATTGACTGAGACAGCCATAGCATTAGGGGCTTGGATGGAGAGAAATTTGTTGAGTGTATTCAGGAGGAATTTCTCATTCAGTATGTGGATGGCCCGACTAGAGAGGGGGCAAAACTTGACCTCCTCATGGGAAATAAGGAAGGGCAGGTGACAGAAGTGTTAGTGAGGGATCACTTTGGGACCAGTGATCATAATTCCATTAGTTTTAAGATAGCTATGGAGAAGGATAGGTCTGTCCCAAAAGTTAAAATTCTAAATTGGGGAAAGGCCAATTTTGATGGTGTTAGGCAGGAACTTTCAGAAGTTGATTGGGAGAGTCTGTTGGCAGGCAAAGGGACGTCTGGTAAGTGGGAGGCTTTCAAAAGTGTGTTAACCAGGGTTCAGGGTAAGCACATTCCTTATAAAGTGAAGGGCAAGGCTGGTAGAAGTAGGAAACCTTGGATGACTCGGGAGATTGAGGCCCTAGTCAAAAAGAAGAAGGAGGCATATGACATGCATAGGCAGCTGGGATCAAGTGGATCCCTTGAAGAGTATAGAGATTGCCGGAGTAGAGTTAAGAGAGAAATCAGGAGGGCAAAAAGGGGACATGAGATTGCTTTGGCAGATAAGGCAAAGGAGAATCCAAAGAGCTTCGACAAATACATAAAGGGCAAAAGAGTAACAAGGGAGAGAGTAGGGCCTCTTAAGGATCAACAAGGTCATCTATGTGCGGATCCACAAGAGATGGGTGAGATCCTGAATGAATATTTCACATCGGTATTAACGGGAAAGGCATGGATGTTAGGGAACTTGGGGAAATAAATAGTGATGTCTTGAGGAGTGTATATATTACAGAGAGGGAGGTGCTGGAAGTGGTAACGCGCATCAAGGTAGATAAATCGCCGGGACCTGATGAAATGTATCCCAGGACGTTATGGGAGGTTAGGGAGGAAATTGCGGGTCCCCTAGCAGAGATATTTGAATCATCCACCGCTAAAGGTGAGGTGCCTGAAGATTGGAGGGTAGCAAATGTTGTGCCTTTGTTTAAGAAGGGAGGCAGGGAAATGCCTGGGAACTACAGACCAGTGAGCCTGACATCTGTCGTGGGTAAGTTGTTAGAGGGTATTCTGAGAGACAGGATCTAAAGACATTTGGAGAGGCAGGGACAAATTTGGAACCGTCAGCATGGTTTTGTGAGAGGAAAATCATGTCTCACGAATTTGATTGAGTTTTTTGAAAGGGTAACCAAGAAGATAGATGAGGGCTGTGCAGTAGACGTGGTCTACATGGACTTCAGCAAAGCCTTTGACAAGGTACCGCATGGTAGGTTGCTACATAAGGTTAAATCTCAAGGGATCCAAAGTGAGGTAGCCAATTGGATACAAAATTGGCTTGACGACAGAAGACAGAGGGTGGTTGTAGAGGGTTGTTTTTCAAACTGGATGCCTGTGTCCAGCGGTGTGCCTCAGGGATCGGTGCTGGGTCCGCTGTTATTTGTTATTTGTATTAATGATTTGGATGAGAATTTAGGAGGCATGGTTAGTAAGTTTGCAGATGACACGAAGATTGCTGGCATTGTGGACAGTGAAGAAGGTTATCCAGGATTGCAACGGGATCTTGATAAATTGGGCCAGTGGGCCGATGAATGGCAGATGGAGTTTAATTTAGATAAACGTGAGGTGATGCATTTTGGTAGATCGAATCGGGCCAGGACCTACTCCGTTAATGGTAGGGCGTTGGGGAGAGTTATAGAACAAAGAGATCGAGGAGTACAGGTTCATAGCTCCTTGAAAGTGGAGTCACGGGTGGATAGCGTGGTAAAGACGGCATTCGGCATGCTTGGTTTCATTGG
The DNA here is from genome assembly GCF_035084215.1 of Heptranchias perlo. Classification (NCBI taxonomy): domain Eukaryota; kingdom Metazoa; phylum Chordata; class Chondrichthyes; order Hexanchiformes; family Hexanchidae; genus Heptranchias; species Heptranchias perlo. The sequence goes on along the minus strand of NC_090356.1, from coordinate 35,142,396 downwards.
TCAGAACATTGAATGCAGGAGTTGGGATGTCTTGTTGAAGTTGTACAGGGCATTGGTGAGGCCACACTTGGAGCACTGTGTACAGTTCTGGTCACCCTATTATAGAAAGTATATTATTAAGCTGGAAAGAGTGCAAAAAAGATTTACGAGGATGCTACCGGGACTTGATGGTTTGACTTATAGGGAGAGGTTAGACAGACTGGGACTTTTTTCCCTGGAGAGTAGGAGGTTAAGGGGTGATCTTATAGAAGTCTATAAAATAATGAGGGGCATAGATAAGGTAGATAGTCAAAATCTTTTCCCAAAGGTAGGGGAGTCTATAACGAGGGGGCATAGATTTAAGGTGAGAGGGGAGAGATACAAAAGGGTCCAGAGGGGCAATTTTTTCACTCAAAGGGTGGTGAGTGTCTGGAACGAGCTGCCAGATGCAGTAGTAGAGGCGGGTACAATTTTGTCTTTTAAAAAGCATTTGGACAGTTACATGGGTAAGATGGGTACAGAGGGATATGGGCCAAGTGCAGGCAATTGGGACTAGCTTAGTGGTATAAACTGGACGACATGGACATGTTGGGCCGAAGGGCCTGTTTCCATGTTGTAACTTCGATGATTCTATGATTCTATGACTGGATGATTGCAAATGTTTCCCCTTTTTTCAACAAGGGGAGATGAATAAATCCAGCAATTACAGGCCAGTCAACCTAATGTTGATGGAGGGGGAACTTTCAGAGACAATAATCTGGGACAAAGTTAATTGGTACTTGGCAAAGTATGGGCTGGTAAATGAAAGTCAGCATAGATTTGTTAAAGGAAAGTGATGTTTGACTAACTTGATTGAGTTCTTTGACAAAGTAACAGAGAGGGTTGATGAGGGTTGATGTTGTTCATATGGACTTTCAAAAGGCATTTGATAAAGTACCACATAATAGACTTGTTAGCAACACTAAAGCCCAAGGGCTTCAAGGGATAGTTGCAGCATGGATAAAGAATTGGCTGAGAGACAGAAGGCAGAGAGTTGTGGTGAACGGTTGTTTTTTAGACCGAAGCGAAGCATTCAATTGTGTTCGCCAGGGGTTAGTATTAGGACCACTGCTCTTTTTGATATAAATGACCTGGATTTGGGTACAGAGAGTATAATTTCACAGTTTGCAGATGACACGAGACTCAGAAATCGAATAAATAATATGGAGGATAGTAACAGACTTCAGGAGGACTTGGACAGACTGGTGAAATGGGCAGACACATGGCAGATGAAATTTAACAGAGAGAAGTGTGAAGCGATATATTTTGGTAGGAAGAATGAGGAGAGGCAAAATCAACTAAATGGTACAATTTTAAAGGGAATGCAGGAACAGAGAGAGCTGTGGGTGTATGTAAACAAATCTTTGAAGGTGGCAGGGTTTGTTGAGAAGGCTATTCAAGAAACATATGGGATCACGGGCTTCATTTATAGAGGCAAAGAGAACAAAAGCAAGGAAGTTTTGCTAAACCTTTATAAAACACTGGTTACGCCTCAGCTGGAGTATTGTGTTCAATTCTGGTTTCTGCACTTTAGGAAGGATGTGAAGGCCTTAGAGAGGGTGAAGAAGAGATTTACTAGAATGGTACCAGGGATGAGGGGCTTCAGTTATGTGGAGAGACTGGAGAAGGTTGGGTTGTTCTCCTTAGAGCAGAGAAGGTTGTACCACAGTCTGTCATCTGACGTCCTCGGCACGATTCACAGAATAGGCTCTGGATTTAGGCTCCGGCCTCTGCAGGGACGAGGGTTTGAATCCGACTGCTGCCACTATTTATCACATTAGCCATCATATAATTGAATGGCGGAACAAGTTCAAGAGGCTGAATGGCCTACTCCTGTTTCCACGTTCATATGTAGGTGTTTCCACGTTCTTTCAGTCGGAGGTATTTTCCTCCTATGTTTATAATAAAAAGAGTTTCTCGTTACAAAATTTCTCACAGATTGTAAAACAAAATTTGTCCTTTCGAATAAAGGAAAATATCGCACCCTGCAGGCTGTCATCAGCTTGGTTTTCAAACAAATTGCAAACAACAGGCGGACAATGCTAATGTCTGTCAGTTGACTCGAGGATATTGGTAGGAAAAATGAGGAGAGACAATAGAAATGAAATGGTGCCATTTCAAAGGGGGTACAGGAACAGAGAGATCTGGGGGTGCACATACACAAATCTTTGATGGTGGCAGGACATGATGAGAAGGCTGTTAAAAAGCCATGCGGGATCCTTGGCTTTATAAATACTGAGACATGATGTACAAAAGCAACGAAGTTATGCTAAACCTTTATAAAACACTGGTTAGGCCCCAGCTGGAGTATTGTGTTCAATACTGGGCACCACACTTTAAGGAGGACGTCAAGGCCTTAGACAGGGTGCAAAGGAGATTTACCAGAATAGTTCCAGGGATGGGGGACTTCAGTTATGTGGAGAGACTGGAGAAGCTGGGGTTGTTCTCGTTAGAGCGGAGAAGGTTAAAGAGAGATTTAACAGAGGTGTTCAAAGTCATGAAGGGCTTTGATAGAATATATAAGGAGACACTGTTTCCACTGGCAGGAGGGTCGGTAACCAGATGAGACAGATTTGAGGCAATTGGCAAAAGAACTCGAGGGGAGATGAGAGGATTTTTTTACGCAGCAAGTTGTTATGATCTGGAATGCGCTGCCTGAAAGGGCGGGTGAAGCAGATTCAACAGTAACTTTCAAAAGGGAATTGGACAAATATTTGAAAGGGAAAATTTTGCAGGACTATGGGGAAAGGGCAGGGGAATGGGATTAATTGGACAGCTCTTCCAAAGAGCTGGCACAGACACGATGGGCCGAATGGACTCCTTCTGTGGGTGTATTATAATAGAATTCAATATGATTCTGTAGGGTTATTACAAAAAGCTGTGTCATATCTGGGGAGAGATGGGAAATTGACTTGTTTGCTATCCATTGCCGCGTGCTGATAGGCTGCATGTGTGGACCTCCCATTGTCAACGAGACGGGAGAGATCGTCGAATTATTCACAATATTCGTCCCTCACATAACATTTGCTGTTCACGAGTAACATCATTTACTCACGGAAAAATGTGAAACCGACAGAACCGTCTGAACCCGGCTGCGACCGAAATGTCTCCGCGTACAGAGAGAGAGAGAGTTTGTGGCCAACAGCATTGTACAGCGGGGAGCAGGGCTGCAGGTTCCAACTGGAATGCAGTTCCTTCGGTTTAAACGACACTCAGGGGTACAGAAGGGTGAATGGCCCATCCCTCAGCTCTACGGGCTGTTCCCCGGGACGCACGCTGAGACAGATATCAGCCGCGGCTGGAAGACCATCAACCCGGTGAAAGAGGCCCTTTGGTCCGTCCGAAACCTGCTGGTCTTCCGGCTGGAGGAGCTGTGCACGACCAAATATTGCCTACTGGCGCACTCCAAGGTCCAGGTGTACGTGCTGCGGGACGCATTGAGGTGAGGTGCGACCAACGCGAAGGGTTTATGGGGAAAGGCCACCATGTAAAGCCACCCCACCACCCGCCCCCCACCATGACCTTTGTATCCTACACCATGTATGGTGCGTAACTGTATTGATTGTACCGGGGCCATTGAATTGTGCTGTATGTACCGTTGCAAATTATATTCACTAGAATTTAGAAGAATGACAGATGATCTTATGGAAACATAGAACAGGACTAGACAGACTAGATGCAGGGAGGATGTTCCCGATGGCTGGGGAGTCCAGAACCAGGGGTCACAGTCTCAGGATACGGGGTATGTCATTTAGAACCGAGATGAGGAGAAATTTCTTCACTCAGAGGGTGGTGAACCTGTTGAATTCTCTACCACAGAAGGCATTGGAGGCCAAGTCATTAGATGTATTCAAGAAGGAGATAGATATATTTCTTAATACTAAATGGATCAAGGGATATGGGGAAAAAGCGGGAATAGGGTACTGAGTTAGACAATCAGCCATGATCATTTTTAATGGCGGAGCAGGCCCGAAGGGCCAAATGGCCTTCTCTTGCTCCTATTTTCTATGTTTCTATGACCCGTATTTTATTGTTTGAAGCATGACTTGAATTGCATTGTATGAAACTTTACAAATTATATTAATAAAGTATATTTTTAAATGTTAAAAAGTCTCATCCCTCAGAGAGACTGTTAGCTCGCCCGCCTTCAACTGGTGTTCTGGGTTGGAAGCTAAAACAGCTACTCTACATTTATCGCTACATTGGTTGCACTTTGTGGGCGGTTGGGGGGTCAAAGGACTTTAACTGACACATCTCAAACAATAAGACCACTGATCAGGCGGAGACACGTCAGTAAGTAGAACCTATAAATTATTTTGAACGTACGTGATTTTATTTGCAAAGAATATACAGCACAGAAACAGGCCATTCGCCCCAACTGGTCCATACCGGTGTTTTTGCTCCACACGAGACTCCTCCCACCCTAATTCATCTCACCCTATCAGAATAACCTTCTAATCTTTTCTCCCTTATGTACTTATCCAGCTTCCCATTAAATGCATCTATTCTATTCGCCTCAGCCATTCCATGCGGTGGCAAGTTTCACATTCTAACCACTCTCTGGGTCAAGAAGTTTCTCCTTAATCACTTATTGGATTCATTGGTGACTATCTTATAACTATGGCCCCTAGTTTTGGTCTCTCTCACAAGTGGAAACATCTTCTCTATGTCTCCCACATTTAATTCCCGACCACCACCCATAATTTTAAAGACCTCCAATCAATCACCTCTCTGCCTTCTCATGTCCAGAGAAAGCAGTCTCAGCCTTAACAGTCTTTCCTGCCCCAATTGTCTGCACTTCTCATCTGTTTGGTTCAATTTTGCTGCAGTGTTTTCTGCTTTCTCGTTGGTTTATAAATATTTCGATACTTTAGAGAATGGCTGGAGAATTGTGTACAATTCTGGGCACCACATTTAAGAATAATGTGAAGGCCTTTGAGAGGGTGCAGAAAATATTCACTCGATTGGTTCCAGGGATGAGGGACTTCAGTTACGTGGATAGACTGGAGGAGCTGGCGTTGTTCTCCTTGGAGCAGGGAAGGTAAAGAGGAGATTTGATAGACGTGTTCAAAATAATGACGGGTTTAGATAAACTAAATAAAGAGAAATTGTTCCCATTGGTGGAAGGGTCGAGAACAAAAGGACACAGATTTAAGGTGATTGGCAAAAGAACCAAAGGGGACATGAGGGAAAAGTTTTTTATGCAGACACTAATTGTGATCTGGAATGCGCTGCCTTAAAGGGTGATGGAAGTAGATTCAATTGTGGCTTTCAAAAAGGAATTGGATAAATAATTGAAGGGAATAAAATTGCTGTGCTATAACCATTCTGTCATTCTAGACAGAGAGAAACAGAGAGATAGAGAGAGATTGACACAGGGAGATAGAAACAGGGAGAGAGAGAGAGAGAGAGGCACAGAGAGAGAGATGGAGCCAGTGAGAGTCAGAGAGAGATGGTGAGAAAGAAAGAGGCACAGTGAGCGAGACGGTGGCAGAGGGACGGAGATAGAGAGAGCATGAGAGAGAGGAAGAGAGAGAGAGATAGAGAAAGAGAGAGAGGCACAGAGACAGAAAGAGAGAGAGAGAGGACGACAGTCAGTGAGAGAGAAGGAAAAGGGAGACCGAGAGAGCGAGAGCGACACGGAGCAAGAGAGAGAGAGAGGGAAACCGAGAAAGAGACGGACAGGGAGAGAGATACACACATAGAGGGAAAGAAACAGGGAGAGAGATACACACACAGAGAAAAGGCGAAAGAAACAGAGAGATAGACAGAGAGAGTGACACGCAGAGAAAGAGACAGAGAAAGTCATACACAGACAGAGGGAGGCTCACTGAAAGAGACAGGGGGAGGGGCAGAGAAAGAGATACAGACATGGAGATAAAAAAGAGAGAAACAGACAGAGCCAGAGAGAGAGGGATACACAGAGAGAAAGGCAAAGAGAAGGAGGAAGAGAGAGTGTGAGAGACATAGAAAGAGAGAGACAGACTGCGAGAGTGGCAGAGATTCAGAGAGAGAAAAAGATCGAGAGTGAAAGAAAGGCAGAGAGAGAGCTAGGTAGACGAGGCAGAGAGAAATGGAGAGAAAGAAAGAGAGAGAGACTCACAGGGAGAGAGAGAGACACACACAGACACGGGGACACAAAGAGACAGAGAGAGAGAGAGAGAGATACTGAAAGAGAGAGAGAAGGAGACAGAGAGACGGATAGAGAGACAGAGAGGGAGAGGGACATCGTGAGAAGCAGAGAGAGAGAGAGCGAGAGAGAGAGAGAGTCTGAGAAAAACAGAGAGTGATTGACAGAAAGAGGGAAACAGTGCGAGGGAGAAACGCAGACAGAGACGCAAACAGAGAGAGACATATAGAGTGAGACACGAACAGAGACAGAGAGCGCGGGGACAGAGAGAGACTCACATCGAGAGAGGCACAGAAATACATACATACAGAAACAGCGAGAGGGAGAGAGAGACAAAGGGAGATATACAGAGAGAAAATGACCCAGAGGGATAGAGGCAGGGAGAGAGAGGGGGAGAGAAAGACAGGCAGAAGGCAGAGATAGGAGCTGTGAGAGAGAGGGAGATAGAGACAGAGAGAGAGACAGTAAAAGAGAAAGATCACAGTGAGCTAGAGAGAGGCAGAGGAACGGAGATAGAGACAGCGAGAGAGAGAAAGAGAATGAGAGAGGCACATGAGAGACAAAGAGAGTCAGAGAGAGAGAAGGAAAGAGGGAGACAGAGAGAAAGAAAGAGACACAGAGCAAGAGAGAGAACGAAACAGAGAGACATTCAGACATTGAATGATAAACACACAGGGCGAGAGAAAAACTGAGGGAGAGACACACAAACAGAAGAAGAGAGAGGCACTGAGAGGAAGAGAGACGGGGGAGAGAGACAGAGAGAAAGAGACAGAGGGAGAGAGACAGGGAGAGACAGACATGGACAGAGAGACTGAGAGAAAGAGAGAGAGACTGAGAGAGAGTGAGAAAGAGACGCAGAGCGATGGACAGAGAGAGAGATACGGAGATAGAGACAGACAGAGAGAGTGACACGCAGAGAGACAGAGAGAGTCATAAGCAAGAGAGAGGGAGACTCATAGAGAGAGACAGAGAGAGAGAGAGAGATAGTTACAGAGAGATAGTCACAGAGAAGGAAACATAGAACATAGAAAATAGGAATAAGAGAAGGCCATTCGGCCCTTCCAGCCTGCTCCGTCATTCAAAATGATCACGGCTGATCCTTCATCTTAATATCATATTCCCGCTCTCTCCCCATACCATTTGACGCCCTTTGTGTCTCGAAATCTATCCAGCTCCTTCTCAAATATATTCAGTGACTTTGCCTCCACAGCCTCCAGTGGTAGAGAATTCCATAGATTCACAACCCTCTGAGTGAAGAGATTTCTACCCATCTCAGTCCTAAATGTCCTACCTCGTATCCTGAGGCTGTGACTCCTTGTTCTGGACCCCGCAAACAATGAAAACATCCTCCCTGCATCCAGTCTATCTAGTCCTGTCAGGATTTTATATGTTTCATTGAGATCCCCTCTCACTCTTCCAAACTTGAGTGAATGCAGACAGAGCCCACCGAATCTCTCATTACATGACAGTCCCGCCATCCCAGGGATCACTCTGGTGAACCTTCGCTGCACGCCCTCTATGGCAAGTATATCCTTTCTTATATAAGGAGACCAAAACTGCACACAATACTCCAGGTGTGGTCTCACCAAGGTCCTGTATAACTGCAGTAAGACATCCTTTTCCGATACTCAAATCCTCTTGCAATGAATGCCAACATACAATTTGCCTTCCTAACTGCTTGCTGCACCTGCATGTTTGCTTTCAGTGACTGTTGTACAAGGACACTCAGATCCTTTTGTACATCAACATTCCCCAATCTATCACCATTTAAATAATACTCTGCCTTTCTGTTTTTCCTTCCGAAGTGGATCACTTCACATTTATCCACATTATACTGCATCTGCCATGTATTTGCCCACTCACTCAACTTGTCTAAATCACCATGAAGCCTCTTTGCATCCTCCTCACAATTCACGATCCCACCTGGTTTTATGTCATCAGCAAACTTGGAAATATTACATTGGTTCCCTCATCCAAATCTTTGATATATATTGTGAATATCTGGGGCCCAGCACTGATCCCTGCTGTGCCCCACAAGTCACTGCCTGCCACCCCGAAAAAGACGCATTTATTCCTACTCTCTATTTCCTGTCTGTTAACCAATTTTCAATCCATGCCAATTTAATACCACCAATCCGATGTGCTTTAATTTTCCGCACTAATCTCTGATGTGCGACTTTATCAAAGGCCTTCTGAAAATACAAATCAACCACATCCAGTGGTTCTCCCTTATTTATTCTACCAGTTATATCCTCGAAAATCACCAGTAGGTTTGTCAAACATGATTTCCCTTTCATAAATCCATGTTGACTTTGTCTAATACCGTTGATATTTTATAAGTGTCCTGTGATCACATCCTTTATAATAGACTCCAGCATTTTCCCGACTACTGATGTTCGGCTAACCGGTCTGGAGTTCACTCTTTTCTCTCTCCATCCTTTTTTAAATGGTGGGATTACTTTTGCCACCCTCCAATCTGCAGGAACTGTTCCATAATCCATCGAATTTTGGAAGATAACAAGTAACGCATCCATTATTTCCATGGCTACCTCTTTTATTACTCTGGGATGCAGATTATCAGGCCCTGGGGATTTATCAGCTTTCAGTCCCATTAATTTCTCCAGCACCATTGATTTACGAATACTAATTTCCTTTGATTTCTCCTTCTCACGAGTCCCTTTTCTCCCTTGCTTTTCTGGGAAGTTATTTGTGTCCTCTTCCGTGAAGACAGAACCAAATTATGTGTTTAATTGCTCTGCCATTTCCTTGTTCCCATTATAAATTCTCACGTTTCTGTCTGTAAGGAACCTACATTTGTCTTCACGAATCGTTTTCTTTTTACATACATGTAGAAGCTTTTACAGTCCACTTTTATGTTTCTTGCAAGTTTATTCTCATATCCTATTTTCCCCTCTTATTCAATCTTTTGGTCCTTTTTTGCTGAATTCTAAACTACTCCCAATCCTCAGTCTTGCTACTTTTTCTGGCAACTTGATATGACTCCTCTTTGGATCCAATACTATCCTTAATTTCTTTTGCTCGCCATGGTTGGGCCGATTTTCCTTTTGTGTTTTTGCACAGAAAGGAATATATAGATTTCTTGCAATTCATGCATTAGTTCCTTAAATGTCAGCCATTGCCGATCCACCATCATTCCTTTTGATGAAGTTTCCCAAACTTTCAAAGACAACTCACTCCTCATACCTTCGGAGTTTCCTTTTTTTTAGGTTTCGGACCATAGTTTCGGATTGGACCACTTCACTATCCATCTTCATGAAGAATTAAATCATGTTATGGTCACTCTTTCCGAAAGAACCCCGCACGACAAGATTATTAATCAACCCGTTCTCATTGTTTGGTACTCCATAAGGGTACGGTAGCATAGTGGTTAAGTTACAGCACTAGTAATCTGGCGTTGTGAATTCAAATCCCGCTCCTGCTGCTGGGGAATTTGAACCAAAACAATTAATTAAATAAAATATGCAATTAAGGTACCAGTACCAGTATCAGCAATGGTGGCCGTGAAATTAATGGATTGTGGTTTAAAAACCTGCCGTTCCTACGAAATTTTGGCCTCTTTGTGATTCCCGACCGCGAACAATATGGTTGATTCTGTAAATGGACCAGCAAACCGCTCATTTGTAAAATCTCGTTTTAAAAAAGTTATATTAAGCATAGAGCCGGACACCACAAAGACCAACTCACACACCATCCCGACTTGGAAATATGTCGCCGTTCCCTCATCGTCGCTGGTTCAATCCTGGAGCTCCCTTCTCAACTAGCACCACGGGAGAAGCCATCACCACACGGACAACAGCGGTTCAAGAAGATCACTCAGCACCACCTTCGCAAGGGCAATTCGGGATGGACATCAGAATGCTGTCATCGCCAGCGACACCCACATCCCCTGAACAAAAAAAAATCTAGAATCCGTGGTTGAGAGAGCCATCAGAGAGAAAATGGAGGGCACTGAGAAATAAAGAAACAATGAAAAGGAGAAATGCACATCAGAGAGCGACGCAAAGAGAGAGGGGTAGACAAAGATAATACTTACAGAGAATGAAACAAAGATCGTGGAAGAGATGAGGGCACCAAGGAGAGTGGGAGAGGAATTGAAGGCAGTAAAACAGGATCCTGAGCTGGGGAGAGAGAAAATAAAAACAGTGCATAGGACGCTACTTCAACGAGGCGACACATCATTTACGAATTGCCTGTTCCCTGAGAAGAATCGCAGAGAGAAAAAAAACACACACAGAGGGAGACAGTGGAGGATATTACGAGAAATAGGATTAGGAGAGTGGGGAAACAAAAGAGAGATAAAATATAAAGGGTGCAATTCTCCCACTCGGCAACATATCGTCCAGAGGGAGAAACGCAGAGGCACGGTGAGAGAGATAGGTGGAGGGTCTGAGAGCAAGAGATGACAGAATGCAAAGGGAGAGGGAAATAGGCTGGGGAGGAATGGAGGCAGTGAAACACTCACGCTTTCAATATCTGCACACTGAGGCAGCGTGTTTAATGATTCACACACCATCATCTCAGCCCCAGGACATCAGGGTATCCGTGTCCCTTCCTCTACTTTCCAGATTTTGCAGCTCAATTCACGTGATTGTTTGTTATTATCTAGTTTGGCTCGGTTCCTTATTCTCTCTTTTCCCCTCTGTCTTGCATCTATTCCGGTTTGCTCACATGTTTCAACCCCACAGCACTCAATCTGTTTCCGTGTATAGACTAACCAATTAGGCCCTCGGCCGAAGTTTCAGAGAACACATAGCCGACTGCACCATGCCACGGAGATACCAAATCAATGGTTTCCCTCAGGGATCAGTCCTAGCATCTATCCTTTTTAATCTGTACATAAACTCCCCGAGACCAGATTACGGAAATTAATTTCTGCTGATGACAGTGCCTTTGTTACTGAAACTCGTGAATTTTCTACCCTGTAAACCACAGTCATTAATGATATGAAACGCATGGCAGAGAATTGTCTGAAATGACGTCTTCATCGGAGTATCACAAGGACTGTGAGCTTCATCTTACATTTGCTCTCTGCTCGTCTCTCTCCTGAACTTATTATAAACTTTGGTCAACTTTTGAAACATGCATAATTGAAGCCCACGGAATAAAAGAGTAGAGGCAGCATGGATACTAAATTGGATAAGTGACAGGCAACAGAGAGTTGTGGTGAACGGTTGTTTTTCGGACTAGAGGAAGGTATATGGGGGTATTCCCCAGGGGTTAGTACTTGGACCATTGATTTGTTGATGTATATTAATGACTTGAACTTCGGTGTACAGGCACATTTTCAAATTGCAGAAGACACAAACTTGGAAGTGTAATAATCAGTGAGGAGGATAGTAATAGAATTCAAGAGGATATAGACAGGCTGGTGCAATGGCGGACACATGGCAGCTGAAATTGAACGCAGAATTCTAAAGGGGGTGCAGGAATAGAGAGACCTGGGGGTATGGGTACACAAATATTTGAAGGTGTGAAAGTGTTTAAAAAATCTTACTGGATCCTGGGCTTTATAAATAGAGGCATAGAGTAAAAAAACAAGTAAGTTATGTTGAAACTGGATAAAACACTGGTTCGACCACAACTTGAGTATGGTGTCCAATTCGGGGCACTGTACTTTCGGGAGGATGTGAAGGCTTCGGAGAGGGTGCAGAAAGGATTTACCAGAATGGTTCCAGGGGTAAGGGACTTCAGTTATGTGGATAGACTGGAGAAGCTGAGGTTGTTCTCATTGGAACAGAGGAGGCTAAGAGGAGATTTGATAGCAGTATTCAAACTCATGATGGTTTAAGAAAAAATAAATAAAGAGAAACTGTTCCCATTGGTGGACGGGTTTAGAATCAGGGGACACCGATTTAAGGTTATTGGCAAAAGTACCACCGATGACATGAGGGAAAACATTTTTACACAGCGAGTAATTCTGAACCGGAATACGTTGCCTGAAAGGGTGGTGGAAGGAGATTCAATCGTAGCTTTCAAAATGGAATTTGTTAAATAATTAAAGGGGAAACATTTGAAGGGCAACAGGGAAAGTGCAAGGGAATGCGACGAACTGGATTGCTCTTATAAAGAGCCGGCACGGGCTTGATGGGCCGAATGGCATGCTTATGTACTGTAACCATTCGATGACTCGATGATCATCACAAAATGCTTGCTGGAATATCCAACATTGTTCATTTGTAATCGCAGAGAACGCCATGAATGGATTGAACAAACTAACAGACCATATTTGAAAGAAAAAAATCTGCAGTATATGGATGAAGATGAAAAGGCTCCTTCATTGTCCACGCCTTAGTTGCCTGGGAAGATGAAAGTGGACATCTTGTGGGTTGTTCATACAGTAACCACAGTGCGTCATTTTGGAGAATGGATGTTCAGGACAGAGAATGAATCAAATAGCGTCAAGTAAGAATCTAATGTCAGGAATTATTCCATTCTGTAAATTATTTAATTAACCTGACAATTACAAAAAGGGATATTTCACCACATTCTTCAACTGTTCTCTGAATTTAGTCTGCGTTATTGCATAAATACAGGTGATTGTACAACAGCTCAGATGCTGAAGTATGAATCCCATTTCTTGTACAAATGTAGGAAGATTAACAGAAAAATACCACATCAAAACATTCGCTGAGAAACTACAAACACCAGAAACAGCGCCCATAACAGGATAAAATTCCCCGAGATAACAAACAGTAAAATGATGGATTTCCGTCGGCTGTCAATCTCTGGGTCAATGGGACTCTCCCTATTGCTGCGACCCCGGAGTCTCCTGCGGGCTCTGCTGGCCACTAAAATGTGTCTGAAAGTTAAAGCATTGAGCAGCAGAATCAGAACAAATGGGACACCCGGAGTTAGAAGATAATGAAGGAATTCAATGCCTGTCCATATAGGAACAGAGGAACAGGAGTCGGCCATTCAGCCCCTCGTGCCTGCTCCGCCATTTAATAAGATCATGGCTGTTCTGTGATCTCACTCCATATACCTGCCTTTGGCCCATATCCCTTAATAATTTTGTTGCCAAAAAACGATCTATCTCACATTTAAAGTTAGCAATTGAGCTCGTATCAATTGCCGTTTGAGGAAGAGAGTTCCAAACTTCTACCACCCTTTGTGTGTAGAAATGTTTTCTAATCTCGATCCTAAAAGGTCTGGCTCTAATTTTTAGACTGTGCCCCCTACTCCTCGAATCCCCAACCAGCGGAAATAGTTTCTCTCTATCCACCCTATCTGTTCCCCTGAAATATCTTATAAACTTCGATCAGATCACCCCTTAACCTTCGAAACTCCAGAGAATACAACCCCAATTTGTGTAATCTCTCCTCGTAACTTAACCCTTGAAGTCCGGGTATCATTCTAGTAAACCTACGCTGCACTCCCTCCAAGGCCAATATGTCCTTCCGAAGGTGCGGTTCCCCGAGAATCGAGCACCGCTTGTCACACCACAGAACCAGGGGCTATTGGATAACATATAATCACCGGTACAGAAAAAGTACCAACAAATATTCTTTAAACAGAACAGAACAGTCATTGTTCCGAAAATCACAGCCGCAATTTTTTCAGTGCAACATTTAGTTTTCAGATTCTGGCAACAAATGGCCACAAATCGATCGAAGGTGAAAGTGACGGTGAACCAGACAGGACAGTCCGTGACCGCATAAAGCAGGACGGCGTGAATATTACACACGTTAATGTGGTATAGAAAAGTGAACTGTGAATGATAAGTAATGGGGATCTGCCTCAATATCAGAACAGTGATAACGACCAGTAGATCCGCCGCTGCCATGGCCACCAGGTAGCGAGTGACACATTTGGAGAGTCAGCACTTTCCACGAAACAGGACAATGATCGTCATTGAGTTAACTGCAATTCAGCGGAAGACAAGCAAATGTAGTAAACTCTCGGAACAACGGTGCCTGTGTGACAGAAATAGTAATCGAATCAGTGAATCATAGTATCATTGAATAATAAAATCATAAAATCATAGAGTCACAGGAACACTGAATCATCGAATCAGAGAATCCTGAAGCACAGAATGAGGCACTTCGGCCCATCGTGCTCCTGTCAGCTCTCTGAATGAGCCATCCAAGAAGCCCACTTTCCACTTTCCCAATATTTCTGGATTTTATTCCTTTCAAGTATATATCCAATTGGCTGTCGTATCCCAATGAAATGTGACAAATATATGTCCTGTCACTGCTTCAGTAATATTTTTTTTATGTAGGGAAAATCAAGTCAATGTCCAGTGTACTCTGATACCATGGAGTCCATGCACGATCATTTGACAGCGCTGATGAAATCAGTAGAACCAACATTCTAAGGAAACTCTTTATTAATTTGAGCGTCGTGCTCAGAATTAGACTGTGGTGTTTGGGCAAGAGAAAACTTTCTATGGGAGGAACAGACCAGAGGTTCAATTGTACACCAATCTGAAACAGACAGGGCAAACATTTCTGGAGTATAAAGAGGAGACAAAATCATAAGTGCATAGGAAACGCGCCATGTCCCAATGTGGTTTGTTAGAGTTGCTTTGTAAAGTGCCAGTGCTCATGAGGCACGGACAGGAGAGGAACTACTTCGGACTTTGTATCGATCGATTGCAGTCACTTCAACCAGTAATGGAATTATTTATAAACTCAGAAGCTTCACATCCAGTGTGTGCAATGTGCAAATTGTAATTCATTTCAAAGACCGACTGTCCAGTTACATTACAAATAACATTTAAAAGAATGATCAGTTTTTTCAAACAGTCTGACAACATTAAAACATTAAAGATCTGAACACAGGAGCAGCGCTGGGCTTCTGGGTTTTATCTGTTGGTGATCATCAAATAGTTTCACGAATTGAAACAGGGAATGTTGGAAAATAAAATATGAATTTAGTTTATGATTCATCGCATTCCAGTAAGAATCGTGTGGTTACATATCCATATAATAAACAGGAAAAAATGAAGTGAACTCAGTTGTATTGAGGATTAGCAGGAGATTGTAGAAAATCAGCGTGAGACTCGCTGATAGATCCTTTGAACCGTTCAGACTGGTCTGGAACTAAATGGTTATTTCACAGCAATGGTTGGAGATAGATCCACTGCAATATAATAAAATGAAGAATTGATCCTGAAACATGTTGCAATTGCATTTCTGTCCTCAGCATCCGGGGGCAGTGACACTGGTGCAGTGAGGGAGATGGGGAGAAGTGAGGCAGCTGACGGGAACTGAATCATTCCTCCCACAACCTGAACCACATGCAGATAGAGTTTCAGGTCCCTGGCAAACTAATGCTAAGAATTTGTGAACTCACTCAGGGTTCAGTGGAGACTAAAGCCTGGAATCTGATGAAGGCAGGGAATCGTTCACTGAATTTGATGATTTTGGAACCTTAAAGTGTATCTCAATCACGTGGAGCAAACAGCGGTAAATAGGGGCGGACTATTCATTCAGCTGATTCCAGTGAATGGGTGACTGTCTAAAAATGGAAGCGAGGAAGCGCGATATTATATCAAACATAGGAAGGGGAACGCTGTATGAGACCAATCAGCGAAAGAGAAGCACTGTATTATCCCAAACGCAGTAAGAGGAGCGCGGTATTACACCAAACACAGTAAGAGGAGCGCGGTATTGTACCAATCACATTAAGAGGAGCGCGATATTATACCAATCACATTAAGAGGAGAGCGATATTATACCAATCACATTAAGAGGAGCGCGGTATTATAACAAACACAGTAAGAGGAGCGCGTTAATATCTCAAACACATTAAGAGGAGCGCGGTATTACACCAAACACAGTAAGAGGAGCGCGGTATTGTACCAATCACAGTAAGAGGAGCGCGGTATTATGTTAAACACAGTAAGAGGAGCGCGGTATTAAACCAGTCAGTATTGCACCAAACACATTAGAGGAGCGCGGTATTATACCAAACACATTAAGAGGAGCGCGGAATTATACCAAACACGGTATTATACCAAAAGTGTTTCTGGAGCTTGATGAGTCAAAATACAAGGAAGGCTATTGATAATTATCCTGGTTCAGAATTGAGAAAATTATCAAGTTAAAGACCTTCCAAGCTCCATCTTAAGTTGTGAAGTAGTGCCAATTATGACCATAATGTAAGCTTTGTTTGTGGGTAAAGCAAACAACACCCAAGTAACAAGGCCGAGTCTTGAACTAATCTCCAGCATTATTCATTACTATGCACTGGTCAAACTCTTCAGTGTGTAACTTACCAACGCGTGAATAGTCCGCCAGAAACCCAGTGAATGGTTTGGTTTCAGAACCGTCCGACGTATATAAAACCCTCAGAGAGTTACTGGTAGAATAGTACTTATGCAGTCCTGGGTCACTTCCATCATCTTCTCGCCAGCCAGAGAGCCCAACCAATTGTTTCTCCTCTGATAGGATCTGTTGTAAAAGTAATAGTATTAATAATAAATTATCACCACACACATTTCGTGTTATGTGTTTAAAACTCAATGAAACAGGGTCAGTATCGCTTTTTATGCCGAGTGGAAAACGAGCGGTATTGGATTGATTGCCGATTTTGCACCCCACCTGATTTTCACCAATGGAAATGAAAATGTTGGGGGTTGGGTGGGCTCTCCGCCACCACCCGTTTACCGCTTGGCGGTAAAAGTGGAAATTCACCGCAAAAAGACAAGAATGAACGGACAAAATACAGTTGTCGATGAACTCGACTCCTTTCAATGGCTATGCGTGTTTCTAAACACATCAAGAGGTCCAGATTGCTGTGCGAGATGAGTAAGGGACACTTTAATCGATTCTTCTCTTTGTTTAGGAAACTGTTTACACATTTGAAATAAATGGAGTTAACTATTCATAAATTGTCTGCTTAGGCTTTATTGAAATGGACGTGCCTACATGGAAAGTAAAATCGGTTGTGTGTAAAGGGAAGAATTTGGAACCACATGGAATTGGAATTTCCCTGCCACATTTCCCTGTTGGCTCCAAATCAACCATAATACTTCCACTAAATAGCCGCTCGCCACGATATACACATTTGCTTACAGAATTTGAGTCTTTGGGCGGTGGGGGGAGGGAGTGTTTGGGCTATTGGTCTTCTGCGGTATCACAGTCGAGCATGATCTTGATCTTACCCAATATGCTCGTGGGCATTCTGGAAGATTCAGTAATGTGCAGAGACTGGAGAAGCTGGGATTGTTCTCCTTAGAGCAGAGCAGGTTAAGGGGCGATTTAATTCAGATGTTCAAAATCATGAAGGGTTTTGATATAGTGAATAAGGATAAACCGTTTCCACTGGCAGGAGGGTCTGTAACCAAAGGGCACAGATTTATGATAATTGGCAAGGAACCAGAGGGGAGATTTTTGTTTTAGGCAGTGATTTATAATGATCTGCATCGCACTGCCTGAAAGGGCGGTGGAAGCTGATTCAATTGTAACTTTCAAAAGGGAATTGGATAAATACCTAAAGGGGAGAAAATTGTAGGGCTGAGGGGAAATAGCTGAGGGGAGTGGTACTAATTGGAAAGATTTTCAATGAGCCGGCACAGGCATGATGGGCCCAATGGCCTCCTTCTGTGTTGTAAGATTCTATGATACTTCGGCCTTCATTCGACAATGAAGGCAATCGTACTGTTCCTTCCGCCATGTCAGTTGGGGGCAAAGGCCAAAGAGCTGAGTCGCGGACCTCTTGACCTGGTTCATAATTGCCGGTTAATTTACCAACAGAGGATTGGGGGGAGGTCGTTTTTAGGGAGTGAACACTGGGTGACTGAACAATGAAAAGGCAGTTCGTTATATTGCTTCTCACTGCAATCCTTTCATCACGTAAAGTGTGTATGCGCGTGTGTGTTTGTGTTTGTGTGTGTTTGTTCATGTGTGTGTGTTTGTGTGTGTATTTGTGCGTGTGTGTGTGTTTGTTCATTTGTGTGTGTGTGCAGAAGATGGACGAGTTCACGATCAAATCCACTTCTAGAGCCGCGGGGGCTCTTTGTCGTAACGGCACATGTTTTCCAGACTCAGCCATGAAGATTAACGAGTTTCCAAAGCTCAGCCCGTGGGGTCGGGTATAGGTAGGGGACGTCCGTCTTCAGAACAGCAAAGTAAAGAGAAATTCAAGGAAACCTAGTCGATGCCGCTGCTCCATAGATCGTTCATAATCTACTTCATCAGCCTCAAGTCATTCCTTCCTCAAGGAACATCCTCTGATAGTCCAGTGTGTCCCACGTCTTCTGCACGAATAACAGCGATCACGAACGCAAACAGTTACATTACCTTTATCTGGTTTGTGTGACATCCTTCCGATCTTTCAATGTCGCGTAGGGTACATACATTTTGATAATGTAAACTTGTGGTGCTGAGATGTCGCAGGCCTCATTGCTGTTATTTTGAAATCGCAGCTCGTGGTTGGGAGAGGAGAGATCTCCAAAAGGCTGATTGCGATGAATGGTACCGGATGCGGG
Organism: Heptranchias perlo; assembly: GCF_035084215.1. Classification (NCBI taxonomy): domain Eukaryota; kingdom Metazoa; phylum Chordata; class Chondrichthyes; order Hexanchiformes; family Hexanchidae; genus Heptranchias; species Heptranchias perlo. Next base: position 35,123,791 of record NC_090356.1, on the reverse strand, counting down.
AATCATTAGTAACACAAATACAGGTGGCCTGCGGCAAATCAATTACATATCTCTGTTAGAATTGATCGCAGCAATTCTGCAGAAACATATAGAAAAATCATTCCCAATGGCTGCATATATGGACACAACAACCCGCATTAATATCGCGGCTTTAACGTCACTGTGTACTTGTACGGGTCTGTGTGTGTGTGTGTGTGCGCGTGTCTGTGTATTTGTATGGGTCTGTGTGTGCCTGTGTCTCTGTATATTTGTATGGGTCTGTGTGTGTGTGTGTATTTGTATGGGTCTGTGTGTCTGTCTGTCTGTGTATTTGTATGAGTCTGTGTGTGTCTCTCTCTGTGTATTTGTGTGGGTCTGTGTGTGCCTGTGTCTGTGTATTAGTATGGGTCTGTGTGTGGGTGCCTGTGTCTGTGTATTTGTATGGGTCTGTGTATTTGTATGGGTCTGTGTATTTGTATGGGTCTGCATGTGTGTGCCTGTGTCTCTGTGTATTTGTATTTGTCTTTGTGTGTGTCTGTGTATTTGTATAGGTCTGTGTGTGTGTGTGTCTCTGTGTATTTGTATGGGTCTGTGTGTGTGTGTGCCTGTGTCTGTGTATTTGTGTGGGTCTGTGTGTGTGTGTGTGTCCGGATATCGCTTTCATTTCGTTTCCTTGCACGGCTGATACAGCCCACATCACTTCCTTAAAATAAATCAGTATATGAAAAAAATGCAAATTAATATTGAATATGTGATAAATAATTGGTTTAAGTATTTTTCTCTGTTCGATAGAACCTAAATTCAAGAGGTGAAATATTCGAAAATGTACATTGTAAACCTTTATGTAAAAATGTATTTTATCAATTTAAGTGTTCCCTGTGAAGGCGGCTAATTTATTGACGATCTTCAGATCACAACTACATTTTCGTTTAAATAAACGCTCCTTTGGAATAAAACACTACACCAGTGAAATGCTTATTAAACATTCATTACATTGGGGGTTTCTTTAAAAGTTATTACATGTTTTCGTCGTCGAAAGTTGTACAGAGCAAATGATTGATTTATTAAAAACCGGGGCTCCTGAAATGTACGTTTCGCTGTAAGTTAATATTTTCTCTCATAAACAGGCGGCTGAGCGACCAGACTCGACCTTTACCTTCCCTTTGAACTTTAATATCTCGCTTGCAAATATTTGGTTTGAGATTAGAGAATTAGAATTTGCTAATTCACCTCGTGCTCATGCTTTAAAATTGCATTTTTTGATAAAGGTTAGAAAGTTATTTAAAAACTTGACTAATGAAGGAGGAGAGACAGAAAGCGATAGAGAAACAACAACAGAGAAAAGAGCAATAAACAGGTGAAGAGAGAAACAGATTTGGAGAGATAGGGAGATAAAGGTAGGTGGATGGATAGATAGAGAGATAGATAGATAGATGGAGACATATGTAGCGAGAGATAGATAGATAGATAGATAGATAGAGAGGTATAGATAGAGATTATATATATATATAGATAGATGTATGGAGATATATATGGATAGATAGATAATTGATAGATAGATAGATAGATAGATAGATAGATAGATAGATAGAGAGGTATAGATAGAGATTATATATATATATAGATAGATGTATGGAGATATATATGGATAGATAGATAATTGATAGATAGATAGATAGATAGATAGATAGATAGATAGAGAAATATAGATAGAGATATATAGATAGATAGATATATATAGATAGATAGATAGATAGATACATTTAAAGCAGTGGAAAGACAACAATACATACGAATCGGTCGAAGGAGATTGAAATTGATTTGTAATAAGGTTGTAATAGCAATGGATATATTTGAAAGAGACAAAGAAACAAAAAATTAGTAGAAAGAGAGCACGCTGGACAGATTTATAAATGGAGACAGTGTTAGAGATTGGCAGAAGTAGCGACGGAGAATTGGAGTAAGTTGGAATATGGAGTGGGGGGAGGGGGCTGGGATTGGGTGCAGGAACAGTCCGTCTTTTTGTGATAGTTTAATTGAAATGTATTGAGTCAGTTGAAGATCAATTAGCAATGGGCAGCTGCAAATTGCCCGGTACAAACTCAAATACCCCTCGCTCCAATAAAGTCATGCTGTTAAAGAATCAACTCCATTTAAACCCAAACTGAACTGCAACAAATCAGCAAAGATTACTTGAAAGGCATCTCGTGATGAGCTTCAGACTGAATGAACTGGGGATGTTGTACTGAATTAGGCCGACCATGGAAGGCCCTGCGCTGATATTACGTATCATGTGTTTCTCTGCTCTAATGTTGAGGAAAGGCTCGAAATTAATTGAATACAACTGCAGTTCCTGAACGGGAAAAGTGCGAGGTGATGCACTTTGGAGGGACTAACAAGGCAAGGGAATACACAATGAATGGGAGGACCCTAGGCAAGACAGAGGGTCAGAGGGATCTTGGTGTGCAAGTTCACAGATCCCTGAAGGCGGCGGAACAGGTAGATAAGGTGGTAAAGAAGGCATATGGGATACTTGCCTTTATTAGCCGAGGCATAGAATATAAGAGCAAGGAGGTTATGATGGAGCTGTATAAAACACTGGTTAGGCCACAGCTGGAGTACTGTGTGCAGTTCTGGTCGCCACACTACAGGAAGGATGTGATCGCTTTGGAGAGGGTGCAGAGGAGATTCACCAGGATGTTACCAGGGCTGGAGCGCTTCAGCTATGAAGAGAGACTGGGAAGATTGGGTTTGTTTTCCTTGGAGCAGAGGAGGCTGAGGGGGGACATGATTGAGGTGTACAAAATTATGAGGGGCACAGATAGGATGGATACTAAGGAGCTTTTTCCCTTCGTTGAGGGTTCTATAACAAGGGGACATAGATTCAAGGTAAAAGGCGGGAGGTTTAGAGGGGATTTGAGAAAGAACTTTTTCACCCAGAGGGTGGTTGGAGTCTGGAACTCACTGCCTGAAAGGGTTGTGGAGGCAGGAACCCTCACAACATTCAAGAAGCATTGGGATGAGCACTTGAAGTGCCATAGCATACAAGGCTATGGACCAAATGCTGGAATATGGGATTAGAGTAGACAGGGCTGATGGCCGGCGCGGACACGATGGGCCGAAGGGCCTCTATCCGTGCTGTATAACTCTATGACTCTATGACTCTATGACTTTCTCCTGCAGCTTAATATCCTCTCAACAGACCCACCGCCTGTCAAGGTTAACCTGCTTGTTCTGTTCAGACTTTGATATTTCAGTTAATGATTAGTTTTGAGGTGCTGTATTAGTTTAAGATGCTGTACTAATTTGAGGTACTGTATCGGTTTGAGGTACTGTTTTAGTTTGAGGTACTGTGTTAGTTTGAGAAGCTCTATCAGTTTGAGGCGTTGTATTAGTTTGTGGTATCTGTATTGTAAGGAAATAGTTAGTCTTTATATTGTGGTAATATTAACTTTTAGCTTTTGCCTCTTAAGGAAGGAAGTATAAATCTCTGTTAGGAGAATGAAACTACAATCATAAAACAGATTTGCTTAATGTTTTATGCTTGCATATGATTAATATAGAGACTAGTAGATTCTGATGTCCAGAAACTCTTGGATTGTAGCTGATATCATAATACTCGTAAGTTTAATGATTCTTTTGATAGAAACAATTCTCTGACAATCATAACAAGGCCTTTAAATCATTCAGAGCTGGTGTGTATGTGTGTCAGAAAACATTGTGTGCTATTCGTCTTACCAGCTTCACAGGGAAGCAGGAGAGCTGTGAGATCTGTAGGATTGCTCCGTATCATTCCCAGCTGACGCAGCGGGAAAGGGCTGTACTGGTGAGAGATAAACACCATTCTGCTATCTGGTCAATGGGCAAGGCCATATGTTTTATCTAAGAAGTTCTAAAGTTATAGTTATAATTAATGCCTGAAGCAGAACACCTAGCTCTGTGGAAGGAGCAGGTTTGCACGACAAGGCTACATCTCTTTGAAGAGATTGGTAAGGTGCGAAGTGAAGTGATACTCTAATAGCAGAGAAAATGCTGGAATCCCTCAGCAGGTCGGGCAGCATCTGTGGAGAGAGAAACCGAGTTAACGTTTCAGGTCAATGACCTTTCATCAGAACCAAGTTGGGCAGTTGTGTTCGGTAATAGTATGAAATATAGTTTGTGTTTCACTCATGTGGGGTGATTTGGGGACTTTCCCTCTTTGGAAGTTCAATTTCAAAAGTAAAGTAAGCGCTCCTCGGGGATTATGAACCCGGGACTTCTCACATATTTGAATTAACAACGCCGAAGCAAGAATCTTACTCCGAGACCAACGATCCCACTGCTAGGGAGCAAGGCACTCAAGAGCCAGCCATCGTAAAACCCTTTTTGGTGGCTATCCTTGATAAGCAATTCTGAGGACAGGTTGCATCGTCGAGACTTGCATTCCCTTGAGTATCGAATATTAAGGGGTGATCTAATTGAGGTGTTTAAGATGATGAAAGGATTTGACAGGGCAGATGGAGACTATTTCCTCTGGTGGGGGAGTCCAGAACAAGAGGGCGTAAACTTAAAATTCGAGCAAGGCCTTTCAGGGGTGATGTCTGGAAGCATTTCTTCACACAAAGGGGAGTGGAAATCTGGAACTTTCTCCCCCAAAAAGCTGTTGAGGTTGGGGGTCAAATGAAAATTTCAAAACTGAGATCGGTAGATTTTGGGGCTAATTCGGGAGTTTGAATTTTTTTCCCTGTGACTTGTGTAGTTTCGATCGATGAAATGTTCGTGAAAAGAGTCAGTGTAAAGAGAATCAGCAGTTCATGTTTTCCCCACACACATCCTTCAGACCTGAAGTGTCGTGTAGCGGTTATCATGTTCACCAGTTACACGCAGAAAGTCCCCGATTTGATCTCGGAGGGAAGCATTTTGTTGGGATTTTCTCCCCACAAAATTCCAGGGTCGAGTTTCTTCCAGCGTGAAAGGGGCTACAAACCTTTTTAAATTTAACAGCGGCTGCACCAAATTCCTGGTATAATAAGCACTAAACATTTTTAAGCAGACTCCTAAAATACAGTATGTAAAATGGGGTGGGATAGAAGTTCCTGACAAGCAAAACACAAAGATTTATTAACGGTTTAATTGTCACTTGGCAAACAATTCAGCATTTCCTTCGGTGTGCAACAGAACGTTGCAGGTTTATTAATGGTGATTAAAAAAAACATTAAGTGACTCACAGACTTGAATTATTTTTGTGCAACGAACTATTCCCAACCACGAGGGGACACTGCATCAAACATATATGTATAAGTATACATAAGTATATGTACATATATAATATGCACCGTTAGCAGACGTCGTGGCGCAACGCTAGCGCGTCTAATTGCAATATTAGAAAATCTGCGTGTTTAAATCACGTCGAGGTTGCTGTTTATCTTCCCATTCATATGGGCCTCAATAACTTCGGAATTAGTGTTTTCTTTGCTTTTTAACAATAAACGGAACTTTGCTCACTAGTTCTGCGGTGTCAGGGAGGGAAGCGTCATTTGAAAAATAAACTACTGATAGCGGTGAGCAAGTTGAGGCCCAGCAGGTGTTGGGACAAGTGAGTGAAACGTCTTAGTTCAGTTGGTTGGTGCTTGAACGCCCGGGTGCTTGATTCTGACACATTTATGGACCAGAGGGAATTTTACAAGTGATGTTCATCGCTCCCTGTCGTTGATAATTGAAATGAAATATTTAATCTGGCAAAACCGGCGAACAAAATATTAAACAAGCGCAACAAGTACTGAGCAAAATGAATTGGAATGTTTGGGGGGAAGTGCAGATGAAAAGCAGAAGATCTGAATGGAATTATCAATGATTGAGCGGAATACATTGCTCGATTTGTTACTCGATTGCCTTCTGCACCATGGAATTCAGGAGAACCTGTTTCATGGTTTGCAGAACAAACTGAATCCTTGGAGCGGAGCCAACAGCCGGATCGCTGCAACAACAGACAAGGAAGTAACAGTTTCCTCAGACTTGGCGAGCTCAGTCCGTCGAGCATTCACCTCAGGATCGTGGGTGCCAGTTTCAACTTTTACGCTGCACTCGTCAGCGGACCCCAGAGCTCCATTTTCCCCGGCACTGTTGCCGCGTTGAAATGGAGAATTTCTCCGCCACCTTTTTCTTGAGATCACAATTGATGGCGTGCGAGTGTAAACGGCCATCCGCTTCACTGTGAGTGCAAGAGACAAGTCTGTCGGTGCCGCGCAGCGTCCAATGAATGTCAAAACTTGGAAAGAAGAGTTAGCGATTCAGGTACATAAACCTCGCTGGTGGGGAAGAGATTTTTTTGTCAGAGGTTCCAGCCTTGCCTTCATCTCTTGCCCTTTGCGAGGCACTTGTTCCGGATTAAATTTACAAACTGGGTGAGTTGGTGACCGGGGGGACTGCGGGAGATTCAACGGCCCCGGGTGAGACACAGAAAAATCCGTCCAATCTCTGTCCCAATGTCCGTTTGTAGAAGTAAACATGGGAGGGGCGGTGTGACGTTCCAGTCAAACCCCCTGTGCCGGAACGCCTCGATTTTAAAATTCTAATCCTTGCTTTCAAATCCCACAATGCCCTCGCCTCTCCTTATCTCTGTAACCTCCTCCAGCCCTACAACCCTCCGAGATCATGTGGCTAAAAGAGCAGGTCAGAGGCTGGGTATTCTGCGGCGAGTGACTCACCTCCTGACTCCCCAAAGCTTTTCCACCATCCACAAGGCACAAGTCAGGAGTGTGATGGAATACCCTCCACTTGCCTGAATGAGTGCAGCTCCAACAACACTCAAGAAGCTCGACACCATCCAGGACAAAGCAGCCCGCTTGATTGGCACCTCATCCACCACCCTAAACATTCACTCCAGTCACCACTGGCGCACTGTGGCTGCAGTGTGTACCATGCACTGCAGCAACTCGCCAAGGCTTCTACGACAGCACCTCCCAAACCTGCGACCTCTGAAACCTAGAAGGACAAGGGCAGCAGGCACATGGGAACAACACCACCTTCACATTCCCCTCCAAGTCACACACCATCCAGACTTGGAAATATATTGGCCGTTCCTTCATCGTGGCTGGGTCAAAATCCTGGAACTCCCTGCCACACAACACTGTGGGAGAGCCTTCGCGACACGGACTGCAGCGGTTCAAGAAGGCAGCTGCCCACCACCTTATCAAGGGGAATTAGGAATGGGCAATAAATGCTGTCCTTGCCAGCGACGCCCACATCCCATGAACAAATTGAAAAAAAAGATCGCTGCGCTCCTCCAATTCTGGCCTCTTGCGCATCCCCGATTTTAATCACTCCACCATTGGCGACCGTGCCTTCAGCTCCCGAGGCCCTAAGCTCTGGAATTCCCTCCCTAAACCTCTCCGCCTCTCTCTCCTTTAACACATACTTTAAAACCTACCTCTTCGACTAAGCTTTTGGTCACCTGTCCCAATATCTCCTTTGTGTCAAGTTTTGTTTAATAACGCTCCTGTGAAAGCGCCTTGTGACATTTTACTACGTTAAAGGCGCTTTATAAATTCAGATTGTTGTTGTTGTATCCTTTCGTTATCGACCCTCCTGCCAATGAAAACAGCGTCTTCCCATCCATTCTATCACAATTTCCTCATTATTTTGAACACCTCTATTAAATCTCCCCTTAAACTTTTTCTGCTCTAAGGAGAACAATCCCAGCTTCTCCAATCTCTCCACATAACCCATCCCTGGACACGATGCAAGGCGGATGGTTGCAACTGCGTTTGCAAATTATAGCCAGTCAGGAGGTGGACAAATCGAAAGGAACCGAAATGATAAACAGCTTTGTGAATCTGTAGATACGCTTTTGGAAACGGAATCAGAGGCGAATAAAGGAGAGCCCAGACCGTTTCCATGTTTCCACAAACAATGCCCCATCCTTTATTTCTGGAAAAGTAACACTGATAGTGGACAATTGCATTTCTGTGGCTGCAACATTAAACTTTGGCTCGGTGACACACTGCTTCAGCGTATCTTGCAAGAAAAAATATCGTTTGGTCTCTGTTGCGCAATCGGTTTGCGCATTCGGCTGGTCACCAAAAGGTTGATGATTTGAGCCCACCCAGAAAAAAAATTGCTCCTTTTTTTCCCACTTTTGGATTGATTGCCTCATTTTGATAGCGCTGAAACCGATGCCAGGTTTTAATTCCTGACCTGCAGTAACTGGAAGCCTTTTCATGGCTCCGATCTCTTTATCTCATTTCAAGTTTTCTAATGTGTGATTTGGCTGCAAGAAAACACTCTGTGAACAATGTCATCTGAGCATGCCTGACACGCCATAATTTACACTGCAGTCGGACAACAGGATCTTGAAAAAAAAAGTGAAATGTTTGTGTGGACGCGATGCTCTGGGATTCGCGGCCTGACCATCGCCGCCGATCCTTCTCTGCAGCTTTCCGAAATACAGCGCAGTGAATGAATCCCTGTGAAATGAGCTCCTGGACAGGAAAACGGAAATTAGTTCGGCTGAGGGGTTATGTCCCTAACACGAAGTTTCCACCATCGCGTTTCCGTAGTGTAGTGTTTGTTATGTTCGCCTAACACGCGAAAAGTCCTCGGTTCAAAACCGGGTCGAAACATTTTGAAACCTTGTTCCATGAAAAATGCGTAAATATTTAACGATTCACACTGCTAATTAAATGTGAACAAAGTCCATATCTCCCAGACCTGTTATTGCAGTCCACTGGGAGCAGGCGATGAAAGCCAATGTGACATTGGGGGAGAAGGCTGCTTCTAACACTCTCTCACACCCGGTGGGACCTGGCGGAGATTTGGTAAGCCCGATCTATTCAAACAAAGTAGGATAAATGAAACGGTGTTTGAGAAACATTCATATATATAAAAACATTCAGGATCTTGTCTTCAGAGTGCGTGATGCAAAGGTGTGACTCCAGATCAAAAGGCTGCGTGTTCACATCACACCGGAGTCACTGTTTCTTTCACCGCTCACATGAGACTGGATAATTCCAGAATGAACGTTTCAATTGCTTTTTCACAAAAAAACAGAAGTTTGCCAGTGAAGGCAGCATAAAAGTTTAGAACGTCACGCCCCCAAAGTGGGACTCGAACCCACGACCCGAAGGTTAAAAGCCTCAGGCTCTACCGGCTGAGCGAGCCGGGCTTGAAATCACATTGCCGCCTTATCTGTTATTGCAGCAAGCAGAAGACTCCATTTCCAAATTATTGGGATCAATTCTGAGGGACAGGATAAATTGTCACTTGGAAAGGCATGGACTCATCAAGGACAGTCAGCACAGATTTGTTCAGGGGAGGTCGTGTCTGACTAACTTGATTGAATTTTTCGAGGAGGTGATAAGGAGGATCGATGAGGGTAGCGCAATTGATGTAGTCTGCATGGATTTTAGCAAGTCTTTTGAAAAGTTCCCACATAGCAGATTGGTCAAAAAGTAAAGGCCCATGGGATCCAAGGCAATTCAGCTTGTTGGATCCAAAATTGGCTCAGTGGCAGGAAGCAAAGGGGAATGGTCGACGGGTGTTTTTGCGGCTGGAAGGCTGTTTCCAGTGGGGTGCCGCAGGGCTCGTAACTCGGTCCTTTGCTTTTTGTGGGATACATTAACGATTTGGAATTCAAGGAAGGGGGCATGATGAAGAAATTTGCGGGTGACACAAAAATAGGCCGTGTGGTTGATAGCGAGGAGGAAAGCTGTAGACTGTGGGGGTTGAGGCAATTTTCTGATAACAAAGCACTCAATCTATTTCTCTTTGAACGAATTTTGAACGAATCCGTGCGTTTGACCCGGCACAGGCACGATGGGCCGAATGGTCTCCTCTTGTGGACGAACATAATACGATGATACCAAGTGATGTCGGATGGAAAAGCAACACATTCCAAATAAGAGCAGAGAGAGGAAACTAGTCGAACAGCATAACAGCACCGTGAGATATTGTACTTGAGAAGGATGAGGAGGGATAGTTTATCATGGTGGAAGTCACATCGGGTATCATTTGTGACTTTGATAAGGACCATTTCATGCTGCGACAGGGGTGGAAACCTAATTGGAGAGATTCAGGCCGGGCGCGGCCCCTTTCGTGCGCGGTGAGACGGCGGGGGGAGTCAGAGCTGGGGCTCACCGGTGGAAGCAGCATAAAAGTTTCAAGCGGTACTCGCCCAACGTGGGGCTCAAACCCACCACCCTGAGATCTTATGCTCTCGCAATGAGTGTCGCTGTAGATCAGTTTTCTCTTGCTCAAAGTTATCTGTTTATTGAAGTAAAAGGAAGAGTTCTTAAAGAAAAAGTGAAGCAGCCACTGTCTGTATCTCTTGTACTTGAAACAACACATGCCAAGTAAGAGCAGAGAGAGGATACCATTCAGTTACCGATTGTGTTGAGTGTACGGTCATCGCTTTTGGTAGTGTAGCGGTTATCACGTTCGCTTTACACGCGAAAAGTCCCTGGTTCAATCCCAGGCAGAAGCATTATGTTGGAACTTGGTCTCCATAAACATCCCGACCGATTTTCTTCTCCTGCCAAAAAGGGAGACAGTGGCTCCTCCCTTATTCTTTAAAAGCTGCATCTTTTACTTCATTAAACAGATAACTTTGAGTGATAGAAAACTGATCCACAATGACGCTCATTTCAAGTTTTAATCCCTTTTAATCAGGAAGGATATGTTGACTTTGGACAGAGTGGCTTTTGAATGCAGTTGGTAGGGAGAGATCGACAAATCTTTTCCGCTGGTGGGGGACAGGGGAAACTAACCAATCATCTACCAAGTTCTCCTGAATTCGAAGGTGCAATGGGAAACCGACCAACAAAAGCCCTTTCATTGACCGTGGAGGTTCAGAGAATTTTCTGATAACAAAGCGTCAATCTTTTTCTCTTGTCTATTTCCCGGTTTTTCCGTATACTGTCTGCATCTCTGCCCTGTGTTTATCTCACTATGTTGTCACCTGCAGGGTGGTTTTTGAACGAAGACGTGTGTTTGTCTTGTGTTTGTCACATTAAATAAATGAGGGCATCAGGTGCTTCCCTCCCTGACACGGGGGAACCAGAGGCAGACTTTAGAGCAGGGTTCTGTTCATTGTGAAGACGCAAAGAAAACATTAATTGCGGAATAAATCAAACCATATCTTAGGAAAAAGTGCAACACTGACGTGATTTAAACACACAACTTTCGGATCGGGAGTAATACGCGCTACCGTTGCGCCACGCGGTCGGGATACTGTTATGGGTGTTTGTTTATATGAATGTTTATCAAGCACCGCTTTATTTCTCCAATATTGGCGGAATGGGCTGGCTTTCAAATCCCCGCCCACTTTTATCGGATGTCAGGCAGCATCAGAAGTTGCCTTCACCCGTCAGCGGTAGCACGGCGCTCGCTTCCATCGCCTGCTGTCAGTAAAATAAATTTAAAACAGAAATAGACAGTTTCCTGGAAGTAAAGGGAATTAGTGGTTACGGGGAGCGGGCAGGAAATTGGACATGAATTTAGATTTGAGGTTAGAATCAGATCAGCCATGATCTTATTGAATGGCGGAGCAGGCTCGAGGGGCCGATTGGCCTACTCCTGCTCCTATTTCTTATGTTCTTATGACTGCAGCAAATCCAATTACATTCATCCTGCACCCAGAATTATCACATCACAGGCAAAGGATGTTGGAAACTGCTCAAGATACATAACAGGACGGGAATCTTCTGAAAAACACTGAGACTTTCCATGTTTGAATTTTGTTCAGAACTGCAAAAAAAGAACGTGTGAAAATATAAATTATGGGTGTGATGTTTTGTATAAAGTGAATGTTTGTTCACGGATTTCTCCCGTTACTGTCGAAACTATGGGTTGTTAATCCATCAACAATAACTTCCGCTTGATTTTAGCCCGAGTGGTTAAAAAATAGCAAATTTAATAGATTGACAAACAACAGAGTTGCACTCCAGCTGTCTTCAACATTACATTCAACGGTATTATAGTTATAATACAACTGTCTACAGATTACATTAATGACAAGCAATCAACACAACCTGACCTGTCTGCGAATCCAGGTAGATCAGACCTGACCTTTGCCGACTGCCTGTGGCAATGGGCTTCTGACTGTCCCCTATTGAGAGCTCTAACATTTGAGAAGGGAGCATGCCCTATCTTTATGCGATTCGGCTGCATTGTTCTGTGCGTAAGCACCAGTGATCTTAACTCATGGTCCTAAATCATCCCACATTGCGGACTCTCAGCAACCACGAAGGATTTTTTAATGTCTTAATGTTTATTTAGCCTTTCTCCGTCATCAGGTTATGTATGTTATACTAGGTTAGCACAACCTGGAGTTCAGGCGTCCAGGACACCCAAGTCTCTCTGGACATCAACATTTAACAGTTTCTCGCCATTTAAAAAATATTCTGTTTTTCTGTTCTTTCTACCAAAGTGAATAACCTCATATTTCACCACATTATACTCCAACTGCCACCTTCTTGCCCACTCACTTAACCTGTATGTATCCCTTTGCAGACTCCATGTGTCCTCCTCACAGCTTACTTTCCCACCTAGCTTTGTATCATCAGCAAACCTGGATACATTACACTCGATCCCTTCATCAACTCATTAAAATCTTCAATCGGCATATAAATAGTAAACAGATAGTAAGAGGAGAGGTAAGACTGAACAGGGACCAAAATGGACATCTTCGCATGGAGGCAGATGTCCTAAATAAATACTTTGCGTCTGTCTTTACCGAGGAAGGAAATGCTGCCAAAGTCACAGTAAAAGGGGAGGTAGTTGAGATACTGGATGGGGTGAAAATTGATAAAGAAGAGGTACTAGAAAGGCTAGCTGTACTTAATGTAGATAAGTCACCTGGTCCGAATGGGATGCATCTTAGGTTGTTGAGGGAAGTAAGGATGTAAATTGCAGAGGTCCTGGTCATAATCTTTCATCCTCCTTAGATACAGAGTTTGGTGCCAGAGGACTGGAGAATTACAGATGTTACACCATTGTTAAAAAAAGAGTGTAAGGATAAACCCAGCAACTACAGGCCAGTCAGTTTAACCATGGAGGTGGGAAGCTTTTGGAAATGTTAATCTGGGACAATATTAATAATCATTTGAACAAGTGTGTATTGATAATAGAAAGCCACTGTGGATTTGTTAAAGGCAAATCATGATTGAGTTTTGTGATGTGTTAACAGAGAGGGCCGATGAGGGCAATGTGGTTGATGTTGTGTATATGGCCTTTCAAAAGGCGTTTGACAAAGTGCCACAAAATAGGCTCGTCAAACGGGGCGAGAGTAGATGCTTCCTTATTCTTTAAAAGCTCTTTCTTTTATTTCACTCAACAGATAACTTTGAGTGAGCGAAAACTGATCCACAGTCACGCTTATTTCAAGTTTATACCCTTTAAATCTGAAAGGATACATTGGCCTTGGAAGGAGTGCAGCACAAATTCACCAGATTGTTACCACGTTGCAAAGCGTTAAATTCTGAGAAGTGGTTGCATTAGCTAAGCTAAAATCACACAAATCACAGTGCAAAATTTTTCATTTTTGATACATACATTGATGACCTGGATTGGGTATACAGGGTATAATTTCAAAGTTTGCAGATGACATGAAACTCGGGAATGCACTAAAGAATGTGATGGATAATATCAGACTTCAGGAGGACATAGACAGCCTGGTGAAATGGACTTTATTAATAGAGGCATAGTACAAAAGCAAAGTTATGCTAAACATTTATAAAACACTGGTTAGGCTGCAGCGAGAGTATTGTGTTCAATTCTGGGCACCACACTTTCGGAAAGATGTCAAGGCCTTGGAGAGGGTGCAGAGGAGATTTACTAGAATGGTACCAGGGATGAGGGAATTCAGTTATGTGGCGAGAATGGAGAAGATGGGATTATCCCCTTGGAGTAGAAAAGGTTTCGGGGAGATTGGATGGAGGTGTTCAAAATCATGAAGGGGTTTGATAGAGTAAATAAGGAGAAAATGTTTTCAGTGGCAGAAGGGTCGGTAACCAGAGGACACAGATTTAAGGTAATTGGCAAAAGAGACAGAGTGGACATGAGGGAACATAATTTACGCAGCGAGTTGTTATGATCTGGAATGCGCTGCCTGAAAGGGCGGTGGAAACAGATTCAATCGTAACTTTCAAAAGGAGATTGGATAAATACTTGAAGGAGAAAAATTCGCAGGGCGTATGAGGAAGGATCTTATGGGTGGTGAGACTACTTGGATAGCTCAGGCTAGAACAGGCACGATGGGCCGAATGATCTCCTTCTGTGTTGTAACATATTAAGTGTTGCTGAACGGAGAAGCAACACATTCCAAGTCAGAACAGAGACATGAGACTAAGTCAGTTCCCCATTGTTTTTATCAACGTAGCAGCGGTTTCCGTAGTGTTGCGGTTATCACGTTTGCTTTACACACGAAAGGTTCCCGAGCGGAAACATTATGTTGGAACTTGCTCTCAATAAACATCCAAGGAGATGTTTTGTTCTCCTGCCAAAAAGGGCGACAGTGGCTGCTCCCTTATTCTTGAAAAGCTGCATCTTTTACTTCACTAAACAGATAACTTTGAGTGAGAGAAAACTGATCCTCAGTGACGCTCATTTCAAGTTTTATTCCCTTTTACTCTAAAAGGGTATATTGGCCTTGGAAGGACCGCAGCCCAGATTTACCAGAATGCTAGCAGGGATCGAAGGGTTAAATTATGAGGAGCTGTTACATACTTGTATTCCCTGGAATATAGAAGGCTTTTTAGAATTTTGTAAGGTAGATAGACAAGCTGGTGAGGGAGTCCAGGACAATATCACAATATCACAGTAACTGGTTTACGAGTGAAAACGGCCCTTCGTATCACTGTGAGTGCAGGAGACGCTCAGTGCCGCGTCCAGGACAGCGAATGTCAAGACTTTTCAAAGGTGCAGAAAGTGTTGGGTGTACAGATACACAAACCTCTCTGATGGGAATGAGATTTTGTCAGAGGTTGCAGCCTTCACGACTTCTCTTCGCCTTTGCGAGGCACCTGTTCCGTTTGATGTTTACAACCTGCGTGAGTTGGTGATCACGGCACAGCAGTCCCGGGTGAGCCAGAGAGAAATCACCTCGGGCGCGGCCACAATGTGCGCGGCGGCGGTGGAAGCAACATAAAAATTTTAGAACACACTTCGCCCAACGTGGGGCTCGAACCCACGCTTCTAAGATTAACAGTCTCATGCTCTACCGACTGAGCTAGCTGAGCCTGAAAAAGTGCGCTACTCTTGTCTGTCATTGCAGTTAGCTCGTCCCTGGGTGTCCATGTGCAACAATCCAAGCATTCCGTCTGCATCTTTGGCTGTGTTTATCTCTTTGTGCGTGTCCACCTGCAGGTTGATTTTGAACGAATACGAGTGTTTGTCTTCTGTTTGTAACATTAAATAAAAGAGGGCATCAGACGCTTCCCTCCCTGACACTGGGGAACCAGTGAGACAGACTTGTTATTGTGAAAACGCAAATAAAGCATTAATTGCGGAATTATACAGACTCTTATCAGTGCCAAAATTAGCTTGACAATGTTTACACCCCAATAAATAAATACATAATACAGATAAATGTAAATACATTTGCAACTAACAGAGTTACGAAACCAGAAATATTATTTGTACCTAATACAAACACTCCCAGATATATTTCGAAATCTTGCACGCTTTCCCTGGTGGACGCTCTCACCGCCGCGGCACGGGAATTTCCTCTTACAAAAAACAAGTGCCAATTTTGTAGAATCATAGCACATTTACGGCACAGAACGAGGCCATTCGGTCCATCGCCTCCGCGCCGGCCGAAAATGAGCCACCCAGCCTAATCCCACTTCCCAGCACTTGGTCCGTAGACTTGTCGGTTACGGCAATTCAGGTGCACAACCAAGTATTTTTTAAATGTAACGAGGAACTCTGCCTCTACCAGCCTTTCAGGCAGTGAATTCCAGACCCCCACCACTCTCTGGGTTAAAAAAATTGCACCTCAGCTCCCCTCTAATCCTTCTACCAATCACTATGCCCCCTGGTTATTGACCTCTCTGCGAAGGTAAATAGGTCTTCCTGTCCACTCTATCTCGGCCCCTCATAATTTTGTACACCTCATTAATCACCCCTCAGCCTCCTCTGTTCCAAAGAAAACAACCCCAGCCTGTCCAATCTTTCCTCACAGCCAAAATTCTCGACGCCTGGCAACCTCCTCGTTAATCTCCTCTGCACCCTCTCGAGTGCAATCACATCTTTTTACCAGTCTGCCATTTGCGACCTTGTCAAAAGCCTTGCTAAAATCCATGTACACTACATCAAAGTACTCCAGGTGTGTTCTCACCAAAGCCCTATTTAATTGCAGCAAGACTTCCTTACACTTGTACTCCAACCTCCTTGCAATTAAGGCCAACATACCATTTTTCTTCCTAATTGCTTGCTGTACCTGCATGTTAACTTTCTGTGATTCGTTTACAAGTGCACCCAACTCCCTCTGAATACCAACATTTATTGGACTCTCACCTTTTAAGAAATATTCTGCTTTTCTGTTCTTCTTACCAAAGTGGACAATTTCACATTTTCCCACCTTATACTCCAACTGCCACCTTCTTACCCAATCACTTAACCTGTCCACCTCCCTTTGCGTCCTCCTCACGGCTTACTTTCCCAATTACCTTTGTATCATCAACAAACTTAGATATGTTGCACTCGGTCCCCTCGTCTAAGTCATTAATATAGAATGTAAACAGCAATTACAACATAAATTGTCCGCCCAGGATCGAAAGCAGGGCCGTTCGAGTGTAAAGCGAACTGGTAACCACGACCCCACAAAAAACCGCTGGTGACTTATACTGGACAGAGGGGAATTGTCCAGTGACCTCTCTCTGCTCTGATAGGGAATGTTTTTCCTCTCTTTAAAGAACATCTCTCCTGTCTCACACTAAAATCATGGAATAGAATCAGAGAATATTACAGCACAGAAGGAGGCCATTCGGCCGTGTTGCCCTGCCTCCTCTTTGAAAGAGATATCCAATTTAGTCCAAGCAACCCAGCCATTTCCCCGTAACCTTGCGAATCAGCCCTCTTCAGGTACCTGTCCAATTGCCTTTTGAAAGTTCCGATGAAAGCTGCTTCCACCACCCTATCAGGGAGTGGCTACCAGATCGTAACAACCCTCTGTGTGAAAAAAAAATCTCCTCATTTGCCCTTTAGTCCTAAAACTCTCAATCCTTCTCCACGATTGCCTTTTTACAAACTTTTCATTCATCAAAAACCACACAGGAAAAAGTCTTCATTTTCAAGTAATTAACGTTCCGAAGGAGCTCCCTAATTTCGCTCCCCTAACTTTATCAATCAGATCATTCTCGTCCGGATCGTTTTCCACGTGAACCGGCCGCCCTCCCCCCAGGAAGTCGCCATTCTGATTCTGTGACTGTGGCCAGCTTTGTTCGCACCCACTCTCCCTTGTTTTCTTCCACATCCGCAGATTGGGGCCGGGCCCGGACTGATTTTTTTTCTTTGTCTCACCCGGGGCCGCGGAGTCTCCTACTGAGATAACCAGCCTGGTCTCCGGTACCCGATCACCAACTCACACAGTTTGTGAATTGAAACCGGAGCAAGTGCCTCGTCAGAGGGCAAGAGATGTCGGGGAGGCAGCAAACTCTGACAAAATCTCAGGCTCATCAGAGAGGTTTGTGTATCTGAATCGCGAACACCTTGTTTCTCCTTTTAAAGTTTTGACCATTGCACACGACGCGCCACTGACAGACTTGTCTCTTGCACTGACAGTCAAGCAAGCGGAGGGTTCACACGTGAAAGCAGCGGAAAAGTTTAAAATAGAACTCGCCCAATGTGGAGCTCGAACACACGACCCTGACAATATAAGTTTTATGCTTTATCCTATGAGCTAGCCGAGCCAGTTGGGGGATTTCCATTTGTTCTGTTATTGCAACAAGGCGGCTGCTGGCTCCGCCCAGGGGCTGAGTTGAAAATCGTGGAAGGAGACAGCTCAGAGGCAGGCCATTCGGGCCATCGCGGCCGTGCCTTGTCCCACAAACCAAGTACCAGATTCTCCTGAATTCCAAGGTGTGGAACGATAGCGAAAAACAAAAGCCCTTTCATTCGACCGTGGAGGTACAGGCAACTCTCTGAGAAACCGGTTTGTCGATTTCTCGCGTCTATTTCCCGGTGTTTGCCCAAACCGCCTGTCTCTCTGGCTGTGGAGCTGCAGGCTGATTTTAAATTAATAAGTGTTTTTGTGTATGTTTCTTACAATTAATAAATGAGGGAATCAGACGCTTCTCTCCCTGACACTGGGGAACCAGTGAGCCAGAATTCAGATCAGGGTTCTGTTTATTGTGAAAAAAGGCATGCAATTTGAATTCCGGAATTATTCAGACTCCTCCCAGTGCTAAAAACATTTCTGATCCAGACGTGATTTGAACACACAGCCTTTTGATGTGGAATCAGATGCGATACCGTTGCGCTAGGAGCTCTGACGATCGAGAGTTGGATGTTTATCTTTGTGAAAGTTTCTCATACACCGTTTCATTTATTTCAGATGACCAAATCCCCGCCCTCTCTCACCAGGTGTCAGGCAGCCTCAGAAGCAGCCATCACCTGTCCGCGGCAGCATGACTGCAGCAAATCCAATTACATACACCCGGAACCCAGAATCATCATTTCACATGAAAAGAACTGCTCAAAATGCAGAACAGCAGCATCTGAATAAACACTGAGACTTTCGGTGTGTGGATTTTGTTCAGGACTGCTAACAGGACGGTGTGAAAATACAAACTCTGCGTGTGCATAAATCGATGACATGCTTCCTTTCAAGTGAGTGTTTATGTCATGTGTGCCATTTATAAACTTATTTTGATTATTTTTATAACATGATATATCTTGTTATAAATATACATGTTGCATCTGTGACACTTATAAATGCATTTGGATATAACTGTGTGGTGGTTATCATTATACCTGTGTATATCTGTGTTATGTATTTGTGTGTAATTGAAAAATAAGACATAGGGAAATAAATATCCAGAAAATACATTTACAATATATACACCCCAATAAATGAATAAATAATACAGATACATGTAAATACATTTGTAAGCAGCAGTCATGAAATGCATTTGCATCTCACAATTCAGACATATAATTTTAATCTAACACGGCTGCAGCCCAATATATTTATGACTATGGCAAACACTTATTGCAGCGTTCCCTGGTGGTCCAGTGGTTAGGATTCGGTGCGATCACCGCCGCGGCACGGGTTCGATTCGCGGCTAGTGAATTAGTTGTTCCAAAACATTTCACTTAATGACACAAAATAGTTCAAGTCTCTGACACGCCGAATAATTCTTTTAGTTACCATTAATAACCCCCCAATTTTCTGTTTCGCACCGAACGACATTCTTACAAGTTTGCCGATTGACTGTCGAATCTACGCTAACTTTCCTGACTTTGATCCCTTCTCATTTTACGCACTTTATTTTAGGAGTCTGCTTCAAAGTGTTCAGTGGTTATGAGACCAGTAAGCTCGCGCCTGGAAGTTTGTGAGGAGCAAGTTCCAGCAAATTGTTTCTGACCCGGAGATTTTTCGCGTGTGAGGCCAACATGATAACCATTACACCACGAAAACATCTACTTAATCCAGCCCAGGTCAGATGGAAGTGTGAAGGGAGAAAGTGAACTGCTCACTCCCACTTCTGGGGGATGTCCCAAAGCGCTTCACAGAGATGTAATCAAAAACACAGAATAACGAATCACAGGAGGCCATTCGGCCCATCGTTCCTGTGCCATCTCTTTAAACTAAATGGTGCAATTTAAAAGGGGGTGCTGAAACAGAGAGACCTGGAGGTGAACGTACACAAATCTTTCAACGTGGCAGGACAAGTTGAACAGATTGTAAAAAAAAGTATTCAGAGTCATTGACTTTTTAAATAGAGGCATAGAGTACAAAAGCAAGGAACTTATGCTAAACCTTGATAAATCACTGGTTAGGAGCCAGCTGGCCACAACACAATTCTGCCCACCACACTTTAGGAAGGATGTCAAGGCCTTGGAGAGCGGGCAGAGGTGATTTACTAGAATGGTGCCAGGGATGAGGGACTTCAGTGAGGTGGAGAGACTGGAGCAGTTGTTCTCCTTAGGGCAGAGACGGTTAAGGGGAGATTTAACAGAGGGGTTCAAAATCATGAACGGTTTTGATAGAATAAATAAGGAGAAACTATTTCCATTGTCATAAAGGATGGTAACCACAGGACACAGATTCAAGGTAATTGGCAACAGAGGTGAGATCAGGAGAATTTTTTTACGCATCGAGTTGTTATGATCTGGAATGCACTGCCCGAAATGGTGGTGGAAACAGATTCAATAATAACATTCAAAGCGGAACTGGATAAATACTTGAAGGGGAACAATTTTCAGGGCTATGGGGAAAGGAAAGGGGAGTGGGTCTAAGTGGATAGCTCTTTCAAAGAGTTGGCACAGGCACGATGGGCCGAATGGCCTCCCTCTGTGATGTTTTCATGCTATGATTCTATGTTATGGACGATGTTCTGATGCAGTGGATATTCGGGGCAGAGGACCAAGTGGGGATTGAGCTCGACGGCAAGAGTACACAGTTCGTTCAAAGGACTGAAGCCGATGGTTTCATTCTTCCCGTCGTTCAGCCGCAGGAAATTACGGCTGCTCGGCCATGCAGGCGAATTTTTCTGTGTTCATTCATGGGATGTGGGTGTCAATGGCAAGGTCAACATTTATTGCCCATCCCTAATTGCTCCTGAGAAGGTGCTGGTGAGACGCCTTCTTGAACTGCACCTTTCATTGACTGTGTCATTGACATTTTCTGGATAGAGAGAAACTATTTCCGCTGGTTGGGGAATCATGGACTCGGGGGCACAGTCTAAAAATTCGAGCCAGACCTTTCAGGAGTGAGATTAGAAAATACTTCTACACAGGTGGTAGAACTTTGGAACTCTCGTCCGCAAACGGTAATTGATGCGAGCTCAATTGCTAATTTTAAATTTGAGATAGATAGCTTTTTGCCAACCAAAAGTATTAAGGGATATGGGCTAAAGGCAGGTATATGGAGTTAGATCACAGATCAGCCATGATCTTATCAAATGGTGAAGCTGCCTTGAGGGGCTGAATGGCCTCCTCCTGTCCCTATGTTCAGATGGTACATTTCCCCAAGTGTCTGTTCTATCCATATTTGTTGAATGACCGCCTTGTGTTTCCAGCATATTTTCCTTCAAAGCTCGGTTTAGGGATGAGCCGTTGGGCGTCAAAACGTGCTGAGGATGGAGTCCGTGTTGGGTATTGCGGGAAGAGCAAATCAACTGGGCTGAAAGATCAACTGCAGCTCAAGGGACAAATAAAATCGGAGTCAAAATAACCGATGTCATAATTAAAATTCGAACCCACACCAACAGAGAAAGTAACGAATTAAACGCAGCGCCTTAGACCACTCGGCCATCCTGACTTAACAACGGCCACTTCACTCTCAACCCTTTCCACACTGAGACCCTCCGAAAAAAGTCTCACTCACTGCAGTGCTTGGTATGATAAATGCTGCTGGAAAGGCTCGGTGAGCGGGATGCCATCTCCCCGGGTTTTCCTGAGCCTGTGCTTGGCGGATGGCGATGTTTGGCTCGGGCCGTGGTCGTTCACATCCGCAGCGATGGGCAACAACGCAGCTTGTCACCAAACTTGCTGCTTTTGGTGGTCAGCGTTCGGCGCTTTCAGTTATGCCGGATTCGGTTCCCGGTCTGAGCCGCAACTTTTGAACACTTGTTATATTAATTGCATGAACTTACTCAAACTCCGTGGGAAGAAAAGGAAACAATGATTGTTTTAATCACCATTAATTAACCGATAACTTTATTTGGCAGAATGAAAGGCTGCTGAGGGAAGGTGGAAAACTTAAATAATTTCCTTTGTGCTTCGCATGCGATGAACTTTTTATCCCTCCTCATTTTACATACTGTATTTTTAAGGGCTCTGTTTACCATGTTCAGTGCTCGTGAGGCCACGAATTTGTGTTAAATTTTCCAGGACCGACTATTACACACAAAAAAGTAACCCAACATAATGCTTCCGCACGGGATCGAACCGGGGACTTTTCGCGTATAAAGCGAACGTGATAACAGTTACACTACGGAAACTACTGTTGTGGTAATTAGCCAGAAGTTAGAATGACTGCATTGACTCTCTTTCATAACTATTCAATTGATCGAAGTTCCACAAGTCAAAAAAGAAAAATGTTCATTTCAAAGTTATTAAACTCCCAAATGTGGCCTGCCTTGTTTGGACACGGGTTGACCCAGACGTCACAGCCTCAACAAAGCATATTCTCAACATTTCCATTGGGAACAGGAGGAGGCCATTCAACCCCTTGAACCTGTTCCGCCAATCAATTGGATCATCGATGATCTCTGCCTCAAATCCATTTACCCGCCTTTGCTCCCTCTCCCTCGATCTCCTGACCCAACAAAAATCTATCAATCTCAGTCTTGAACGCTTCAATTGACCCCCAGCATCCACAGCCTTTTGTGGGACAGAGTTCCAGACTTCCACTGCCCTTTGTGTATAAAAGTGCTTCCTGATTTCGAACCTGAATTGCATGGTTCTAATTTTAAGGTTATATCCCCCTCGTTCTTGATTCCCCAGAGGAAATTGATTCTCTCTATATATTCTATCGAATCATTTAAACATGTTAAACACCTCGCTCAGACCGCCCCTCAATCTTCTATACTCGAGGGAATACGAGCCTACTCTATGCAGCCTGTCCTCAAAATATAACCTTTTTAGCCCCGGTAACATTCTGGTGAATCTGTTCTGCACCCCCTCCAAGGCCAATCTGTCCTTCCTGAGGTGCAGTGTCCAAAACTGAACGCAGTTACTCCAGACGCAGTCTAACCAGAGCTTTATATAACTGGAACATAACTTCCACTTCTTTATATTCCAGTCCCATGAGATAAAGGCGAACATTCCGTTAGCCTTTTTAATAATTTTTGTACCCATCCATTAGCCTTTACTGGTTTATGTAAATGAACCGTGAATTCTCTCTGCTTCTCCACAGTTCCTAGCTTCTTACCATTTGGAAACTACCCTGACTTATCTTTCATAGGTCCAAAGTGGATTACCCCGCATTGAACTCCATCTGCCATAGTTTTGCCCACTCACTTAATCTATCAATGTCCCTTTGCAACTTTCCACTCGCACCTCCACTACTTACTGTACCACCTAACTTAGTGTCATTAGCAAACTTGGATATACGTCTCTCTGTTCCTTCATCTAAGTCATTGATAAACATGGTGAAAAGCTGAGACCCCAGTCACAGATCCCTGGGGGACACGACTAGTCACATCCTGCCAATTGGAGTATCTACCAAGGTGAGAGGGGAGAGATACAAAAGGGTCCAGAGGGGCATTTGTTTCACTCAAAGGGTGGTGAGTGTCTGGAATGAGCTGCCAGAGGCAGTAGTAGAGGCGGGTACAATTTTGTCTTTTAAAAAGCATTTGGACAGTTACATGGGTAAGATGGGTATAGAGGGATATTGGCCAAGTGCAGGAAATTGGGACTAGCTTAGTGGTATAAACTGGGCGACATGGAGATGTTGGGCCGAAGGGCCTGTTTCCATGTTGTAACTTCTATGATTCTATGATTCTACCCATTATCCCTACTATTTGTCTCCTACCTCCTAAACAATTCTCTACCCATGTCAATAAGTTGCCTCAAGTTCCATGCGGTTTCATTTTTGTAGCAGCCTATTATGTGGAACCTTATCAAATGCTTATAGGAATTCTGTATCAATAATATCCACAGGCACTCCTTATTTTCTCCATTACCTTTTTGTTTACTCAGATTAAATCTAGTAAGTCCCTCCCCTTGATTTATTTTTAGCCTTCCTCATGTCTCTGGTGCTTTATCCTCTTCCTGTTCTATGAAGACTGATACAAAGTAATTATTTTGCATGTCTGCCATTTCCTTATTTTCAATTACAATATCGCCTGCACCTGTCTTTAAGGGGCCCACATTACCCTTAGCCACCCTCTTTCTCTTAATATACTTGTAAATGCTTTTAGTGTTATCCTTGATAAACCTTGCAAGTTTTTTTTCTCATATTGCGTTTTTGCAACCCTTACTACTTTCTTCGTGTCCCCTTGCTGCTCTTTATATCTCTCCCAGTCTGTGGGGTCTCCACTATTCTTTGTACTTGAAACTCCTTTCCCTTCAATTCATCACTTACAGGGGCAGTTTGATTCTGCATTTATTATCCCCGGTGTTTCGTGAGATATCAGAAATTGAAAGCGACCCATAGCAAACTACACGCTTCCAGATACAAAGCGACCGCACTCTGCTTCAGTGAGATGAAAACCGAGAGCGGTTTCAATGGTGAACGCATTTACGAGCAAAATATTTTCAAAGTGTAGGTCATTGAGGTTCCTTTAAAGTCCGGATTGTTCACAATGAACTTCTTCCTTGAACTAACAAGAAGACCTATCCCTCCGCCCTCCTCCTTACTTGTGAGCCTGCCTTTTACCGTCCATTTCATATGCGTTCTGGGCAGATGTTCGTGTTGATCATGTATGCAGAATACATTATGCGGTAAGGACGCATTTATATTTCTGAGGCCTTAATAGGTTTCAAACACATCTGTTGCATGAGATCTGAGAACCATGATCTTCCAACCCTCCTTAGATATGGGGACAGTGCCGGAGGACTGGATGATTGCAAATGTTTCCCCTTTTTTCAACAAGGGGAGTGGAATAAACCCAGCAATTACAGGCCAGTCAACCTAATGTTGATGGAGGGGGAACTTTCAGAGACAATAATCTGGGACAAAGTTAATTGGTACTTGGCAAAGTATGGGCTGGTAAATGAAAGTCAGCATGGATTTGTTAAAGGAAAGTGATGTTTGACTAACTTGATTGAGTTCTTTGACAAAGTAACAGAGAGGGTTGATGAGGGTTGATGTTGTTCATATGGACTTTCAAAAGGCATTTGATAAAGTACCACATAATTGACTTGTTTGCAAAACTAAAGCCCAAGGGATTCAAGGGACAGTGGCAGCATGGATACAGAATTGGCTCAGAGACAGAAGGCAGAGAGTTGTGGTGAACGGTTGTTTTTTAGACAGAAGGGAAGCATTCAATTGTGTTCCCCAGGGGTTAGTATTAGGACCACTGCTCTTTTTGATATAAATGACCTGGATCTGGGTACAGAGAGTATAATTTCACAGTTTGCAGATGAAACGAGACTCAGAAATGGACTAAATAATATGGAGGACAGCAACAGACTTCAGGAGGACTTGGACAGACTGGTGAAATGGGCAGACACATGGCAGATGAAACTTAACAGAGAGAAGTGTGAAGCGATACATTTTGGTAGGAAGAATGAGGAGAGGCAAAATCAACCAAATGGTACAATTTAAAGGGAATGCAGGAACATAGATAGCTGTGGGTGTATGTACACAAATCATTGAAGGTGGCAGGGGTTGTTGTGAAGGCTATTCAAGAAACATATGGGATCATGGGCTTCATTAATAGAGTCAAAGAGTACAAAACCTTTATAGAACTCTGGTTAGGCCTCATCTGGAGTATTGTGTTCAATTTTGGTTACCGCACTTTAGGAAGGATGTGAAGGCCTTAGAGAGGGTGAAGAAGAGATTTACTGGAATGGTACCAGGGATAAGGGACTTCAGTTGTGTGGATAGACTGGAGAAGGTTGGGTTGTTCTCCTTAGAGCAGAGAAGGTTGTACCACAGTCTGTCATCTGACGTCCTCGGCACGATTCACAGAATAGGCTCTGGATTTAGGCTCCGGCCTCTGCAGGGACGAGGGTTTGAATCCGACTGCTGCCACTGTTTATCACATTAGCCATCATATAATTGAATGGCGGAACAAGTTCAAGAGGCTGAATGGCCTACTCCTGTTTCCACGTCCATATGTGGATGTTTCCACGTTCTTTCAGTAGGAGGTATTTTCCTGTATGTTTATAATCAAAAGAGTT
The DNA here is from genome assembly GCF_035084215.1 of Heptranchias perlo. NCBI lineage: Eukaryota > Metazoa > Chordata > Chondrichthyes > Hexanchiformes > Hexanchidae > Heptranchias > Heptranchias perlo. The sequence continues at coordinate 35,097,820 of NC_090356.1, read as the reverse complement.
TCTCTTTACAAAATTTCTCACAGATTGTAAAACAAAATTTGTCCTTTACAATAAAGGAAAATATCGCCCCCTGCAGGCTGTCATCAGCTTAGTTTTCATTCAAATCGCAAACAACAGGCGGACAATGCTGATGTCTGTTTGTTGATTCGAGGATTTTGGTAGGAAGAATGAGGAGAGACAATAGAAATGAAATGGTGCCATTTCAAAGGGGTTGCAGGAACAGAGATACCTGGGGGTGCACATACACAAATCTTTGATGGTGGCAGGACAAGATGAGAAGGCTGTTAAAAAGCCATGCGGGATCCTTGGCTTTATAAATACTGAGACATGAAGTACAAAAGCAAGGAAGTTATACTAAACCTTTATAAAACACTGGTTAGGCCCCAGCTGGAGTATTGTGTTCAATACTGGGCACCACACTTTAAGGAGGACGTCAAGGCCTTAGACAGGGTGCAAAGGAGATTTACCAGAATGGTTCCAGGGATGCGGGACTTCAGTTATGTGGAGAGACTGGAGAAGCTGGGGTTGTTCTCGTTAGAGCGGAGAAGGTTAAAGAGAGATTTAATAGAGGTGTTCAGAGTCATGAAGGGCTTTGATAGAATATATAAGGAGACACTGTTTCCACTGGCAGGAGGGTCGGAACCCAGATGACACAGATTTGAGGCAATTGGCAAAAGAACTCGAGGGGAGATGAGAGGATTTTTTTACGCAGCAAGTTGTTATGATCTGGAATGCGCTGCCTGAAACGGCGGGGGAAGCAGATTCAATCGTAACTTTCAAAAGGGAATTGGACAAATATTTGAAAGGGAAAATTTTGCAGGACTATGGGGAAAGGGCAGGGGAATCGGATTAATTGGATAGCTCTTCCAAAGAGCTGGCACAGGCACGATGGGCCGAATGGACTCCTTCTGTGGGTGTATTATAATAGGATTCCATATGATTCTGTAGGGTTATTACAAATAGCTGCGTCATATCTGGGTAGAGATGGGAAATTGACTTGTTTGCTATCCATTGCCCCGTGCTGATAGGCTGCAAGTGTGGACCTCCCATTGTAAATGGGAAGGGAGAGGTAGGAGAATTATTCACAATATTCGTCCCTCACATAACATTTGCTGTTCACGAGTAACATCATATACTCACGGAAAAATGTGAAACAGACAGAACCGTCTGAACCCGGCAGCGACCGAAATGTCTCCGCGTACAGAGAGAGAGAGTTTGTGGCCAACAGCATTGTACAGCGGGGAGCAGGGCTGCAGGTTCCAACTGGAATGCAGTTCCTTCGGTTTAAACGACTCTCAGGGGTAAGGGAAAGGTGAATGGCCCATCCCTCAGCTCTACGGGCTGTTCCCCGGGACACACGCCGAGACAGATATCAGCCGCGGCTGGCAGACCATCAACCCAGTGAAGGAGGCCCTTTGGTCCGTCCGAAACCTGTTGGTCTTCCGGCTGAAGGAGCTGTCGACGACCAAATATTGCCTACTGGCGCACTCCAAGGTCCAGGTGTACGTGCTGCGGGACGCATTGAGGTGAGGTGCGACCAACGCGAAGGGTCTATGGGGAAAGGCCACCGTGTAAAGCCACCCCACCACCCGCCCCTCACCCCCCAACCTTTGTATCCTACACCATGTATGGTGCGTAACTGTATTGATTGTACCGGGGCCATTGAATTGTACTGTATGTAACGTTGCAAATTATATTCACTAGAATTTAGAAGAATGAGAGGTGATCTTATCGAAACATATAACAGGACTAGACAGACTAGATGCAGGGAGGATGTTCCCGATGGCTGGGGAGTCCAGAACCAGGGGTCACAGTCTCAGGATACGGGATATATCATTTAGAACTGAGATGAGGAGAAATTTCTTCACTCAGAGGTTGGTGAACCTGTGGAATTCTCCACCACAGAAGGCAGTGGAGGCCAAGTCATTAGATGTATTCAAGAAGGAGATAGATATATTTCTTAATACTAAATGGATCAAGGGATATGGGGAAAAAGCGGGAATAGGGTACTGAGTTAGACAATCAGCCATGATCATTTTTAATGGCGGAGCAGGCCCGAAGGGCCGAATGGCCTTCTCTTGCTCCTATTTTCTATGTTTCTATGACCCGTATTTTATTGTTTGAAGCATGACTTGAATTGCATTGTATGAAACTTTACAAATTTTATTAATAAAGTATATTTTTAAATGTTAAAACGTCCCATCCCTCAGAGAGACTGTTAGCTCGCCCGCCTTCGACTGGTGTTCTGGGTTGGAAGCTAAAACAGCTAATTTAAATTTATCGCTACTTTGGTTGCACATTGTGGGCGGTTGGGGGGTCAAAGGACTTTAACTGATACATCTCAAACAATAAGACCACTGATCAGGTGGAGACACGTCAGTAAGTAGAACCTATAAATTATTTTGAACGTGTGTGATTTTTTTTTACAAAGAATTTACAGCACAGAAACAGGCCATTCGCCCCAACTGGTCCATACCGGTGTTTTTGCTCCACACGAGACTCCTCCCACCCTAATTCATCTCACCCTATCAGAATAACCTTCTAATCTTTTCTCCCTTATGTACTTATCCAGCTTCCCATTAAATGAATCTATTCTATTCGCCTCAGCCATTCCATGCGGTAGCAAGTTCCACATTCTAACCACTCTCTGGGTCAAGAAGTTTCTCCTTAATCACTTATTGGATTCATTGGTGACTATCTTATATCTATGGCCCCTCGTTTTGGTCTCTCTCACAAGTGGAAACATCTTCTCTATGTCTCCCACATTTAATTCCCGCCCACTCCCCATAATTTTAAAGACCTCCAATCAATCACCTCTCTGCCTTCTCATGTCCAGAGAAAGCAGTCTCAGCCTTAACAGTCTTTCCTGCCCCAAGTGTCTGCACTTCTCATCTGTTTGGTTCAATTTTGCTGCAGTGTTTTCTGCTTTCTCGTTGGTTTATAAATATTTCGATACTTTAGAGAATGGCTGGAGAATTGTGTACAATTCTGGGCACCACATTGAGGAATGATGTGAAGGCCTTTGAAAGGGTGCAGAAAATATTCACTCGATTGGTTCAAGGGATGAGGGACTTAAGTTACGTGGATAGACTGGAGGAGCTGGTGTTGTTCTCCTTGGAGCAGAGAAGGTAAAGAGGAGATTTGATAGACGTGTTCAAAATAATGACGGGTTTAGATAAACTAAATAAAGAGAAATTGTTCCCATTGGCGGAAAGGTCGAGAACAAAAGGGCGCAGATTTAAGGTGATTGGCAAAAGAACCATCGGGGACATGAGGGAAGTCATACACAGCCAGTAATTGTGATCTGGAATGCGCTGCCTTAAAGGGTGATGGAAGCAGATTCAATTTTGGCTTTCAAAAAGGAATTGGATAAATAATTGAAGGGAATAAAATTGCTGTGCTTTCACCATTCTGTCATTCTAGACAGAGAAAAACAGAGAGAGATTGACGCAGGGGGACAGAGACAGTGAGAGAGAGAGAGAGAGAGAGGCACAGAGAGAGAGAGAGAGATGGAGCCAGTGAGAGTCAGAGAGAGATGGTGAGAAAGAAAGAGGCACAGTGAGCGAGAGGGAGGCAGAGGGACGGAGATAGAGAGAGCATGAGAGAGAGGGAGAGAGAGCGAGATAGAGAAAGAGAGAGAGGCACAGAGACAGAAAGAGAGAGAGAGGACGTCAGTCAGTGAGAGAGAAGGAAAAGGGAGACCGAGAGAGCGAGAGCGACACGGAACAAGAGAGAGAGAGGGAAACCGAGAAAGAGACGGACAGAGGGAGATATACAGACATAGAGGGAAAGAAACAGAGAGATACACACACAGAGAAAAGGCGAAAGAAACAGAGAGATAGACAGAGAGAGTGACACGCAGAGAAAGAGACACAGACAGAGGGAGGCTCACTGAGAGAGACAGGGGGAGGGACAGAGAAAGACATACAGACATGGAGATAAAAAAGAGAGAAACAGACAGAGCCAGAGAGAGATAGGCAGAGAGAAAGAGGCAAAGAGAAGGAGGAAGAGAGAGTGTGAGAGACATAGAAAGAGAGAGACAGACAGAGAGAGTGGCAGAGAGTCAGAGAGAGAAAAAGATCGAGAGTGAAAGAAAGGCAGAGAGAGAGAGAGAGCTAGGTAGACGAGGCAGAGAGAAATGGAGAGAAAGAAAGAGAGAGAGACACACAGGGAGAGAGAGAGACACACACAGACACGGGGACACAAAGAGAGAGAGAGAGAGAGAGAGAGAGATACTGAAAGAGGGAGAGAAGGAGACAGAGAGACGGATAGAGAGACAGAGAGGGAGAGGGACATAGTGAGAAGCAGAGAGAGAGAGAGCGAGAGAGAGAGAGAGTCTGAGAAAAACAGAGAGTGAGAGACAGAAAGAGGGAAACAGTGCGAGGGAGAAACACAGACAGAGATGCAAACAGAGAGAGACGTATAGAGTGAGACACGTACGGAGACAGAGAGCGCGGGGACAGAGAGAGACTCACATCGAGAGAGGCACAGAAATACATACATACAGAAACAGCGAGAGGGAGAGAGAAACAAAGAGAGATATACAGAGAGAAAATGACCCAGAGGGATAGAGGCAGGGAGAGAGAGGGGGAGAGACAGGCAGACAGAAGGCAGAGAGAGGATCTGTGAGAGAGAGGGAGATAGAGACAGAGAGATAGACGGTGAGAGAGAAAGATCACAGTGAGCGAGAGAGAGGCAGAGGAACGGAGATAGAGACAGCGAGAGAGAGAAATAGAAAGAGAGAGGCACAGAGACAGGGAGAGACAAAGAGAGTCAGAGAGAGAGAAGGAAAGAGGGAGACAGAGAGAAAGAGACACAGAGCAAGAGAGAGAACGAAACAGAGAGACATTCAGACATTGAATGATAAACACACAGGGCGAGAGAAAAACTGAGGGAGAGACACACACAGAGAAGAGAGAGGCACTGAGAGGAAGAGAGACGGGGGAGAGAGACCGAGAGAAAGAGACAGAGGGAGAGAGACAGGGAGAGAGACAGGGAGAGACAGACATGGACAGAGAGACTGAGAGAAAGAGAGAGAGACTGAGAGAGAGTGAGAAAGAGACGCAGAGCGATGGACGGAGAGACAGACAGACAGAGAGAGTGACACGCAGAGAGACAGAGAGAGCTTAAAAGCAAGAGAGAGGGAGACTCATAGAGAGAGAAACAGAGAGAGAGAGATAGGCACAGAGAGATAGTCACAGTGAAGGAAACATGGAACATAGAAAATAGGAATATGAGGAGGACATTCGGCCCTTCGAGTCTGCTCCGTCATTAAATATGATCATTGCTGAGCTTTATCTTAATACCATATTCCCGCTCTATCCCCATACCCCTTGACGCCTTTTGTGTCTAGAAATCTATCCAGCTCCTTCTCAAATATATTCAGTGACTTTGCCTCCACAGCTTCCTGTGGTAGAGAATTCCACAGATTCACAACCCTCCGAGTGAAGAAATTTCTCCTCATCTCAGTCCTAGATGTCCTACCTCGTATCCTGAGACTGTGACTCCTTGTTCTGGACCCCGCAGACAGTGGAAACATCCTCCCTGCATCCAGTCTATCTAGTCCTGTCAGAATTTTATATGTTTCATTGAGATCTCCTCTCATTCTTCCAAACTCAAGTGAATACAGGCAGAGCCGACCGAATCTCTCCTTGCATGACAGTCCTGCCATCCCAGGGATCACTCTGGTGAACCTTCGCTGCACGCCCTCTATGGCAAGTTTATCCTTTCTTAGCTAAGGAGACCAAAACTGCACACAATACTCCAGGTGTGGTCTCACCAAGGTCCTGTATAACTGCAGTAAGACATCCTTTTCCGATACTCAAATCTCTTGCAATGAAGGCCAACATACCATTTGCCTTCCTAACTGCTTGCTGCACCTGCATGTTTGCTTTCAGTGACTGGTGTACAAGGACACCCAGATCCTTTTGTACATCAACATTCCCCAATCTATCACCATTTAAATAATACTCTGCCTTTCTGTTTTTCCTTCCGAAGTGGATCACTTCACATTTATCCACATTATTCTGCATCTGCCATGTATTTGCCCACTCACTCAACTTGTCTAAATCACCATGAAGCCTCTTTGCATCCTCCTCACAATTCACGATCCCACCTGGTTTTATGCCATCAGCAAACTTGGAAATATTACATTTGGTTTCCTCATCCAAATCTTTGATACATATTGTGAATATCTTGGGCCCAGCACTGATCCCTGCGGTGCCCCACTAGTCACTGCCTGCCACCCCGAAAAACACACATTTATTCCTACTCTCTATTTCCTGTCTGTTAACCAATTTTCAATCCATGCCATTATAATACCACCAATCCGATGTGCTTTAATTTTCTGCACTAACCTCTGATGTGGGACTTTATTAAAGGCCTTCTGAAAATACAAATCAACCACATCCAGTGGTTCTCCCTTATTTATTCTTAGTTACATCCTCAAAAAACACCAGTAGGTTTGTCAAACATGATTTCCCTTTCATAAATCCATGTTGACTTTGTTTAATACCGTTGATATTTTATAAGTGTCCTGTGATCACATCCTTTATAATAGACTCCAGCATTTTCCCGAATACTGATGTTCGGCTAACCGGTCTGTAGTTCACTCTTTTCTCTCTCCATCCTTTTTTAAATAATGGGATTACTTTTGCCACCCTCCAATCTGCAGGAACTGTTCCATAATCTATAGAACTTTGGAAGATGACAAGTAACGCATCCATTATTTCCATGGCTACCTCTTTTATTACTCTGGGATGCAGATTATCAGGCCCTGGGGATTTATCAGCTTTCAGTCCCATTAATTTCTCCAGCACCATTGATTTACGAATACTAATTTCCTTTAATTCCTCCTTCTCACGAGTCCCTTGTCTCCCTTGCTTTTCTGGGAAGTTATTTGTGTCCGCTTCCGTGAAGACAGAACCAAACTATGTGTTTAATTGCTCTGCCATTTCCTTGTTCCCCATTATAAATTCTCCCGTTTCTGTCTGTAAGGAACCTACATTTGTCTTCACGAATCGTTTTCTTTTTACATACATGTAGAAGCTTTTACAGTCCACTTTTATGTTTCTTGCAAGTTTATTCTCATATTCTATTTTCCTCTCTTATTCAATCTTTTGGTCCTTTTTTGCTGAATTCTAAACTACTCCCAATCCTCAGGCTTGCTACTTTTTCTGGCAACTTGATATGACTCCTCTTTGGATTTAATACTATCCTTAATTTCTTTTGAAAGCCATGGTTGGGCCGATTTTCCTTTTGTGTTTTTGCACCAGAAAGGAATGTATAGATTTGTTGCAATTCATGCATTTGTTCCTTAAATGTCAGCCATTGCCTATCCACCATCATTCCTTTTGATGAAGCTTCCCAAACTATCATAGACAATTGTAAACAATTTTACAACACCAAGTTATAGTCCGACGATTTTATTTTTAATCCCACAAGCTTTCGGGGGCTTTCCCCTTCCACACCGCCTGAGGAAGGGGAAAGCCCCCGAAAGCTTGTGAGATTAAAAATAAAATCGTTGGACTATAACTTGGTGTTGTAAAATTGTTTACAATTGTTAACCCCAGTCCATCACCGGCATCTCCACATCATATCATAGACAACTCACTCCTCATACCTTCCTCGTTTCCTTTTTTTAGATTTAGGACCCGAACACAAGGGGCTCGATTTTGGGATCGTGTTTCCGGCGGGTTCCCAGCAGGGCGGCCCCGAAAATCCCGATATCCGGTCACGTGACCGGATCGCGACGAAATCCCGGCCACTTCCGGGTACCGCGCTGACGTGCGGGGCTGCGCGCGCAAGCCCCGCTGGTGGGAATCCCGCAGGCAATTAAAGCCAGCGGGGTTCCACTTGAGAGTACTTACCTTGCTCGTTGTGGTCAGTTAATGAGCTGAAGCAGCTGTCAAAAGAGGAAGTGTGGGATTTTAGGTTCAAGGCAGTGAGTTTCACACACTGGGGAAAACAGTCCCTCTCCAACCAGGCGTGTTGCAGCCAGCAGCCTGTGGCAGGTGCCAAGGTGCGCTCCACGGGGGAGAGCCTTCACCCACGCAGGAGGCCACCGCGTCACATAGGGCAACCCCTGCCCTCCACCACCCCCCGCCAAGCCAGAGGACAGACTGACACGAAACCGCAGCCCCAGTCCAAGGAACCACCCACCTACCCTGCACAACCCCTCAGACCAACACTTGCCAGATGGGTGGTGCGTTGACATCGTCGGAGGACAAACAGGATGACCAGCCCCAGCAGCCTCACAGTCCACGCCGTCCGCCAGGTAGTCGCCGACATCTGCAGCCTCCTTAACGACGAGCTGCTCCCTGATGGACCAAGCAGCATCTTCCTACCTGTCGCCGTCAAAGTCACCACTGCCCTCAACTTCTTCGCATCCGGTTCCTTCCAGGGTGCAACCGGGGACATCACCGGGGTCTGTCAGTCCTCTGCACACAAGTGCATAAGGCAGGTCACCGATGGGTTGTTCCGCAGGGCCTCGCACTACATCAACTTCGCTATGGACGAGCGCAGCCAGATGGAGAGGGCGGTTGGATTCCATGCCATGGCCGGCTTCCCACGGGTGCAGGGTGTAATCGACTGCACCCACATCGCAATACGGGCACCTCCGCATGAGCCAGGGCTGTTCATCAACAGGAAGGGGTATCACTCCATGAACGCCCAGCTCATCTGTGACCACCGCCAGAGATTCCTACACGTGTGCGCCAGATACCCCGGCAGCTGCCACGATGCCTTCGTCCTCAGGGAGTCCGCCGTCCCGCCCATCCTGCAGGCACCCAACGCCGGCAACGGCTGGCTCCTCGGCGACAAGGGGTATCCCCTACACACGTGGCTCATGACACCTCTGAGGAACCCCATCACCGAGCCGGAGCGTCGGTACAATGACAGCCACACTGCTACCAGGTCTACAATTGAGCAGACCATAGGGCTTCTCAAGATGCGCTTCAGGTGCCTTGATCGTTCTGGGGGAGCGCTGCAATACACACCATTCTGACTGGGACGAATCATAGTTGTCTGCTGTGCCCTGCACAACATGGCCCAACAGAGAGGGGTGCCGCTGGAGGAGGCTCCATCCACAACCGCCACCCACATTGAGGAAGGCGAGGGCGAGGAGGAGGAGGAGGAGGAGGAGGAGGTGGAGGAGGAGGAGGCGGAGGAGGAGGACGCGCCAGAGGATAGTGGACGACCCATGCACCGAACCACGACTCACCGGGATGGTCGCCGGGCCAGGGAGGCACTCATACGTCAACGGTTCTCCTAGAGTCAGACACTGCGAGGCGCTCGCATCTCCTCACCTGCACATGCGAGCGGCCATACCAGCCCCCTCCACTGAAGAGTGTTGCCAGTAATCCTGCACCCATGGCAGTGTGCCCAATGGGATGGCAGCAGGTGTTCGCCGTCATGATGGCCTCCACGGAACGCACCTATTGCACAGGCCGCGGAAGAATGGACGAGAGGTGGCAGGAGTGGTGAGAATAGAGTATTTAATATCTCCAATGTGACATTATATAAAAAAAAATGTACAAATTAATAAACACCCTGGTGTATTCCCTTTGTGATTATAAAGCCTTTGCAATTCTTTTCCGGGAACCCCTACGTGGTGTTACCCCTGTGGCTCCAGCAGAGGTAGTGGCAGGTTGCTCGTGTTCTTGCCTTGACCGGGTAGATGCTTTTGGCGGACGGCCCCTGGGTTTCGGTGCCCGTGACGGCACCTCCACAGAATGCTCCTCCTGCACCGGGGCAGGGGCAGACTCGGCCACCTGGAGAGGAGGCACCATTGCGGGTACTGGTTGAGAGGTGGGCGACGGGTGGGACGTGGGGGCGCCTTGAGAAGCGTCCCCGCTTCCATGTCCCCGGTCACCATCATCCCTCTCTTGGCCTCGGCCCACATCACCCCTTCCACCCTGCTGGACGGCAGTTTGGATGGCATGTGTGAGGCCTTGCAAGGCCACCCCTAGTGTATCCGTCAGCCTGTTGATGGCGGCGGAATGTTGCTCACCCTGAATCCGTACAGACGTTGTCAGGGCCTGCAAGGACTCGATCTGGAGCTGTGCGTGACGCTCGAGGGAGGCCAGCCTGTCCTCCACCGCAGACAGTCCCGCACCTACCCGCAACACTGTGTCGCCGGTACCCTCTTGTGCCTGCGCCACCAATGCCCGCATGCAGGAGGTGGACTCCTTCATCGCCTGCGCTATTGTGGACAATGCGCGCGGCACCTCTCCCAGTACCTCAGCAATTAGCTGGTGCCCCTCGACGACTCTCCTTTTCACTGGTGGCCCCCTGGGTTCAGCATCTGGGTCCGGCTGAGAAGAGCCTGGAGATGAGTGCTCCCTCCGTCGTGGACCCTCCGCGGCTGCCCCTGCCACCAGGGTCTGCTCATGCTCACTCGTGCGCGGTGACTCACCAAGTGCTACCCCAACTAGTTGGCGAGGGGGACCCACCGAGGTGCATGTCTCTGCGCTGGTGGATGGTTGGCTCTGATGTGACGATGGACCCTCAGAGACCGCCATGTCCTCTGAGGAATCGCCCTCCACGATCGCTTCACACACAGACGGACCTGCAAGAGAACAGAGGGCACTTTGAGGCATGTGGACCAACCTGACAGTGCGCCTGATGGCAGGTGATGATACGATCACTCGCGATCATGGGTGTTGAGTGTCAGCTTTCCCTTACCGGCCGTTTCGGCAGCGACACACTCGCCATCAGCCACCGACAGGCAATGTCGCGTGCGGGCGAGGTCGAGCGCCTCCACCCCGGCGTCGGTGAGCTCCACCACTTGCGGCCGCCCACCTCTGGTGCGTGCCCTTTCCCGATCGTTCTTGCTTCTCTTCTCCTGTGAAGGCAAAACACAGATGTGTGAGTGGGTGCGTATTGCATCATGAGACGCATCGAGCATCGGTGTGGTTGGGTTGAGCGTGGCGCGGATGGATGGGAGGATGCGTGGGCCACGTGCCCATCGCATTGCATGGGGATTGGGGTGTGTGGTAGTGTTCGGGTGGGGTCAGGGATGGTGGGTACTTGCGTGCACGGCGAGGATGGTGAATGAGTGGCTGTGAGGATTGCTGATGGAGCGCAGTGGTGGCTGTGCAGGAGGGGTTGTGATCTGTTTGGAGTGATGGTGGGGACGGGATGTGGGAGGATGCGTTGGTGTACTCACCTTGCCAGACCTAGTCAGGTCATTGAAGCGCTTGCGGCACTGCTCCCAAGTCCTTGGGGTGTTGCCCCTGCTGCTCACCTCCGCCGCCACCTCTGCCCATGCCTTCCTGGTGGCGGCGGCAGGGAACTTGCGTCCATCTTCTGGGAAGAGCGTTTCCCTCCTCCTCCTCACGCCCTCCAGCATCAGCTGCAGTGCCAGGTCTGAAAAACGGGGCGCAGCCTTTCCCCTTTGCTGAGCCATCGTCTCAAACCTCTTGATTGCAGCAGGAGGGGCTTTGGGAGACTGCCCCTTTAAGTGGAGCTCCTACATCGCGTCGACGGTACTGCGCATGCGCAGCCGGCCGGCACGCAGCTGGGGAGCGGAGAACCCGGAAGCTGGGCTGAATCCGGTCAATTATCCCGCGATCGCGTGGGGGACGCACACGATGAGCCGTCCGCGTTTTCCACGCTCCCGGAGGACCACCCGCTGGGAACCCGCAGGCCTGCTAAATTCGAGCCCAAGGAGAGAGAGAGCGGGTGAATGTCGAGGGGTGGGAGTGGACGAGGGAAATGGAATGGAAGGCACTAAAATAGGATACTGAGCGGGAGAGAGGAAAATATCAATGGTGTACAGGGCGCTGCTTCAACAGCAAGTGAAACTGAGGAAGGCGGATAGAAAATCGCAGAGTGGGAGAAGTAGTTGTAGACATTAAAGGGAAATAGGATGTGGAGAGAAAAGGGAGAAATGCAGATAGAGAATGAAACAAAGATAGGTGGAGGGTCGGAAATAAAGAGCAAGGGAGAGGGGAATAGGCTGGGGAGGAATGGAGGCAGTGAAACACTCACGCTTTAAATACCTGCACACTGAGACAGCGAGTATTAAAGGTTCTCAGCCCCAGGACATTAGGGTATCCGTGTCCTTTCCAGATTTTGCTGCTCAATTCACGTGATTGTTTGTTATTATCTAGTTTGGCTCGGTTCCTTATTCTCTCTTTTCCCCTCTGTCTTGCATCTATTCCGGTTTGCTCACATGTTTCAACCCCACAGCACTCAATCTGTTTCCGTGTATAGACTAACCAATTAGGCCCTCGGCCGAAGTTTCAGAGAACACATAGCCGACTGCACCATGCCACGGAGATACCAAATCAATGGTTTCCCTCAGGGATCAGTCCTAGCATCTATCCTTTTTAATCTGTACATAAACTCCCCGAGACCAGATTACGGAAATTAATTTCTGCTGATGACAGTGCCTTTGTTACTGAAACTCGTGAATTTTCTACCCTGTAAACCACAGTCATTAATGATATGAAACGCATGGCAGAGAACTGTCTGAAATGACGTCGTCATCCGAGTATCACAAGGACTGTGAGCTTCATCTTACATTTTCTCTCTGCTCGTCTCTCTCCTGAACTTATTATAAACTTTGGTCAACTTTTGAAACATGCATAATTGAAGCCCACGGAATAAAAGAGTAGAGGCAGCATGGATACTAAATTGGATAAGTGACAGGCAACAGAGAGTTGTGGTGAACGGTTGTTTTTTTCGGACTAGAGGAAGGTATATGGGGGTATTCCCCAGGGGTTAGTACTTGGACCATTGATTTGTTGATGTATATTAATGACTTGAACTTGGGTGTAAAGGCACAATTTCAAATTGCAGAAGACACAAACTTGGAAGTGTAATAATCAGTGAGGAGGATAGTAATAGATTTCAAGAGGATATAGACAGGCTGGTGCAATGGCGGACACATGGCAGCTGAAATTGAACGCATTGATAAGCGAGGTGATTACATTTTGGCAGGAAGAATGAGGAGAGGCAAAAGAAACTAAATGTTATAATTCTAAAGGGGGTGCAGGAATAGAGAGACCTGGGGGTATATGTACACAAATCGTGAAGGTGGCAGGACAGGTTGTGAAAGTGTTTAAAAAATCTTACTGGATCCTGGGCTTTATAAATAGAGGCATAGAGTACAAAAACAAGTAAGTTATGTTGAAACTGGATAAAACACTGGTTCGACCACAACTTGAGTATGGTGTCCAATTCGGGGCACTGTACTTTCGGGAGGATGTGAAGGCTTCGGAGAGGGTGCAGAAAGGATTTACCAGAATGGTTCCAGGGGTAAGGGACTTCAGTTATGTGGATAGACTGGAGAAGCTGAGGTTGTTCTCATTGGAACAGAGGAGGCTAAGAGGAGATTTGATAGCAGTATTCAAACTCATGATGGTTTAAGAAAAAATAAATAAAGAGAAACTGTTCCCATTGGTGGACGGGTTTAGAATCAGGGGACACCGATTTAAGGTTATTGGCAAAAGAACCACCGACGACATGAGGGAAAACATTTTTACACAGCGAGTAATTCTGAACCGGAATACGTTGCCTGAAAGGGTGGTGGAAGGAGATTCAATCGTAGCTTTCAAAATGGAATTTGTTAAATAATTAAAGGGGAAACATTTGAAGGGCAACAGGGAAAGTGCAAGGGAATGCGACGAACTGGATTGCTCTTATAAAGAGCCGGCACGGGCTTGATGGGCCGAATGGCATGCTTATGTGCTGTAACCATTCGATGACTCGATGATAATCACAAAATGCTTGCTGGAATATCGAGCATTGTTCATTTGTAATCGCAGAGAACGCAGTGAGTGGATTGAACAAACTAACAGACCATATTTGAAAGAAAAAATCTGCAGTATATGGATGAAGATGAAAAGCCTCCTTTATTGTCCACGCCTTAGTTGCCTGGGAAGATGAAAGTGGACATCTTGTGGGTTGTTCACACAGTAACCACAGTGCGTCATTTTGGAGAATGGATGTTCAGGACAGAGGATGAATCAAATAGCGTCAAGTAAGAATCTAATGTCAGGAATTATTCCATTCTGTAAATTATTTAATTAACCTGACAATTACAAATAGGGATATTTCACCACATTCTTCAACTGTTCTCTGAATTTAGTCTGGGTTATTGCATAAATACAGGTGATTGTACAACAGCTCAGAGGCTGAAGTATGAATCACTTACTCCCGGTCTCGACAGAGTTACTGAATCCCGGTCTGCACAGAGTCACTGACTCCCGATCTGTGCAGAGTCACTGACCCCCTGTCTGGACAGCATCACTGAATCCGGACTGTACTGAGTCACTGACTCACGGTCTGTACAGAGTCACTGACTCCTGGTCTGTACAGAGTCACTGAAACCCGGTCTGCAGAGTAACTGAATCAGGTCTGTCCAGTCTCACTGACTCCTGGTCTGTACAGTGTTACCGACTCCCGGTCTGTCGAGTGTCACTGACTCCCGGTCCGTACAGAGTAACTGACCTCTGGTCTCTGCAGATTCACTGACTCCGGTCTGTACAGAGTCACCGACTTCCAGTCTGTACAGATACACTGATTCCGGTCTGTACATTCTCACTGACTCCAGCTCTGAACTGAGTCACTGACTCCCGGTCTGTACAGAGTCACTGATTCCTGATCTGTACAGAGCCGCATACTCCCGGTCCATACAGAATCAGAGAGTCCCGGTCTGCACAGAACCACTGACTACCATTCTGTACAGAGTCACTGACTCCCAGTCTGTGCAGAGGCACTGACTCCAGGTCTGTACAGAGTCACTGAGTCCCAGTCTGCACAGCGCCACTGACTACCGTTCTGTTCAGAGTCATTGACTCCCCGTCTGCACAGAATCACGGAATCCTGGTCTGTACAGAGTCACTGACTCCCTGTCTGTACAGTGTCACTGATTATTTATCTGTACAGAGTCACTGATTCCCGGTCTGCACAGAGCCAGTGACTGCCGTTTTGTACAGAGACACTGACTCCCTGTCTGTACAGATTCACTGATACCAGACTGTACAGATTCATTGAATCACGGTCTGTACAGTGTCACTGATTATTTGTCTGTACAGAGTCACTGACTCCAGATCTGTACAGTGTAACTAACTCCCGGTCTGTACCGAGTCACTGACACCAGATCTGTACAGAGTCACTGACTCCCGGCCCGTACAGTATCACTGAGTCCCGGTCTGCACAAAGCCACTGACTACCGTTCTGTTCAGGGACACTGAATCTACGTCTTTACCGAGTCACTGACTCCAGGTCTGTACAGAGACACTGAATCCAGTCTGTACAGAGTCACGGACTCCAGTCTGTATAGTGTCACTGACTCCCGGTCTGGACAGAGTCACTGATTCCTGATCTGTACAGAGCCGCATACTCCTGGTCCATACAGAATCACTGAGTTCCGGTCTGCACAGAGCCACTGACTACCATTCTTACAGAGTCACTGACCTCCGGTCGGTACAGAATCACTGAGCCCCATCCTGCACAGAGCCACAGACTACCGTTCTGTACAGAGACACTTACTCGACGTCTGTACAGAGTCACTGAATCCCGGTCTGTACAGGGCGACTGACTTCCGGTCTGTGCAGATTCACTGACTCCAGTCTGTACAGTGTCACCGTCTTCCGGTCTGTACAATTACATTGATTCCGGTCTGTACATTCTCACTGTCTCCTGCTCTGTACTGACCCACTGACTCCCGGTCTGTACAGAGTCATTGAATCTGGTCTGCACAGAGACACTAACACCCGGTCTGTACAGACTCACTGAAATCGGACTGTACAGAGTCACTCACTCCAGATCTGTACAGAATCACTGACTCCCGGTCCGTACAGAATCACAGAGTCCTGGTCTGCACAAGGCCACTGACTACCGTTCTGTACAGAGACACTTACTCCACGTCTGTACAGAGTCACTGACTCCAGTTCAGTACAGATTAAATGAATCCCCATCTGTACAAAGGCACTGACTCCCGGTCTGCATGGAGCCACTGACTCCGGTCTGTACAGTGTCACCGTCTTCCGGTCTGTACAGATACACTGATTCCGGTCTGTACATTCTCAATGACTCCAGCTCTGTGCAGAGTCACTGACTCCCGGTCCGTACAGAATCACTGAGCCCCATCCTGCACAGAGCCACAGACTACCGTTCTGTACAGAGACACTTACTCGACGTCTGTACAGAGTCACTGAATCCCGGTCTGTACAGAGCGACTGACTCCCGGACGGTGCAGTGTCACTGACGTCCTGTCTGTGCAGAGTCACTAACTCCAGGTGTGTTCAGAGTCATTGACTCCAGGTCTGTACAGAGTCACTGACTCCAGGTCTGTACAGAATAAATGACTCCCCGTCTGTGCAGAGCCATTGACTCCCCATCTGTACAGAGTCACTGAATCCCGGACTGTACAGAGTCACTGACTCCAGGTCTGTTCAGATTCAATTAATCCAGGTCTGTTCAGAGTCACTGACTCCCTGTCTGTACAGAGTCACTGATTCCCAGTCTGCACAGAGCCACTGACTCCCGGTCTGTACCGAGTCACTGACACCAGATCTGTACAGAGTCACTGACTCCCTGTCTGTACAGAATCACTGAATTCCGGTCTGCAGAGTAACTGGATCCGATCTGTACAGTCTCACTGACTCCCGGTCTGTACAGTGTTACCGACTCCCGGTCTGTACAGAGTCACCAACTCCTGGTCTTTACAGAATAACTGACCTCTGGTCTCTGCAGATTCACTGACTCCGGTCTGTACAGAGTCACCGAATTCCAGTCTGTACAGATACATTGATTCCGGTCTGTACATTCTCACTGACTCCAGCTCTGTACTGAGACACTGACTCCCGGTCTGTACAGAGTCACTGAATCCGGTCTGTACAGACTCACTGACTCCGGTCTGTACAGAGTCCCTGACTACCATTCTGTACAGAGACAGTGACTCCAGGTCTGCACAGAGTCAGTGAATCCGGTCTGTACAGAGTCACTGAATCCGGTCTGTACAGAGTCACTGAATCCGGTCTGTACAGTGTCATTGACTCCCGGTCTGTACAGAGTCACTGATTCCTGATCTGTACAGAGCCGCATACTCCCGGTCCATACAGATGCAGTGAGTCCCGGTCTGCACAGAGCCACTGACTACCATTCTGTGCAGAGTCACTGATTCCAGGTCTGTACAGAGTCAGTGAATCCCGGTCTGTACAGAGTCGGTGAATCCGGTCTGTGCTGGGTTACTGACTCCCGGTCTCTACAGAGTCACTGACTCCCGCTCCGTACAAAGTCACTGACTCCCGGTCTGTACAGAGTCACTGACCGCTGGTCTCTGCAGTGTCACTGACTCCGGTCTGTACTGAGTCACTGACTCCCGGTCTGTACAGAATCACTGAGTCCTGGTCTGCACAGAGCCACTGAATCCCGGTCCATACAGAATCACGAAGTCCCATTCTGCACAAGGCCACTGACTACCGTTCTGTACAGAGACACTTACTCCACATCTGTACAGAGTCACTGACTCCAGGTCTGCAGAGAGTCACTGAATCCCTTTCTGCACAGAGACACTGATTCCCGGTCTGCACAGAGCTACTGACTACCGTTTTGTACAGAGACACTGACTCCAGATCTGGACAGAGCCACTCACACCAGATCTGTACAGAGTCACTGACTCCAGGTCTGTACAGAGTCACTGAATCCGGTCTGTACAGAGTCATTGACACCGGTCTGTACAGTGACACTGACTCCCGGTCTGTACAGTCACTGAATCCGGTCTGTACAGAGTCGTTGACACCGGTCTGTTCAGTGTCACTGACTCCCGGTCTGGACAGAGTCACTGATTCCTGATCTGTACAGAGCCGCATACTCCAGGTCCGTACAGAATCACTGAGTCCCGGTCTGCGCAGAGCCACTGACTACCGTTCTGTACAGAGACACTGACTCCCGGTTCGTGCAGAATTTCTGAGTCCCATTCTGCACAGAGCCACTGACTACCGTTCTGTACAGAGACACTTACTCGACGTCTGTACAGAGTCACTGAATCCCGGTCTGTACAGAGCGACTGACTCCCGGACGGTACAGAAGTCACTGACTTCCTGTCTGTGCAGTCACTGACTCCAGGTGTGTTCAGAGTCACTGACTCCAGGTGCGTTCAGAGTCACTGACTCCCAGTCTGTACAGAGTCATTGACTCCAGGTCTATACAGAGTCACTGACTCCAGGTCATAGAGTCATAGAGTCATAGAGTTATACAGCACGGATAGAGGCCCTTCGGCCTATCGTGTCCGCGCCGGCCATCAAGCCCAGTCTGATCTAATCACATATTCCAGCATTTGGTCCGTAGCCTTGTATGCTATGGCATTTTAAGTGCTCATCCAAATGCTTCTTGAATGTTGTGAGGGTTCCTGCCTCCACAACCATTTCAGGCAGTGAGTTCCAGACTCCAACCACCCTCTGGGTGAAAAAGTTCTTTCTCAAATCCCCTCTAAACCTCCCACCTTTTACCTTGAATCTATGCCCCCTTGTTATAGAACCCTCAACGAAGGGGAAAAGCTCCTTAGTATCCATCCTATCTGTGCCCCTCATAATTTTGTACACCTCAATCATGTCCCCCCTCAGCCTCCTCTGCTCCAAGGAAAACAAACTCAATCTTCCCAGTCTCTCTTCATAGCAGAAGCTCTCCAGCCCTGGTAACATCCTGGTGAATCTCCTCTGCACCCTCTCCAAAGCGATCACATCCTTCCTGCAGTGCGGCGACCAGAACTGCACACAGTACTCCAGCTGTGGCCTAACCAGTGTTTTATACAGCTCCATCATAACCTCCTTGCTCTTATATTCTATGCCTCGGCTAATAAAGGCAAGTATCCCATATGCCTTCTTTACCACCTTATCTACCGCCTTCAGGGATCTGTGAACTTGCACACCAAGATCCCTCTGACCCTCTGTCTTGCCTAGGGTCTTCCCATTCATTGTGTATTCCCTTGCCTTGTTAGTCCCTCCAAAGTGCATCACCTCGCACTTTTCCGGGTTAAATTCCATTTGCCACTGTTCCGCCCATCTGACCAACCCATCTATATCGTCCTGCAGACTCAGGCTATCCTCCTCGCTATTTACCACCCTACCAATTTTTGTATCATCAACGAACTTACTGATCATACCTTTTACATTCATATCCAAGTCGTTAATGTAGACCACAAACAGCAAGGGCCCCAGCACAGATCCCTGTGGTACCCCACTGGCCACAGGCTTCCAGTCACAAAAACAACCTTCGACCATCACCCTCTGCCTTCTGCCACTAAGCCAGTTTTGTATCCAAAGTGCCAAGGCACCCTGGACTCCATGGGCTCGTACCTTCTTGACCAGTCTCCTGTGCGGGACTTTATCGAAGGCCTTACTGAAATCCATGTATACCACATCCATGGCGTTACCCTCATCCACACGCCTAGTCACCCCCTCAAAAAATTCAATCAAATTAGTCAGACATGATCTTCCCTTGACAAAGCCATGTTGACTATCCCTGATTAATCCTTGCTTCTCCAAGTGGAGACTAATTTTGTCCTTCAGAATTTTTTCCAATAATTTTCCTACCACTGATGTTAGGCTCAGTGGCCTGTAGTTCCCCGGTTTTTCCCTACTCCCCTTCTTGAATAATGGTACTATATTAGCGGTTCTCCAGTCCTCTGGCACATCCCCTGTGGCCAGAGAGGTTCTGAATATATGTGTTAGAGCCCCCACAATCTCCTCCTTTGCCTCACACAGTAGCCTGGGATACATTTCGTCCGGGCCTGGGGATTTATCCATTTTTAGGCCTGCTAAAACCGCCAATACCTCCTCCCGCTCAATGTTAATATGTTCGAGTATATCACAGTCCCCCTGTCATATTTCTCTGTCTACGTCGTCCTTCTCCATAGTGCAAACAGATGCAAAAAATTCATTTAGAACCCCTCCTACATCTTCCGGCTCCACACACAGAATAAATGACTCCCCGTCTGTGCAGAGTCATTGACTCCCCGTCTGTACAGAATCAATGAATCCCGGTCTGTAGAGAGTCACTGACTCCAGGTCTGTTCAGATTCAATTAATCCAGGTCTGTACAGAGTCACTGATTCCCGGTCTGCACAGAGCCACTGACTACCGTTTTGTACAGAGTCACTGACTCCAGGTCTGTACAGAATCACTCACACAAGATCTGTACAGAGTCACTGACACCAGGTCTGTACAGAGTCACTGAATCCCGGTCCGTACAGAATCACGAAGTCCCATTCTGCACAAGGCCACTGACTACCGTTCTGTACAGAGAAACTTACTCCACATCTGTACAGAGTCAATGACTCCCGGTCTGCTGTGTCACTGAATCCGGTCTGTACAGTCTCACTGACTACCGGTCTGTACAGTGTCACTGACTCTCGGTCCGTACAGAGTCACTGACTCCCGGTCTGTACAGAGTCACCAACTCCCGGTCTGTACAGAGACACTGACTCCCGGTTTGTACAGAGTCACTGATTCCAGACTGTACAGAATTAATGACTCCCCGTCTGTACAGAGCCACTGACTCCCGATCTGTACAGAGACACTGACTCCCTGTCTGTACAGAATCACTGATTCCGGACTGTACAGAATCACTGACTCACAGTCTGTACAGTCTCACTGACTCCCGGTCTGTACAGTGTTATCGACTCCCGGTCTGTACAGAATCTCTGATTCTGGACTGTACATATTCACTGTCTCCCGGTCTGTACAGAGTAAGTGAATCAGGTGTGTGCAGGGTCACTGACTCCCGGTCTGCTGAGTCACTGAATTCGGTCTGTACAGTCTCACTGACTACCGGTCTGTACAGTGTTACTGACTGCCGGTCTGTTCACAGTCACTGACTCCCAGACTGTACAGAGTCACCGATTTCAGGTCTGTTCAGAGTCACTGACTCCTGGTCCGTACAGAGTCACTGACTCCAGGTCTGTTCAGAGTCACTGACTCCTGGTCCGTACAGAGTCACTGACTCCAGGTCTGTTCAGAGTCACTGACTCCAGGTCTGTACAGAAGCACTGACTCCCAGTCCGTAGAGAGACACTGACTCCCGGTCTATATAGAATCACTGATTCCAGGTCTGTTCAGAGTCACTGACTCCAGGTCTGTGCAGAGTCACTGACTCACTGTCTGTACAGAATAAATGACTCCCCGTCTGTGCAGAGTCATTGATTCCCCGTCTGTACAGAATCATTGAATCCCGGTCTGTACAGAGTCACTGACTCCATCTCTGTACAGAGTCACTGACACCAGGTCTGTACAGAATAAATGACTCTCCGTCTGTACAGAGCCACTGACTCCCGACCTGTACAGAGCCACTGACTCCCTGACTGTACAGAATCACTGATTCCGGTCTGTACAGAATCACTGACTACCGGTCCATACAGAGTCACTGACTGCCGGAAGGTACAGAGTCACTGACTTCCGGTCTATGCAGAGTCACTGACTCCCGGTCCGTACAGAATCACTGAGTCCCGGTCTGCACAGAGTCACTGACTCCCGGACTGTACAGAGTCACTGATTCGCGGTCCGTACAGAGTCACTGACTCCTGGTCTGTGCAGCTTCACTGACTCCCGCTCTGTACAAAGTCACTGACTACCGGTCTGTACAGAGTCACTGACCGCTGGTCTCTGCAGAGTCACTGACTCTGGTCTGTACAGTGTCAACGTCTTCCGGTCTGTACATTCTCACTGAGTCACTGACTCCACGTCTGTACAGACTCACTGACTTCAGCTCTGCACAGAATCACTGACTACCGGTCCATACAGAGTCACTGACTACCGCTCTGTACAGTGTCACTGACTCCAGGTATGTACAGAGTCACTGACTCCCGGAACGTACAGAGTCACTGACTTCCGGTCTATGCAGAGTCACTGACTCCCGGTCTGCACAGAGCCTTTGACTATCGTTCTGTACAGAGACACTGACCCCACGTCTGTACAGAGACACTGACTCCCGTTCTGCTGAGTCACGGAATCCGGTCTGTACATAGTCACTGACTCCCGCTCTGTACAAAGTCACTGACTTCTGGTCTGTACAGAATCACTGAGTCCTGGTCTGCACAGAGCCACTGACTACCATTCTGACAGAGACACTGACTCCACGTCCATACAGAGTCACTGACACTATGACTGCACAGAGCCACTGAAACCAAGTCTGTACCGAGTCACTGACTCCAGATCTGAACAGAGTCACTGACTCCCGGTCTGCACAGTGCCACTGACTACCGTTCTGTACAGAGACACTTACTCCACATCTGTACAGAGTCAATGACTCCCGGTCTGCTGTGTCACTGAATCCGGTCTGTACAGTCTCACTGACTCCCGGTCTGTACAGTGTCACTGACTCTCGGTCCGTACAGAGTCACCAACTCCCGGTCTGTACAGAGACACTGACTCCCGGTCTGTACAGAGTCACTGATTCCGGACTGTACAGATTCATTGAATCACGGTCTGTACAGAGTCACTGAATCGGGTCTGTACAGTGTCACTGATTATCGGTCTGTACAGAGTCACTGACTCCAGGTCTGTACAGAATTAATGACTCCCCGTCAGTACAGAGCCACTGACTCCCGATCTGTACAGAGACACTGACTCCCTGTCTGTACAGAATCACTGATTCCGGACTGTACAGTCTCACTGACTCCCGGTCTGTACAGTGTTATCGACTCCCGGTCTGTACAGAGTCACTGATTCCTGATCTGTACAGAGCCGCATACTCCAGGTCCATACAGAATAACTGAGTCCCGGTCTGCACAGAGCCAACTGACTACCATTCTGTACAGAGACACAGACTCCAGGTCTGCACAGAGTCACTGACATCCGGTCCGTACAGAATCATTGAGTCCCAGACTGCACAGAGCTACTGATTACCGTTCTGTACAGAGACACTGACTCCACGTCTGTACAGAGACACTGACTCCCGGTCTGCTGAGTCACGGAATCCGGTCTGTACAGAGTCACTGACTCCCGGTCTGTACAGTGTCACCGTCTTCCAGTCTGTACAGATACACTGATTCCGGTCTGTACATTCTCACTGACTCCAGCTCTGTACTGAGTCACTGACTCCCGGTCTGTACAGAGTCATTGAATCTGGTCTGCACAGAGTCGCTAACACCCGGTCTGTACAGAGTCACTGACTCCAGATCTGTACAGAATCACTGACTCCCGGTTCGTACAGAATCACTGAGTCCTCGTCTGCACAGAGCCATTGACTACCTTCCTGTACAGATTCACTGACTCCACATCTGTACACAGTCACTGAATCCCGGTCTGCACAGATTCACTGACTCCCGATCTGTACAGAATCACTGACTCCAGATCTGTACAAAGTCACTGACTCTGGTCTGTACAGTGTCACCGCCTTCCGGTCTGTACAGATACACTGATTCCGGTCTGTACATTCTCACTGAGTCACTGACTCCACGTCTGTACAGACTCACTGACTTCAGCTCTGCACAGAATCACTGACTACCGGTCCATACAGAGTCACTGACTACCGGTCTGTACAGTGTCACTGACTCCAGGTATGTACAGAGTCACTGACTCCCGGTCTATGCAGAGTCACTGACTCCCGGTCCGTACAGAATCACTGAGTCCCGGTCTGCACAGAGCCTTTGACTATCGTTCTGTACAGAGACACTGACTCCACGTCTGTACAGAGACACTGACTCCACGTCTGTACACAGTCACTGAATCCCGGTCTGCACAGATTCACTGACTCCCGATCTGTACAGAATCACTGAATCCCGGTCTGTACAGAGTCAGTGAATCCGGTCTGTACAGTGTCACTGACTCCCGGTCTGTACATTCTCACTGACTCCAGCTCTGTACTGAGACACTGACTCCCGGTCCGGACAGAATCACTGAGTCCTGGTCTGCACAGAGCCACTGACTACCATTCTGACAGAGACACTGACTCCACGTCCATACAGAGTCACTGACACTGTGACTGCACAGAGCCACTGAAACCAAGTCTGTACCGAGTCACTGACTCCAGATCTGTACAGAGTCACTGACTCCCGGTCTGCACAGTATCACTGAGTCCTGGTCTGCACAGAGCCATTGACTACCATTCTGTACAGAGAAACTGACTCTACGTCTGTACAGAGTCACTGACTCAAGGTCTGTGAAGAGCCACTGGCTCCCGGTCTGCATGGAGCCACTGACTACCATTCTGTACAGAGACACTGACTCCACGTCCATACAGAGTCACTGACACTATGTCTGCTCAGAGCCACTGACACCCGGTCTGTAAAGAGTCACTGACTCCCGGTCCGTACAAAATCACTGAGTCCCGTTCTGTACAGAGTCACTGACTCCAGATCTGTACAGAGTCACTGACTCCACATCTGTACAAAGTCACTGATTCCGGTCTGTACATTCTCACTGAGTCACTGACTCCACGTCTGTACAGACTCACTGACTTCAGCTCTGCACAGAATCACTGACTACCGGTCCATACAGAGTCACTGAGTCCCGGTCTGCACAGAGCCTTTGACTATCGTTCTGTACAGAGTCACTGACTCCCGGTCCGTACAGAAACATTGAGTCCCAGACTGCACAGAGCTACTGATTACCGTTCTGTACAGAGACACTGACTACCATTCTGTACAGAGACACTGACTCCACGTCCATACAGAGTCACTGACACTATGTCTGCTCAGAGCCACTGACACCCGGTCTGTAAAGAGTCACTGACTCCCGGTCGGTACAAAATCACTGAGTCCCGTTCTGTACAGAGTCACTGACTCCAGATCTGTACAAAGTCACTGACTCCGGTCTGTACAGTGTCACCGCCTTCCGGTCTGTACAGATACACTGATTCCGGTCTGTACATTCTCACTGAGTCACTGACTCCCAGTCTGTACAGACTCACTGAATCCCAGTCTG
This sequence comes from Heptranchias perlo, assembly GCF_035084215.1. Taxonomy (NCBI): domain Eukaryota; kingdom Metazoa; phylum Chordata; class Chondrichthyes; order Hexanchiformes; family Hexanchidae; genus Heptranchias; species Heptranchias perlo. Next base: position 35,072,945 of record NC_090356.1, on the reverse strand, counting down.
TACAGAATCACTGACTACCGGTCCATACAGAGTCACTGACTACCAGTCTGTACAGTGTCACTGACTCCAGGTATGTACAGAGTCACCTACTTCCGGTCTATGCAGAGACACTGACTCCCGGTCCGTACAGAATCACTGAGTCCCGGTCTGCACAGAGCCTTTGACTATCGTTCTGTACAGAGACACTGACCCCACGTCTGCACAGAGTCACTGACTCCCGGTCTGTACAGAGTCACTTACTCCCGTTCTGTACAGAAACACTGACTCCCAGTCTGTATGTGGAGATGCCGGTGATGGACTGGGGTTGACAATTGTAAACAATTTTACAACACCAAGATATAGTCCAGCAATTTTATTTTAAATTCACAAGCTTTCGGAGGCTTCCTCCTTCGTCAGGTGAACGATGTGAAAATGAAATCCTCGAAATGAAATCGAATTTATAACACACGGAACAGCCATGGGGACCAAATTCGCAACCCAATACGCCAACATTTTCATGCACAAGTTCGAGCACGACTTCTTCACTGCACAAGACCTCCAACCAACACTATCCACCAGATACATCGACGACATTTTCTTTCTATGGACCCACGGCAAGGAATCACTAAAGAGACTACAGGTCTGTTCAGAGTCACTGACTCCCTGTCTGTACGGAGTCACTGATTCCCAGTCTGCACAGAGCCACTGACTACCGTTTTGTACAGAGACACTGACTCCCGGTCTGTACAGAGTCACTGACTCACTGTCTGTACAGTCTCACTGACTCCCGTTCTGTACAGTGTTACCGACTCCCGGTCTGTACAGTGACACTGACTCCCAGTCTGTACAGAGTCACCAACTCCTGGTCTTTACAGAATAACTGACCTCTGGTCTCTGCAGATTCACTGACTCCGCTCTGTACAGAGTCACCGACTTCCAGTCTGTACAGAGTCACTGACTCCAGCTCTGTACTGAGTCACTGACTCCCGGTCTGTACAGAGTCACTGACTCCGGTCTGTACAGAGTCACTGACTACCATTCTGTACAGAGACACTGACTCCAGGTCTGTGCAGAATCACTGACTCCCGGTCTGTACAGAGTCACTGAATCCGGTCTGTACAGAGTCACTGAATCCGGTCTGTACAGTGTCATTGACTCCCGGTCTGTACAGAGTCACTGATTCCTGATCTGTACAGAGCCGCATACTCCCGGTCCATGCAGAATCAGTGAGTCCCAGTCTGCACAGAGCCACTGACTACCATTCTGTGCAGAGTCACTGATTCCAGGTCTGTACAGTGTCAGTGAATCCCGGTCTGTACAGAGTCGGTGAATCCGGTCTGTGCTGGGTCACTGACTCCCGGTCTCTACAGAGTCACTGACTCCCGCTCCGTACAAAGTCACTGACTCCCGGTCTGTGCAGAGTCACTGACCGCTGGTCTCTGCAGAGTCACTGACTCCGGTCTGTACTGAGTCACTGACTCCCGGTCTGTACAGAATCACTGAGTCCTGGTCTGCACAGAGCCACTGAATGCCGGTCCATACAGAATCACGAAGTCCCATTCTGCACAAGGCCACTGACTACCGTTCTGTACAGAGACACTTACTCCACATCTGTACAGAGTCACTGACTCCAGGTCTGTACAGAGTCACTGAATCCCTTTCTGTACAGAGACACTGATTCCCGGTCTGCACAGAGCTACTGACTACCGTTTTGTACAGAGACACTGACTCCAGATCTGGACAGAGCCACTCACACCAGATCTGTACAGAGTCACTGACACCAGGTCTATACAGATTCACTGAATCCCTGTCCGTACAGAATCATTAAGTCCCATTCTGCACAAGGCCACTGACTACCGTTCTGTACAGAGACACTGACTCCACATCTGTACAGAGTCACTGACTCCAGGTCTGTACAGAGTCAGTGACTCCCGGAGTGTACAGAGTCACTGACTCCCGGTCTGTACAGAGTCACTGGCTCCCTGTCTGTACAGATTCACTGAGTCCGGACTGTACAGAGTCACTGAATCTGATCTGTACATTGCCACTGATTATCGGTCTGTACCGATTCACTGACTCCAGGTCTGTACAGAGTCACTGACTTCCTGTCTGTACAGTATCACTGATTCTGGACTGTACAGAGTCACTAACTCCCTGTCTGTGCAGAGTCACTGAATCCGGTCTGTACAGTCTCACTGACTCCCAGTCTGCACAGTGTTACCGACTCCCGGTCTGTACAGTGTCACCGACTCCCAGTCCGTACAGAGTCACCAACTGCAGCACTGTACAGAGTCACTGACCTCTGGTCTCTGCTGATTCACTGATTCCAGTCTGTACATTCTCACTGACTCCAGCTCTGTACTGAGTCACTGGGTCCCGGTCTGTACAGAGTCACTGAATCCGGTCTGTACAGAGTCACTGACACCGGTCTGTACTGTGTCACTGACTCCCGGTCTGCACAGAGTCACTGAATCCGGTCTGTACAGAGTCATTGACACCGGTCTGTACAGTGTCACTGACTCCCGGTCTGGACAGAGTCACTGATTCCTGATCTGTACAGAGCCGCATAATCCAGGTCCGTACAGAATCACTGAGTCCCGGTCTGCGCAGAGCCACTGACTACCGTTCTGTACAGAGACACTGACTCCCGGTCCGTACAGAATTTCTGAGTCCCATTCTGCACAGAGCCACTGAATACCGTTCTGTACAGAGACACTTACTCGACGTCTGTACAGAGTCACTGAATCCCGGTCTGTACAGAGCGACTGACTCCCGGACGGTACAGAAGTCACTGACTTCCTGTCTGTGCAGAGTCACTGACTCCAGGTGTGTTCAGAGTCACTGACTCCCAGTCTGTACAGAGTCATTGACTCCAGGTCTGTACAGAGTCACTGACTCCAGGTCATAGAGTCATAGAGTTATACAGCACGGATAGAGGCCCTTCGGCCTATCGTGTCCGCGCCGGCCATCAAGCCCAGTCTGATCTAATCCCATATTCCAGCATTTGGTCCGTAGCCTTGTATGCTATGGCATTTTAAGTGCTCATCCAAATGCTTCTTGAATGTTGTGAGGGTTCCTGCCTCCACAACCATTTCAGGCAGTGAGTTCCAGACTCCAACCACCCTCTGGGTGAAAAAGTTCTTTCTCAAATCCCCTCTAAACCTCCCACCTTTTACCTTGAATCTATGCCCCCTTGTTATAGAACCCTCAACGAAGGGGAAAAGCTCCTTAGTATCCATCCTATCCATGCCCCTCATAATTTTGTACACCTCAATCATGTCCCCCCTCAGCCTCCTCTGCTCCAAGGAAAACAAACCCAATCTTCCCAGTCTCTCTTCATAGCTGAAGCACTCCAGCCCTGGTAACATCCTGGTGAATCTCCTCTGCACCCTCTCCAAAGCGATCACATCCTTCCTGCAGTGCGGCGACCAGAACTGCACACAGTACTCCAGCTGTGGCCTAACCAGTGTTTTATACAGCTCCATCATAACCTCCTTGCTCTTATATTCTATGCCTCGGCTAATAAAGGCAAGTATCCCATATGCCTTCTTTACCACCTTATCTACCGCCTTCAGGGATCTGTGAACTTGCACACCAACATCCCTCTGACCCTCTGTCTTGCCTAGGGTCTTCCCATTCATTGTGTATTCCCTTGCCTTGTTAGTCCCTCCAAAGTGCATCACCTCGCACTTTTCCGGGTTAAATTCCATTTGCCACTGTTCCGCCCATCTGACCAACCCATCTATATCGTCCTGCAGACTGAGGCTATCCTCCTCGCTATTTACCACCCTACCAATTTTTGTATCATCAGCGAACTTACTGATCATACCTTTTACATTCATATCCAAGTCGTTAATGTAGACCACAAACAGCAAGGGCCCCAGCACAGATCTCTGTGGTACCCCACTGGCCACAGGCTTCCAGTCACAAAAACAACCTTCGACCATCACCCTCTGCCTTCTGCCACTAAGCCAGTTTTGTATCCAAAGTGCCAAGGCACCCTGGACTCCATGGGCTCGTACCTTCTTGACCAGTCTCCTGTGCGGGACTTTATCGAAGGCCTTACTGAAATCCATGTATACCACATCCATGGCGTTACCCTCATCCACACGCCTCGTCACCCCCTCAAAAAATTCAATCAAATTAGTCAGACATGATCTTCCCTTGACAAAGCCATGTTGACTATCCCTGATTAATCCTTGCTTCTCCAAGTGGAGACTAATTTTGTCCTTCAGAATTTTTTCCAATAATTTTCCTACCACTGATGTTAGGCTCACTGACCTGTAGTTCCCCGGTTTTTCCCTACTCCTCTTCTTGAATAATGGTACTACATTAGCGGTTCTCCAGTCCTCTGGCACATCCCCTGTGGCCAGAGAGGTTCTGAACATATGTGTTAGAGCCCCCACAATCTCCTCCTTTGCCTCACACAGTAGCCTGGGATACATTTCGTCCAGGCCTGGGGATGTATCCATTTTTAGGCCTGCTAAAACCGCCAATACCTCCTCCCGCTCAATGTTAATATGTTTCAGTATATCACAGTCCCCCTGTCATATTTATCTGTCTACGTCGTCCTTCTCCATAGTGAAAACAGATGCAAAAAATTCATTTAGAACCCCTCCTACATCTTCCGGCTCCACACACAGAATAAATGACTCCCCGTCTGTGCAGAGTCATTGACTCCCCGTCTGTACAGAGCCACTGACTACCGTTTTGTACAGAGTCACTGACTCCAGGTCTGTACAGAATCACTGACACCAGATCTGTACAGAGTCACTGACACCAGGTCTGTACAGAGTCACTGAATCCCGGTCCGTACAGAATCACGAAGTCCCATTCTGCACAAGGCCACTGACTACCGTTCTGTACAGAGAAACTTACTCCACATCTGTACAGAGTCAATGACTCCCGGTCTGCTGTGTCACTGAATCCGGTCTGTACAGTCTCACTGACTACCGGTCTGTACAGTGTCACTGACTCTCGGTCCGTACAGAGTCACTGACTCCCGGTCTGTACAGAGTCACCAACTCCCGGTCTGTACAGAGACACTGACTCCCGGTCTGTACAGGGTCACTGATTCCGGACTGTACAGATTCATTGAATCACGGTCTGTACAGAGTCACTGAATCGGGTCTGTACAGTGTCACTGATTATCGGTCTGTACAGTCACTGACTCCAGATCTGTACAGAGTCACTGACTCCCGATCTGTACAGAGACACTGACTCCCGGTCTGTACAGTGTTATCGACTCCCGGTCTGTACAGAGTCACCGAATTCCAGTCTGTACAGATACACTGATTCCGGTCTGTACATTCTCACTGACTCCAGCTCTGCACTGAGTCACTGACTCCCGGTCTGTACAGAATCATTGAGTCCCAGTCTGCACAGAGCTACTGATTACCGTTCTGTATAGAGACACTGACTCCACGTCTGTACAGAATCACTGACTCCATGTCTGCACAGAGTCACTGACTCCCGGTCCGTACAGAATCACTGACTCCCGGTCTGCTGAGTCACTGAATCCGGTCTTTACAGTCTCACTGACTCCCGGTCTGTACAGTGTTATCGACTCCCGGTCTGTACAGAGTCACTGACATCCGGTCCGTACAGAATCATTGAGTCCCAGACTGCACAGAGCTACTGATTACCGTTCTGTACAGAGACACTGACTCCCGGTCTGTACAGTATCACCGTCTTCCGGTCTGTACAGATACACTGATTCCGGTCTGTACATTCGCACTGACTCCAGCTCTGTACTGAGTCACTGACTCCCGGTCTGTACAGAGTCATTGAATCAGGTCTGCACAGAGACACTAACACCCGGTCTGTACAGAGTCACTGACTCCAGATCAGTACAGAATCACTGACTCCCGGTTCGTACAGAATCTCTGAGTCCTCGTCTGCACAGAGCCATTGACTACCTTCCTGTACAGAGACACTGACTCTACATCTGTACACAGTCACTGAATCCCGGTCTGCACAGATTCACTGACTCCCGATCTGTGCAGAATCACTGAATCCCGGTCTGCACAGAGCCATTGACTACCATTCTGTACAGAGACACTGACTCCACGTCCATACAGAGTCACTGACACTCTGTCTGCTCAGAGCCACTGACACCCGGTCTGTAAAGAGTCACTGACTCCCGGTCCGTACAAAATCACTGAGTCCCGTTCTGTGCAGAGTCACTGACTCCAGATCTGTACAAAGTCTGTACAGTGTCACCGCCTTCCGGTCTGTACAGAGTCACTTACTCCCGTTCTGTACAGAAACACTGACTCCCAGTCTGTATGTGGAGATGCCGGTGATGGACTGGGGTTGACAATTGTAAACAATTTTACAACACCAAGATATAGTCCAGCAATTTTATTTTAAATTCACAAGCTTTCGGAGGCTTCCTCCTTCGTCAGGTGAACGATGTGAAAATGAAATCCTCGAAATGAAATCGCATTTATAACACACGGAACAGCCATGGGGACCAAATTCGCACCCCAATACGCCAACATTTTCATGCACAAGTTCGAGCAGGACTTCTTCACTGCACAAGACCTCCAACCAACACTATACACCAGATACATCGACGACATTTTCTTTCTATGGACCCACGGCAAGGAATCACGAAAGAGACTACACGATAACATCAACAAGTTCCATCCCACCATCAAGCTCACCATGGACTACTCCTCAGAATCAGTTTATTTCTTGGACACACGAATCTCCATCAAAGACGGGCACCTCAGCACCTCACTCTACCGCAAGCCCACGGACAACCTCACGATGCTCCACTTTTCCAGCTTCCACCCTAACCACGTCAAAGAGGCCATCCCCTATGGACAGGCCCTGCAAATACACAGGGTCTGCTCAGACGAGGAGGAACGCGATGGACACCTACAGACGCTGAAAGACGCCCTCGTAAGAACGGGATATGACGCTCGACTCATCGATCGACAGTTCCGACGGGCCACAGCAAAAAATCGCATAGACCTCCTCAGGAGACTAACACGGAACGCAACCAACAGAGTACCCTTTGTCGTCCAGTACTTCCCCGGAGCGGAGAAACTACGCCATGTTCTCCGCAGCCTTCAACATGTCATCAATGAGGACAAACACCTCGCTATGGCCATCCCCACACCTCCACTACTCGCCTTTAAACAGCCACCCAACCTCAAACAGACCATCGTTCGCAGCAAATTACCTAGCTTTCAAGGGAACAGCGTCCCCGACACCACACAACCCTGCCACAGTAACCTCTGCAAGACATGCCAGATCATCGACACAGATACCACCATCACACGAGAGGACACCACCCACCAGGTGCATGGTTCATACTCCTGTGACTCGGCCAACGTTGTCTACCTCATACGTTGCAGGAAAGGATGCCCCAGAGCATGGTACATTGGCGAGACCATGCAGACGCTGCGACAACGGATGAACGGACACCGCGCAACAATCGCCAAACAGGAGGGTTCCCTCCCAGTCGGGGAACACTTCAGCAGTCATGGACATTCATCCACCGACCTTCGGGTAAGCGTACTCCAAGGCGGCCTTCGAGACACACGACAACGCAAAATCGTCGAGCAGAAATTGATAGCCAAGTTCCGCACCCATGAGGACGGCCTCAACCGGGATCTTGGGTTCATGTCACGCTACACGTTACCCCACCAGCGAACAAATGTTATCTGTTTTTAATATAACAGGTCAGTTGCTGTCTTTTCTATGTTTTTACCTCTCTATCTCTGTTTTTTTTTGTTTGTTGTTTTTTTTTTGGTGATTTGTATATTCTGTGAGACCTGGCAGGTAACACCTGTCTGTCTGCACACTGATTGCCTTGGCAACGGGCAGTTGAAAAAACTGTCTGTACTCACCAAGCATTGTTCTGTGAATTATAAATGCGATTTCATTTCGAGGATTTCATTTTCACATCGTTCACCTGACGAAGGAGGAAGCCTCCGAAAGCTTGTGAATTTAAAATAAAATTGCTGGACTATAACTTGGTGTTGTAAAATTGTTTACAATTCCCAGTCTGTAAGAGCCACTGACTCCCGATCTGTACAGAGTCACTGACTCCCGTTCTGTACAGAAACACTGACTCCCAGTCTGTACAGAGCCACTGACTCCCGATCTGTACAGAGTCACTGACACCCGGTCTGTACAGAGTCACTGACCGCTGGTCTCTGCAGAGTCACTGACTCCGGTCTGTACAGTGTCACCGTCTTCCGGTCTGTACAGATACACTGATTCCGGTCTGTACATTCTTACTGACTCCAGCTCTGTACTGAGTCACTGACATCCGGTCCACACAGAATCACTGAGTCCCGGTCTGCACAGAGCCACTGACTACCATTCTGTACAGAGACACAGACTCCAGGTCTGTACAGAAGTCACTGACATCCGGTCCGTGCAGAATCATTGAGTCCCAGACTGCACAGAGCTACTGATTACCGTTCTGTACAGAATCACTGACTCCCGGTCTGCTGAGTCACTGAATCCGGTCTGTACAGAGTCACTGACACCCGGACTGTACAGAGTCACTGATTCGCGGTCCGTACAGAGTCACTGACTCCTGGTCTGTGCAGCTTCACTGACTCCCGCTCTGTACAAAGTCACTGACTACCGGTCTGTACAGAGTCACTGACCGCTGGTCTCTGCAGAGTCACTGACTCCGGTCTGTACAGTGTCACCGTCTTCCGGTCTGTACAGATACACTGATTCCGGTCTATACATTCTCACTGACTCCAGCTCTGTACTGAGTCACTGACTCCAGGTCTGCACAGAGACACTGACTCTACGTCTGTACAGAGTCACTGACTCCAGTTCAGTACAGATTAAATGACTTCCCATCTATACAAAGTCACTGAGTCCAGGTCTGTACAGAGTCACTGACTCCTGGTCTGTACAGAGTCACTGACTCAAGGTCTGTGCAGAGGCACTGGCTCCCGGTCTGCATGGAGCCACTGACTACCATTCTGTACAGAGACACTGACTCCACGTCCATACAGAGTCACTGACACCATGTCTGCTCAGAGCCACTGACACCCGGTCTGTAAAGAGTCACTGACTCCCGGTCCGTACAAAATCACTGAGTCCCGTTCTGTACAGAGTCACTGACTCCAGATCTGTACAAAGTCACTGACTCCGGTCTGTACAGTGTCACCGCCTTCCGGTCTGTACAGATACACTGATTCCGGTCTGTACATTCTCACTGAGACACTGACTCCCGGTCTGTCCAGAGTCACTGACTCACAGTCTGTACAGAATCAATGACTCCCCGTCTGTACAGTGTTACTGAATCCCACTCTGTACAGAGTCACTGACTCCCGGTCTGTACAGTTTCACTGACTCCCTGTCAGTACAGAGTCACTGAATCCAGGCCTGTACAGATACATTGATTCCAGTCTGATCGTTGTCACTGACTCACAGACTGTACAGAGACACTGACTCCCGGCCCATACAGAATCATTGAGTCCTGGTCTGCACAGAGTCAGTGAATCCGGTCTGTACAGTGTCACTGAGTCCCGTTCTGTACCTTCTCACTGACTCCAGATCTGTACAAAGTCACTGACTCCGGTCTGTACAGTGTCACCGCCTTCCGGTCTGTACAGATACACTGATTCCGGTCTGTACATTCTCACTAAGTCACTGACTCCACGTCTGTACAGACTCACTGAATCCCAGTCTGTACAGAATCACTGACTACCGGTCCATACAGAGTCACTGACTACCGCTCTGTACAGTGTCACTGACTCCAGGTATGTACAGAGTCACTGACTCCCGGAACGTACAGAGCCACTGACTCCCGATCTGCACAGAGTCACTGACACCCGGTCTGTACAGAGTCACTGACTCCCGGTCTGTACAGAGCCACTGACTCCTGGTCTGTCCAGAGTTACTGACTCACAGTCTGTGCAGAGACACTGGCTCCCGGTCTGTACAGAATCAATGACTCCCCGTCTGTACAGTGTTACTGAATCCCACTCTGTACAGAGTCACTGACTCCCGGTCTGTACAGAATCAATGACTCCCCGTCTGTACAGTGTTACTGAATCCCACTCTGTACAGAGTCACTGACTCCCGGTCTGTACAGTTTCACTGACTCCCTGTCAGTACAGAGTCACTGAATCCAGGCCTGTACAGATACATTGATTCCAGTCTGATCGTTGTCACTGACTCACAGACTGTACAGAGTCACTAACTCCCGGCCCATACAGAATCACTGAGTCCTGGTCTGCACAGAGCCACTGACTACCATTCTGACAGAGACACTGACTCCACGTCTGTACAGAGCCACTGACACCAAGTCTGCACAGAATCATTGAAACCAGGTCCGTACAGACGCACTGACACCCGGTCTGTAAAGAGTCACTGAATCGGGTCTGTACAGAGTCACTGATTCCTGATCTGTAAAGAGCCGCGGACTCCCGGTCCTTACCGAATCATTGAGTCCCGGTCTATGAAGAGTCACTGAATTCCGGTCTGTGCAGAGTCACTGACTCCAGGCGCCCGATATTACCATGGCGACGGGTTCGCGAGCAATTGCAGGATAATTGGAGCCACTTACCTTTGGTTCCGGGTTTCCCGCTGCAAAGCTGCGCGTCAGGCGGATTGCGCATGCGCAATAAGTTCTGACAGCTGGAGGAGCTCTATTTAAAGGGGCAGTCCACCAATGCTCCTCCTGCTGCAAACAACGAATGCGACACAATGGAGCACTACAGCGGGAAGGCTGCCCCAAGATTCTCGGACTCCTCACTCCAGCTGCTGCTGGATGGGGTGAGGAGGAGGAGGGAAACATTGTTCCCTTCGGATGGGAGTTAAGTGCCCCCCCTCCACCACGAGGAAGGCATGGTTGGAGGTGGCAGAGGAGGTCAGCAGCTGCGGCAACATCTCACGGACTTGGGTCAGTGCCGGAAGTGATTTAATGATCTAACCAGGTCAGGCAAAGTGAGTATACTTACGCATTCTCCCACACTCCGTCTTCCACATCACCTCCACCACCACACAACTCCTTCTGCACTGCCAACACAACGCTCTCGCATCACTCCTCACATCCACTCAACTATCATCCTCACCGTGCCTGCACGTACTCACCGCCCCTGTCCCCATTCGAACACTACCACACACCCCAATCCTCATACAATATCATGGCCATGTGGCACACGCACCCTCCCGTCCATCCCCATCACGCTCAACCCACCCACACCAATGCATGCAGCGGCTCACCATGCAACCATCACTCAATCACGCCTCTGTGTTCTGCCTTGATAGGAGAAGAGATGCCAGAATGCCCGGGAGAGGGCACGGACCGGAGGGGGCCCGCCACACCAGGTGGTGCTAACGGACACAGAGCAGCAGGCATTGGAGATCAGCCACACGCTGGAGTGCCTGTCCGTGGCGGATGCCGAGGCTGGGGCTGCACAAACGGCCGGTGACAGAAAGCTAACACTCAGCACACAAGATAGCGAATGATCTTAGCATCACTTGGCATCTGCCGCACCTCAACATCTGTCCACATGCCTAATATTGCTTTCTGTTCTCTTGCAGGGCCGTCTGCGAGTGCCGTGACCGTGGAGGGCGATTCCTCATAGGACCTGTCGGTCTCTGAGGGTCCATCGTCACATCCGAGCCTTGCATCCACCAGCGCAGATACACACACCTCGGTGGGTCTCCATCCTCACTTAGTTGGGCTTGCACATGGTGAGTCACCACGCACATGTGAGCACGAGCAGAACCTCGTGGCAGGGGCAGCCGTGAAGAGTCCGCGTCGGTGGGAGCACTCTTCTCCAGGCTCTGCTCAGCTGGACCCAGACGCACACCTGGTCCCACCCATTGGGTCATACTACAGTGGGTGCAGGCGTAGTTGCACCACTGTTCTGTGCAGGGGGCAGGGGAGCGGCCTGTTATGGCCGCTCCTCTGTCCAGGTGATGAGGACTGAACTCTTCAGACAGTCTGATGTTAGGAGAACCGTTCACATATCAGTGCCTCCCTGGCCTCACAAGCAACCAGGTGAGCCGTTGTTCTGCGCATGGGTCATTCCTCCTCCTCCTCCTCCTCAGCCTCCTCCTTGGCCCCCTTCTCCTCGTCCTCCTCCTCGTCCTCAATATGGGTGGCAGATGTGGATGGGGCCAGCTCCAGCGGCACCCCTCTCTGTTGTGCCTTGTTGTGCAGGGCACAACACACGACTATAATGCGTCCCACTCTGCGTGGTGCGTATTGGAGCGCTCCCCCGAATGATCAAGGCACCTGAAGCGTATCTTGAGCAGCCCTATAGCCGTCTCAATTGTGGACCTGGTGGCGATGTGGTTGTCATTATACCGATGCTGTTGCTCAGTGGTGGGTTTCCTCAGAGGTGTCATAAGCCACGTGTGCAGGGGGTATCCCTTGTCTCCGAGGAGCCAGCCCTTGCGGGTGTTGGGTGCGTGGCCATCAGTGACCTGCCTTATGCATTTGTGTGCAGATGACTGAGAGACTCCGGCGATGTCCCCGGTGGCACCCTGGAATGATCTGGAGGTGAAGAAGTTGAGGGCAGTGGTGACTTCTACAGCGACAGGTAAGAAGATGCTGCTCAGCCCATCCGGGAGCAGCTCGGCCTGTAGGAGGCTGCAGATGTCTGCGACTATCTGGCAACTGGCTCTGAGCCTCCTTATGCACTGCTCCTCAGAGAGGTCCAGGAAGCTGAGCCTCGGTCTGTGGACCCTGTTGCGAGGGTAGTGCCTCCTGCGACACATCTCTCTCTGCGGTTGCCCTCCCTCCTGCTGTGCAGGTGGATGTGCCACAGCACCGTGTTGTGGAGCTCCACGTGTCAGTGGTGGACGGCATGGCCGGCGAGGCTGGTGATGCTGTTCGTCCTCCTCCGAGGTCATGACTGCAAATACGGCGGCCCCCATCCGGAAGGTGTACATCTGAGGGGGTCCGCAAGGGAGGTAAGTGTATCTGGACACAGGGGTTGAGGTTCCAGGCCGGTGAATTTTCTTGTTAGGAGGAGGGTGGTGGAGGCCAAACTTTGTCCAAAGTGACAGAGTGGCCTCCTGCGATAGTTAAGGGTCTCCCCCCACCAACTGTCGGATGGACCTGTGCAGCTGCCACAGGCTGCTGGCTGCAACACGTCCGTTTGAACTGGGACTGTTTCCCCCAGTACGGGAAACAGTCTCTGTCAATTACAAAATCTCATCCCTCCTAATATAACAGGTCAGTCAGGTCTGTAAACGACCTGAAATACCAAGATAAATACTTTAAGTTGCACCCCGCCATCTTTAATTGCCGGCAGGGGTCCTGTAGAAGTGCATGAAGGAATACTTGACCATATTAACTCTTTATTATCTCACTTAACTCACATAATAGGTTTAGCTGCAGCATACATAGAAGCACGATTATGTAATTATGTTTAAGCCTTGGTATGTTGATAATTAAGTTAGTTGAACAGGTGCTTAGTACAGCCTGGCCTCGCTAGCAGATAAGGGTATAGCTGACTACAGAACTTTGAGGAAGGGAATGCCCAGGCCTACGTGCAAAAGTAATAGATGGCTATGGATGTTCGGGGGGCAGGCTCACTACTTGATTGACCAACTACCTGAGCCAATAAAGAATGTATGTGTACGCCCATATTCTGCAGCAGATGGGCGTTCTTATTGAATTGTATAAACATGAGCTGTTTCAATGATTCGAGGAAGTTGTACCCTCAACCATTGTTTTGAGGTGCTCTTCCACTGGTATACAAGTTGGGGTTCAATAAAGTTTCTCTTGGTACTACTTGTTTGGGTGTTAATGCTTTGTATAGTAATAAGTAATATTAAGTTTCTACAGTTTCACATGCGCGCGCATGTCGGCACGTCTGTGGGAAACCCGGATGTGGGCGGGTTGGTGCAGGGCTCCCGCCCCGCCCCGGGAATCCCCAATTTTCGGAGCCCCCCCGCCAGGAATGCACCCGATGGCGGGTGCTAAAATCGAGCCCCAGGTCTCGACAGTGTCACTGACTCCCGGTCAGTGCAGAGTCACTGGGCTCGATATTACCAGGGCGGCGGGTTCGCGGCGGTGGGGCGATTGGGCACGTGGATAACGTGCCTGGTGAAATTAGTCTGCCCCGCGCGCAATCGCAGGCTGATTGGATCCACTTACCTCTTTCTGCTGCTGAGCTGCGCGGCGGGCGGGCTGTGCATGCGCAGTAAGGTCTGTCAGCTGGAGGAGCTCCATTTAAAGGGGCAGTCCTCCACTGACTGATGCTGCAAGAAATAGGAAAAAGTACTGCACAGGAAGGCTGCTCCGAGGTTTAATGATGCCTCACTCCAGGTATCATTGGATGGGGTGAGGAGGAGGGGGAGGACAGAGATCTTCCCCCCAGCGGGCAGGAGGTAGCGGCCTGCCTCTGCCACCAAGAAGGCCTGGCTCGAGGTGGCAGAGGAGGTCACCAGCACCACCAACATATCGCACACCTGCATACAGTGCAGGAGATGCTGCAATGACCTCAGTAGGCCGGCCGAAGTGAGTACACTTACTCATTCCCCCACACTCCGTCTGCAACATTACCGCCCCCACCCCACATCTCCTTCTGCACTGCCAACACTACTCTGTCACATCACCCCTCACACCCACTCAAACCTCATCCTCATCGTACCTGCACTTACTCACCTCGCCAGTACTCATCCCGCCACTACCACTCAACCCAATCCTCATACAATCTCATGGCTCTATCTCATACTCACCCTCTCGTGCATCTCTTTCACGGTCAGCCTCACTCAACCTGCCACTACCTGTGCTGCAGCCACAGGGCATGCATCACATATGTGCAGTAGGCAGCATAAGGCAAACATGTCATGAGCATGAAGGGGATGCACAAGGGTGTTTGAGGGTTTGTCATGGCTTTTTACTGATATTTAATTTCTGACCAACTCACATCACATGTTATATTGGCACCACTACTGCCATGTCTTTGCAAATTATGTCTGGTTTGAGCAATAATGCCCTTTCTTGAGGATCACAATGAAGACCCACAACTGATGCCACCCATTGTGTCACTGCAGAGTGGGTGTAGGTGTATTTGCAGGGCTCTTTTGTGCAGACGATTGAGAGACGTCGGCGATGTCCCCAGTGGCACCCTGGAAGGATGCGGAGGAGAAGTTGTTGAGGGCAGTGGTGACTGTGACAGCGACAGGTAAGAAGATGGTGCTCGGGCCAGCCAGGAGCAGCTCGGCATGAAGGAGGCTGCAGGTGTCCACGACTACATGTCGAGTGACTCTGAGCCTCCATGTGCATTGCTGCTCAGAGAGGTCCAGGAAGCTGAGCCTCGGTCTGTAGACCCTGTGGCGAGGGTAGTGCCCTCTGTAACGCATCTCTCTATGCCGTTGCCCTCCCTCCTGCTGTGCAGGTGGATGTGTCACAGCACTGTGTTGTGGAGCTCCACGTGTCAGAGGTGGACGGCGTGGCTGGCGAGGCTGGTGAGGCTGGTGATGCTGTTCGCCCTCCGAGGAGGTCATGACTGCAGCTACGGTGGCCCCCATCCGGAAGAGGTACATTTGAGGGGGTCCACAAGGTAGGTACATGTCTCTGGACCCCGGGGTAAGTGTGCAAGTTGCTGAATTTTATTGTTGGGAGGAGGGTGGTGGAGTCCAAACTTTGTCCAAAGTGACAGAGTGGCCTCCTGCAATGATTGAGGGTCTCCCCCCACCCCCCACCTGTCAAATGGACCTCTGCAGCTGCCACAGGCTGATGCCTGCAACACATCTATTTGTGTTTGTTAAATCCCACCCCTCCTGAAATATCTCCTTAATCAGGTCTGTAAACAACCTGAAATACCTAAATAAATACTTTAAGTGGCACCCTGCTGCTTTAATTGCCGACGGGAGTCCCACATGCGGGGGCTGCGCGCGCATGTCAGCACGTCTGTGGGAAACCCAGAAGTGGGCGGGTTGGAGCCGGGCTCCCAACCCACCCCGGGAATCCCCAATTTTCGGAGCCCCCCCGCCAGGAACGCACCCAATCGCGGGTGCTAAAATAGAGCCCAAAGTGTCTGCAAAAGGATATTGACAGGTTAAGCGAATGGGCAAAAATTTGGCAGATCGAATATAATGTGGGAAAATATGAAGTCATCCACTTTGGGAGGAAAAATAAAAAAGCAAAATATTATTTGAATGGAGAAATACTACAAAATGCTTCAGTACAGAGGGATCTGGGTGTCCTCGTACATGAAACACAAAAAGTCAACATACAGGTGCAGCAGGTAATCCAGAAGGCAAACGGAATATTGGCCTTTATTTCTCGGGGAATGGAATATAAAAGCAGGGAAGTCATGCTACAACTGTACAGGGTGCTGGTGAGACCACACCTGGAGTACTGCATACAGTTCTGGTGCCTTTATTTAAGGAAGGACATACTTGCATTGGAGGCAGTTCAGAGAAGGTTCACTAGGTTGATTCCGGGTATGGGAGGGTCGTCTTATGAGGAAAGATTGAACAGGTTGGGTCTATACTCATTGGAGTTTAGAAGAATGAGAGGAGATCTTATTGAAACATACAGGATTCTGAGTGGACTCAATAGGGTAGATGCTGAGAGGATGTTACCCCTCATGGGGGAATCTAAAACTAGGTGGCATAGGGTCAGAATAAGGGGTCGCCCGTTTAAGACGGAAATGAGGAGGAATTTCTTCTCCCAGAGGGTCGTCAATCATTGGAATTCTTTACCCCAAAAAGCTGTGGAGGCTGAGTCATTGAATACATTCAAGGCTGAGTTGGACAAATTTTTGATGAGTAAGGGAGTCAAAGGATACGGGGAAAGGGCGGGAAAGTGGAGTTGAGATAAAAATCAGATCAGCCATGATCTCATGAAATGGCGGAGCAGGCTCGAGGGGCCGAATGGCCTACTCCTGCTCCTATCTCTTATGGTCTTATGCACATCCTGGCTCTAAATGCTAGGCTATGCCCCCTAGTCCTAGTATTCAAGTATAGGAGACCTCTAAAAACAGTTACAAATGTCTCGGCAGCCAGAAGCAATTATCCAGCCACTAATCTGTAAATCCTGCATGGTCCCTTTAAATAGCACCAGTGGGGGGTCCTCATAGGAACTCTGAGACACGTTCAGATGGTTGGGGTTAAGACCGTGCATTGAGTTGAGTGTTAAGTCCCAAAATGGTGTGTATCACTTTAAATCAACGTTGCACACTGATTGAAGCCATTTTCTCCCTACTTTACATTGATTCTTGCGTTTGTTATCTGTGCCTGTGCTAACTCCTATACCAAGATGGCATTCGGCGCACGTCACGCTGGAAACGTGTGTAGCGCCAAAACAACTGGTGCTACACAGCCCAATTTATTGCCCGTAATCTTTAGCCATTTAAGACAAAAGGTTTATCTCACAGAAATAAGTCCTTCTCGAGGGCAATTAGGGATGGGCAATAAATGCTGGCCTCGCCAGCGACGCCCACATCCGGTGAACGAATAAAAAAAAAAAATTTGATGAAAACCATCAAAAAGTGACAATAACCACAAAAATTTACTGGATTTGAAGATAAAATCTTAAGCCATTAAACAAAAAAGCTTTAGCTCACTGCAATAAGTATATCTGATGAAAACAAGCAACAAATGAAAAGAACCATGGAAATTTACTGGATTTGAAGATGACAAGTTCAGCCATTAAAGAAAAAAGCTTATTCTCACTGAAATAAGTGCATTTGATGAAAACTATCAAAAAGTGACAAGAACCAGGAAAATTTACTCTATTTCATGATAAAATCTTAAGCCATTAAACAAGAAAGCTTTATCTCACTGAAATAAATATATTTGATGAAAAGAAGCAAGAATTGACAAGAACCACAAAAATTGACTGGATTTGATGATAAAAAGTTAAGCCATTGAAGAAAAATGCTTTACCTCACTGAAATAAGTACATTTTTTGAAAACAATTAAAATATGACCAGAACCATGAGAATATAGTACATTTGAAGATAAAGTTTTAAGCCATTGAAGGAAAAAGCTTTATTTCAGTAAAATGACTTCATTTGATGAAACCAATCAATAAGTGACGGGAATGTCAAAAATTAAGTGGATTTGAAGATATAATGTTAAGCCATTAAAGAAACAAGCTTTATCTCAGTGAAATGAGTACATTTTTTGAAAACAAGTGAAGTCGAAAAGTGACGAGAACCATGTAAATTTACTGGATTGGAAGATAAAATTTAAAGAAAAAACCTTTATCTCAGTGAAATTTGTTGAAAACAAGCAAAAAGTGATTAAATTTTTTGAAATTTAATGGATTTGAAGATAAAATCTTAAACCATTAAAGAAAAAAAGTGTTATCTCACTAAAATTAGTAGATTTTTTGAAAAATGTAAAAATGACAAGAACCATAAAAATTTATTGGATTAGAAGATAAAATCTTAAGCCATTAAGAAAAAATGGAAAAAGCATTATCTCACTGAAATAAATGCATTTGATGAAAACAAGCAAAAAGTGAGAAGAACCACACAAATTTACTGGATTTGAAGATAAAATATTAAGTCATTAAAAAGAAGCTTTCTACCACTGAAATAAGTGCATTTGTTGAAAACAAGCAAAAACTGACATTAACCACAAAAAATTACTGTATTTGAAGATAAAATATTAAGCCTTAAAAGGAAAAAGTTTTATCTAAGTGAGGTAAGTACATCTGTTGAAAACAAGCAAAAATGACACGAACTGTGAAAATTTACTGAATTTGATGATAAAATATTAAGCCATTGAAGAAAAACACTTTAACTCAGCTAAATAAGTACATTTGTTGAAAACAATCAAAATATGACCAAAACCACAAGAATATAGTACACTTGAAAATAAAATTTTAAGCCATTGAAGGAAAAAGCTTTATTTCAGTAAAATGACTTCATTTGATGAAACTAATCAACAAGTGACAGGAATGTCAAAAATTTAGTGGATGTGAAGATAACATGTTAAGCCATTAAAGAAACAAGCTTTATCTCAGTGAAATGAGTAGATTTTTTGAAAAATGTAAAAATGACAAGAACCTCGAAAATTTACTGGATTTGAAGATAAAATTTTAAGCCATTGACGAAACAAACTTTATTTCAGTGAAATGAGTACATTTGATGAAAACAATCAAAATGTGACAGGAACCATGAAAATTTACTGGATTTGAAAGTAGAATGTTATTAAAGAAAAAGCTTTATCTCAGTCAAATGAGTACATTTGTTGAAAACAATTAAAAAGTGACAAGAACGTCTAAAATTTACTGGATTTGAAGATAAAATGTTAAGCCATTAAAGGAAAAAGCTCTATCTCACTGAAATAAGTAGATTCACTGAAAACAAGCAAAAATTGACAAGAACTTCTAAAATTTACTGGATTTGTAGTTAAAATGAAGAAAAACGCTTTATCTCAGTGATACCTTGCTGAAGTAAATAGATTTGTTGAAAACAATCAATAAATGACAAGAACCATGAAAATTTATTGGATTTGAAGATAAAATGTTAAGTCATTAAAGAAAAAAGCTTACTTCAGTGGAATGAGTGTATTTGGTGAAAACAATCAAAAAGTGACAGGAACGTATAAAAATTAATGGATTTGAAGAAAAAATGCTTTATCTCAGTGAAATAAGTACATTTGTTGAAAACAATCAAAAAGTGACAAGAACCACGAAAATATACTGGATTTGAAGATAACATTTTAAGCCATTGAAGCACAAATCTTTATTTCAGCGAAATGGCTGCATTTGATGAAACCAATCAAAAAGTGACAGGAATGTCAAAAATTTACTGGATTTGAAGATAAAATGTTAAGCCATTAAAGAAAAAAGGTTTTTCTCAGTGAAATAAGTACATTTGTTGAAAACAATCAAAGCATGATACGAACCACGATATTGACTGCTTTTACTCCACACATAGGTTACCTTTTTGGTTTCGAATAGGCCCTACTCTTTCCTCAGTTATCCTCTTGCTCTTTATGCATTTACAAAACACCTTTGGATTTTCCTTGATTTTACTTGCCAGTATTTTTTCATGCCCTCTCTTTGCTTTCCTAATTTCCTTTTTAATTTTACCCCTGCACTTTCTATACTCCTCTCGGCTTTCTGCAGTATTGAGTTTTTGGTGTCTGACATAAGCTTCCCTTTTCTGCCTTTTCTTACCCTGTATGCTCCTTGTCATCCAGGGGGCTCGAGATGTGGCAGTCCCACCCATTTTCTTTGTGGGAACATGTTTACTCTGTACCTCTTGAACCTTCCCCTTGAATGCCTCCCACTGCTCTGAAACTGATTTACCTTCAAGTAGCTGTTTCCAGTCCACTTTTGCTAAATCACTTCTCAGCTTAGTAAAATTGGCCTTTTCCCAATTGAGAACTTTAACTCTTTGTCCTTTTCCATAACTATGCTAAATCTAACTGAATTATGATCACTACCACCAAAATGCTCTCCTACTGATACTTCTTCCACCGACCCAGCCTCATTTCCTAAAACTAAATCCAAAACAGCCCCCTCTCTTGTTACATACTGGTTAAAAAAGGTCTCCTGAGTGCAATTTAAGAATTTTGTGCCCTCTATACCCTTCACACTGTTTGTGTCCCAGTTAATATGAGGGTAGTTGAAATCCCCTACTATTACTGCCCTTCTGTTTTTGCACTTCTCAGAAATTTGCCGATATATTTGCTCTTCTATCTCCCTCTAACTGTTTGGGGGTCTATCGTACACTCCCAGCAGTGACTGCCCCTTTTTTGTTCCTCAGCTCAACCCATATGGCCTCATTTGATGATCCTTCTAACATATCCCTCCTCACAGCTGCAATTGTTTCCTTAACCAAATTTGCCACCCCCCCCTCCTTTTTTATCCCTTTCTCTATCTCGTCTAAAAACTCTGTAACCAGGAACAAAAAGCTGATAGGTTCCAATTTAGGTATCAATCCCTGTGCTGGGTCCCAGTGTGTTTATCAATCCCTCTGATAGGTCCCACCTTGTTCATCAATCACTCTAATAGATTCCAGTGTCATAGAGTTATACAGCACGGATAGAGGCCCTTCGGCCCATCGTGTCTGCGCCGGCCATCAAGCCCTGTCTAATCTAATCCCATATTCCAGCATTTGGTCTGTAGCCTTGTATGCTATGGCATTTCAAGTGCTCATCCAAATGCTTCTTGAATGTTGTGAGGGTTCCTGCCTCCACAACCCTTTCAGGCAGTGAGTTCCAGACTCCAACCACCCTCTGGGTGAAAAAGTTCTTTCTCAAATCCCATCTAAACCTCCTGCCTTTTACCTTGAATCTATGCCCCCTTGTTATAGAACCCTCAACGAAGGGAAAGCTCCTTAGTATCCATCCTATCTGTGCCCCTCATAATTTTGTACACCTCAATCATGTCCCCCTTCAGCCTCCTCTGCTCCAAGGAAAACAAACCCAATCTTCCCAGTCTCTCATCATAGCTGAAGCGCTCCAGCCCTGGTAACATCCTGGTGAATCTCCTCTGCACCCTCTCCAAAGCGATCACATCCTTCCTGTAGTGTGGCGACCAGAACTGCACACAGTACTCCAGCTGTGGCCTAACCAGTGTTTTATACAGCTCCATCATAACCTCCTTGCTCTTATATTCTATGCCTCGGCTAATAAAGGCAAGTATCCCATATGCCTTCTTTACCACCTTATCTACCTGTTCCGCCGCCTTCAGGGATCTGTGAACTTGCACACCAACATCCCTCTGACCCTCTGTCTTGCCTAGGGTCCTCCCATTCATTGTGTATTCCCTTGCCTTGTTAGTCCCTCCAAAGTGCATCACCTCGTACTTTTCCGGGTTAAATTCCATTTGCCACTGTTCCGCCCATCTGACCAACCCATCTATATCGTCCTGCAGACTCAGGCTATCCTCCTCGCTATTTACCACCCTACCAATTTTTGTATCATCAGCGAACTTACTGATCATACCTTTTACATTCATATCCATGTCGTTAATGTAGACCACAAACAGCAAGGGACCCAGCACCGATCCCTGTAGTACCCCACTGGCCACATGCTTCCAGTCACAAAAACAACCTTCGACCATCACCCTCTGCCTTCTGCCACTAAGCCAGTTTTGTATCCAAAGTGCCAAGGCACCCTGGATTCCATGGGCTCGTACCTTCTTGACCAGTCTCCTGTGGGGGACTTTATCGAAGGCCTTACTGAAATCCATGTAAACCACATCCACTGCGTTACCCTCATCCACACGCCCAGTCACCCCCTCAAAAAATTCAATCAAATTAGTCAGACATGATCTTCCCTTGACAAAGCCATGTTGACTATCCCTGATTAATCCTTGCTTCTCCAATTGGAGACTAATTTTGTCCTTCAGAATTTTTTCCAATAATTTTCCTACCACTGATGTTAGGCTCACTGGCCTGTAGTTCCCCGGTTTTTCCCTACTCCCCTTCTTGAATAATGGTACTACATTAGCGGTTCTCCAGTCCTCTGGCACATCCCCTGTGGCCAGAGAGGTTCTGAATATATGTGTCAGAGCCCCCGCAATCTCCTCCTTTGCCTCACACAGTAGCCTGGGATACATTTCGTCCGGGCCTGGGGATTTATCCATTTTTAGGCCTGCTAAAACCGCCAATACCTCCTCCCGCTCGATGTTAATATGTTCGAGTATATCACAGTCCCCCTGCCGTATTTCTATGTCTACATCGTCCTTCTCCATGGTGAAAACAGATGCAAAAAATTCATTTGGAACCCCTCCTACATCTGCCGGCTCCACACACAGATTGCCATTTTTGTCCCTAATGGGCCCTATTTTTTCCCTAGTCATCCTCTTACCCTTAATATACTTATAAAACATCTTAGGATTTTCCTTTATTTTGCTCGCCAGTGTTATTTCATGGCCCCTCCTTGATCTCCTAATTTCTTTTTTAAGTATCCCCCTGCACTTTTTGTACTCCTCTAGGGCTTCCTCCGTCTTTAGCCTTTTGTATCTGCCAAAAGCCCTCCTTTTTTTCCTAATCCATTCTCGTATATCCCCTGACATCCAAGGTTCCCTGGAGTTCTTGGAACCACCCTTGACCTTTACGGGAACATGTTGCCATTGTATGGTCTCAATCTCCCTTCTGAAAGACTCCCATCGCTCCGATGCGGATTTTCCTACAAGCAGCTGATCCCAGTCCATTTTGGCCAGATCCTGCCTTATCCTATTAAAATCGGCCTTCCCCCAATTTAGAACCTTTATTTCCGGCCCCTCCCTGTCCTTTTCCATGACCACCTTAAATCTCACCGAATTATGGTCACTGTCACCAAAGTGCTCACCTACTAGCACTTCTTCCACTTGGCCGGCCACATTCCCTAGAATTAGGTCCAGTACGGCCCTTCATTTGTAGGACTTTTTGCATGCTGGCTCAAAAAGCTCTCCTGGATGCACGTTAAGAATTTTGTACCCTCTAAGCCTTTTACACTCTGAGTATCCCAGTTAATATTGGGGAAGTTGAAATCCCCCACTATTATTACCCTATTATTTGCACAATTTTCTGAGATTTGCCTACATATCTGTTCCTCTATCTCCCCCTGACTGTTTGGGGGCCTATAGTACACTCCCATCAAAGTGCTTGCCCCCTTTTTCTTTTTAAGCTCCACCCATATGGCCTCATTAGAGGAACCTGCTAATATATCATCCCTCCTTATGGCAGTAATTGATTCTTTAATTAATATTGCGACCCCCCCTCCTCTTATACCTCCCCCTCTGTCTCGCCTGAAGATTCTGTACCCCGGAATATTGAGCTGCCAGTCTTGCCCCTCCCTCAACCATGTCTCTGTGACAGCAACAATATCATACTCCCATGTGTTTATCAACACCTTCAGTTCATCCACCTTTTTCGCAAGACTCCTTGCATTAAAATAGATGCCATCCAGCCTTGCCCTTACATATTTGCCCTGTCTTCCAAGCTGACTTGTTTTTTTCTCTATATTTGGCTGCACATCACCCCCTATTGTAGCTCCACTCTGTATCCCATCCCCCTGCCAAGTTAGTTTAAACCCCCCCCAACAGTGCTAGCAAACCTCCCCGCAAGGATATTTGTCCCGCTTTGGTTCAGGTGCAACCTGTCCGACTTGTACAAGTCCCACCTTCCCCAGAAGCAGGCCCAGTGATCCAGGAAACTGAAACCCTCCCTCCTGCACCAACTCTTTAGCCACGCATTCATCTGTTCTATCCTCCTATTTCTATACTCACTCGCCCTCTCATAGGTCCCAATGCATTTATCAGTCAATCTGACAGGTTCCAGTGTGTTTATCAATCCCTCTGATAGGTCCTACTTTGCTCATCAATCACTCTGATAGGTCCCCGGGTGTTTATCAATCCCTTTGATAGATCCATCCCTCTAAAAGACTCAGTGCATTTATCAATCCATCTGATAGGTCCCAGTGTGTTCATCAATCTCTCTGGTAGGCCCAGTATGTTTATCAATACCTCAGAAAGGTCCCATTCTGTTTATCAATTCATCAGATAGGTCGCAGTGTGCTTTTCTATCCCTCTGATAGGTCCCAGTGTGTCAATCAATCCCTCTGATTAGTCCCACAGAGTTTATCAATCCCTCTGCTAGGTCCAAGTTTGTTTATCCATCTGTCTGAAAGGTTACAGTGTGTTTATCAATCCCTCTGATAGGTGCTGGTGTGTTTATTAATCCCTTTGGTTGGTCCCACTTTGTTTATCGATCACTCTGACTATCCATCCCTCGAACAGTCCCAGTGGATTTATCAATCCATCCAAAAGATCCCACCTTGTTTATCAATCCCTTTGATACATCCCAGTGCATCTATCAAACCCTCTGATAAGTCCCAGTGTTTTTAACCATCCCTCTGATTGGTTCCAGTCTATTTATCAATCCATCAGATAGGTCCCAGTGTGACTAACAATCCCTTGATATTCCATCCCTCTCATAGGTTCCTATTTATTTATCAATCCCTATAATATGTGCTTAGAAATCACTCTGATGGGTTCCATTTTGTATATCAATTCCTCTCATAGTTCCCAGTGTCTTCATCAATTCCTCTGGTGGGGCCCACTGTGTTTGTTCATCATCTGATAGGTTCTAGTGTATTTATCAATCCCTCTGATAGGCCCTAGTGTGTTTATCAATCCTTCTGATACGTCCCACTTTGTTTATCAATCACTTTTATAGATCCCAGTGTGTTTATCCATCCCTCTGATATCTCCCACTGTGTTTATCAATCCATTGGACAGTTTCCAGTATGTTTATCAATCACTCTGCTTGGTCCAAATGTGTTCATCGATGCCTCTGCTAGGTCCCAGTGTGTTTATCAATTCTTCTGATAAGTCCTACTTTGTATATCAATCCCTCCGATTGGTCCCAGTGTGTTTATCAATCCCTCCGATTGGTCCCAGTGTGTTTATCAATCCCTCCGATCGGTCCCAGTGTGTTTATCAATCCCTCCGATCGGTCCCAGTGTGTTTATCAATCCCTCCGATCGGTCCCAGTGTGTTTATCAATCCCTCCGATCGGTCCCAGTGTGTTTATCAATCCCTCCGATCGGTCCCAGTGTGTTTATCAATCCCTCCGATTGGTCCCAGTGTGTTTATCAATCCCTCCGATCGGTCCCAGTGTGTTTATCAATCCCTCCGATTGGTCCCAGTGTGTTTATCAATCCCTCCGATCGGTCCCAGTGTGTTTATCAATCCCTCCGATTGGTCCCAGTGTGTTTATCTATCCCTCCGATTGGTCCCAGTGTGTTTATCTATCCCTCCGATTGGTCCCAGTGTGTTTATCAATCCCTCCGATTGGTCCCAGTGTGTTTATCTATCCCTCCGATTGGTCCCAGTGTGTTTATCAATCCCTCCGATTGGTCCCAGTGTGTTTATCAATCCCTCCGATCGGTCCCAGTGTGTTTATCAATCCCTCCGATCGGTCCCAGTGTGTTTATCTATCCCTCCGATTGGTCCCAGTGTGTTTATCAATCCCTCCGATCGTTCCCGGTGTGTTTATCAATCCCTCCGATCGGTTCCATTGTGTTTATCAATCCCTCCGATCGGTTCCATTGTGTTTATCAATCCCTCCGATCGGTCCCAGTGTGTTTATCAATCCCTCCGATCGGTTCCAGTGTGTTTATCAATCCCTCCGATCGGTCCCAGTGTGTTTATCAATCCCTTTGATACCTTGCACTTTGTTCATCAATCATTCTTATAGGTCACAGTATGTTTATCAATCAATTTGATAGGTGCCAGTGTGTGTATCCATCCCTTTGATAGATCCCACTGTGTTGATCAATCCATCTGACAGGTGCCAGTGTGTTTATCAATCCCTCTGATAGGTCCTATTATGTTTATCAACCCCTCTAATATGTCCCACATTGTATATCAATCCCTTTGATCAGTCCCAGTGTGTTCAACCTTCCCTCTGATAGGTTCCTGTGTATTTATCAATCCCTCTGATAGGTCCCAGTGTGTTTATCAATTCCTTTGATAAGTTCCAGTTTGTTTATCAATCCCTCTCATAGGTCCCAATTTATTTTTTCAATCCCTCTAATTGTCCATGTGTGATTATCGATCCCACTGATAGGTCCCAGGGGTTTAGCCATCCATCTGATAAGTTCCAGTTTATTTATCAATCACTCTGATTGGTCCCAGTGTATTCATCAATCCATCTGATATGTCTCACTTTGTATATCAATACCTCTGATCGTTCCCAGTATGTTTATCAATCCCACTGATAGTTCCCAGTGTGTTTAACCGTCCCTCTGATAAGTTCCTGTGTATTTATCAATCCATCTGAAAATACGCTTATCAATCCCTCTGATAGGTCCCAGTCTTATAGGTTCCAATTTAATTATCATAGAATCATATAAAGGTTAGAGGATGGAAGGAGTCCATGCGCATCTAGGCTAGAGCAATGAAGCTAGTCCCTAACCCCGGCAATTTTTCCCTTCAAGTACTTATCCAGTTCTCTTTTGAAAACCATGATTGAATCTGCCTCCACCGCCCCCTCTGATAGTGACACCAGCCTGTCTATATCCTCTTGAAGTCTATCACTATCCTCCTCACTGTTCACTACACTTTCAAATTTTGTGTCATCTGCAAATTTGGAAATTATGCCCTGTACACCCAAGCCCAAGTCATTAATATATACCAAGAAAAGTACCGACCCCTGGGGAACACCACTGTACTCTTCGCTCCAGTCCAATAAACAGCCATTCACCACTACTCTCTGTTTCCTGTCCCTTAGCCAGTTTCGTATCCATACTGCTACTGCCCCCTTTATTCCATGGGCTTCAATCTTGATGACAAGCCTATTATGCGGCACTTTATCAAATGCCTTTTGAAAGTCCATATGCACAACACCAACTGCATTGCCCTGCCTGTTATCTCACAAAAAACTCTGTCAAGTTAGTTAAACACGATTTGCCTTTAACAAATCTGTGCTGGCTTGCCTTAATCAATCCACACTTGTTCAAGTGACTATTAATTCTGTCCCGGATTATCGTTTCTAAAAGTTTCCCCACACTGAGGTTAAACTGACTGGCTCATAGTTGCTGGGTTTATCCTCACACCTTTTTTTGAACAAGGATGTAACATTTGCAATTCTCCAGTCCTCTGGCACCACCCCCGTATCTAAGGACATTTGGAAGATTATGGCCAGCACCTTGCAATTTCCACCCTTACTTCCTTCAGCAACCTAGGATGCATTCCATCTGGATCGGGAGACTTAGCTACTTTAGGTACAGCTAGCCTTTCTGGTACCTCCTCTATCAATTTTAACCCATCCAGTATCTCAACTACCTCTTCCTTTACTGTTTCACTGGCAGCATCTTCTTCCTTGGTAAAGACGAATGCAAAGTACTCATTTAGTACCTCGGCCATGCCCTCTGCCTCCATGCGTAGATCTCCTTTTTGGTCCTTAATCAGTCCCACCCCTCCACTTACTACCCGTTTACTGTTTACATGCCTATAGAAGACTTTTGGATTCCCTTTGACGTTGGCTGCCAGTTTATTCTCATACTCTCTCTTGGCCCCTCTGAGTTCCTTTTTCACTTCCCCTCTGCACTTTCGATATTCAACCTGGTTCTCACTTGTATTATCAACCTGACATCTGTCCCATCATATACGCCCTTTTTTTCTGCTTCATCTTACTCTCTATCTCTTTTGTCATCCAGGGTGCTCTGGCTTTAGTTGCCCTACCTTTCCCCCTCGTGGGAATGTACCTAGACTGTACCCGAACCATCTCCTCCTTAAAGGTCAACCATTGTGCGATTACAGTTTTTCTTGCTATTCTTTGATTCCCATTTATCCGGGCCTGATCCGTTCTCATCCCACTGAAATTGGCCCTCCTCCAATTGAATATTTTTGCTTTAGAGTGGCCCGTGTCCTTTTCCATAGCTATTCTAAATCTTATGATATTATGATCGCTGCTCCCTAAATGCTCCCCCACTGACACTTGCTCCACTTGACCCACCTCATTCCCCAGAACCAAATCCAGCAATGCCCCTTCCTCGTTAGGCCGGAAATGTACTGGTCAAGAAAGTTCTCCTGAACACATTTCAAAAATCCCTCCCCCTCTTTGCCCCTTACACTATTACTATCCCAGTCTATATTCAGATAGTTGAAGTCCCCCATTATAACTATTCTAGGGCTCTTGCACCTCTCTGTAATTTCTCTGCAAATTTGCTCCTCTTTATCCTTCCCACAAGTTGCTGGCCTATAGAATACACCCAGTAGTGTAATGGCACCTCTATTGTTTCTTAACTCTAACCAAATAGATTCTGTCCTTGACCCCTCCAGGATATTCTCTCTCTCCAGTACTGCAATATTCTCCTTAATCAATACCCTCCTTTCTTTCCTTCCCTATTTTTTCTGATCACCTTGTATCCAGGAATATTTAGTACCCAATCCTGCCCTTTTTTGAGCCAGGTCTCCATTATCGCCACGACATCATATTCCCATGTGGCTAATTGCACCTGCAGCCTTCAACCTTATTTAACAAGTTTTGTGCATTAACACACATGCACTATTAACCAATCTTAGATGTTCTTGTGGTCTCATTTAGTTTGATCCCACCTAATACTGTACTATTTCTTACTCTAGTGCTCTCTGTCTCCCCCAATCCTTTGTGCCCCTTGTTTCTCCTTTCCAATGCTACATCCTGATGCCCACCCCCCTGCCAAATTAGTTTAACACCCCCCACCCACCCCCCCGCCCCACAGCACCAGTGAACCTTCCCGCGAGGACATTGGTCCCGGCTCTGTTGAGGTGCAACCCGTCCGGCCTGTACAGGTCCAACCTCCCCCACAACTGGTCCCAATGCCCCAGGAATCTAAAGCCCTCCCTCATGCACCATTTCTCCAGCCACACATTCATCTGCTCTCTCCTCCTATTTCTGTACTCGTTAGCGCGTGGCACCGGGAGCAATCTGGAGATTATTACCTTTGAGGTCCTGCTTACTAATCTTTTTCCTAACGCCTTAATATCTACCTGCAGGACCTCATCCCTCTTTCTACTTATGTTGTTGGTACCGATGTGGACCACAACATCTCGCTATTCACCCTCCCCCTCCAGAATGTTCTGCAGCTGCCCAGTGACATCCTGGTCCCTGGCACCAAGGAGGCAACATACCATCTTAGAATCACGGCTGCAGCTGCAGAAATGTCTGTCTGTTCCCCTAACTATAGAATGCCCTATCATTATTGTTTCCTGACCTTTCTCCTGCCCCCCTGTACTGCTGAGCCACCCATGATTATATGGCCTAGGCTCTGGCTGCACTCCCCAGGGGAGCCTTCTCCCCCACCAGAATTCAGAACTGAATACTGGTTAGAGAGTGAGATGCCCTCAGGGGACTCCTGCTCTACCTGCGTGGTCCTTCTTGTCTGTCTGGCCGTCACTCATTCCCTCTCTGCCTGCACTCTTTTAAGCTGTGGGGTGGCCACCTCCTGGAACGTGCTATCCACGTAGCTCTCAGCCTCGCTGATGCACTGCAGTGACTCCAGCTGTTGCTCAAGCTCCCAAATCCAGAGCTCAAGCTCTTCTAGCTGATGGCACTTCCTGCACATGTGGTTGTCCAGGACACGGGAAGTGTCCTGGTGCTCCCACACGGCACAGGATTTGCATTCGACGGGACTGAGGTGCACTGCCATGCCTCGATTTATTATATTATTAACTTAACTTAACAAAAATATAATTAAAGACTTTTAAAAAACTCACTCGAAAAAAAGTATCAATCCCTCTGATCGGTCTAAGTGTGTTTAACAATCAGACTGATAAATCCCCCTTTCTATATTAATTCCCTTGATAGTTCCCAGTGTATTTATCAATCCCTCTGATACATCCCACTGTGTCTATCAAACCATCTGACAGGTCCCAGTGTGCTTATCCATCCCTCTGCTAGGTCCAAGTGTGTTCATTGATGCCTCTGATGGGTCCCACTCTGTTCATTCATCACTCTGATAGGTTCCAGTGTGTTTATCAATCCCTGTGATAGGTCATGCTCCATCTATCCATCCCTTTGACAGGTCCCAGTGTGTTTATCAATCCCTCTGCTAGGCCCAAGTGTGTCATCAATGCCTCTGATTTGTCCAAGTGTGTTTATCAACCCCTTTGATAGTTGCCAGTGTGTTTATCAATCCCTGTAATAGGTCCAAGTCTGTTTATCTATCTGTCTGATGGGTCCCACTTGGTTCATCAAGCCCTCTGATAGGTTCCAGTGTGTTCATCGATCCCGCTCATTGGTCCCAGTGTGTTTATCCATCCCTTGCATAGGTTCCAATGTATTTATCAATCCCTCTAATAGCTCCCTGTGTGTTTATCAATCCTACCGATGGATCCAGCTTTATCAATCCCTCTGATAGGTCCCAGTTTGTTTATCAATCCCTCATCTGGGTCCTACTGTGTTTTTCCATCACTCTGATAGTGTATTTACTAATCCCTCTGATAGGTCCAGATGTGTTTATCAATCCCTTGTCCCACTTTGTTCATCCATCACTCCGATAGGTCCTAGTGTGTCTATCAATCCCTTTGATAGGTCCTAGTGTGTCTATCAATCCCTTTGATAGGTCCTAGTGTGTCTATCAATCCCTTTGATAGGTCCCAGTGTGTTTATCAATCCCTTGTCCCACTTTGTTCATCCATCACTCCAATAGGTCCTAGTGTGTCTATCAATCCCTTTGATAGGTCCCAGTGTGTTTATCAATTCCATTGATAGGTTCCAGTGTGTTTATCCATCCCTCTGACAGATCCTTGTGTGCGTATCAATGCCTCTGAAAGTTCTCACTGTGTTTATTAATTCTTCTGATAGGTCGCAGTTCATTTATCAATTACCCTGATAGGCCCCAGTGTGATTATCAATCCCTCTGATAGGTCCCAGTGTGTTTATCCGTCCCACTGATAGCTGATAAACACATTGGGAACTATCAGAGGATTTGATAAACACACTGGGAACTATCAGAGGATTTGATAAACACACTGGGAACTATCAGAGGATTTGATAAACACACTGGGAACTATCGGAGAGATGGATAAACACAGTGGGAACTATCAGAGAGATGGATAAACACATGGCAACCTCCCAGAAGCCCCAGTGTATTTATCAACCACTCTGATAGGTCCCAATGTGTTTAATAAACCCTCTGATTGTTCTCAGTGTATATATATATATCAATCCATCTGACAGCTCCCAGTTTTTTTCCCCATCCCTCGGAAAGGGCCAAATATGTTTATCCATCCCTCTAAGAGGCTCCAGTTTATTTAACCATCCGTCCAGTATGTCCCAGTGTGTTTGACAATCTGCCTGAAAGGTCCCAGTGTATTTAATCTTAGCTCTGCTAGGCCTCAGTCTGTTTATCAATTGTTCTGAGCAGTCCCAATGAGTATATCCATCCGTCTGAGAGGTCCCAGTTGGTTTAAAGTGATTCCACTATGTATATTTAAGCGCCCAGTTTATCAATCCATCTAACAGGTCCCAGTGCATTTATCAATCTTCTGATAGGTCCCAGTTTGACTATAAATCCCTCTGATAGGATCCAGCCTGTTTAACCATCCCACTGAGAGGTCCCAGTGAGTTTATCAATCCCTCTGATAGGTCCCAGTTGGTTTATCAACATCTCAGATAGGTTCCAATCTCTTTAACCATCCCTCTGCGAGGTCCCAGAGGGTTTATCATCCCCTCAGATAGGACCCAGTCTGTTCAAGCATCCCCCCTGATAGGTCCCAGTGTGTTTAACGATCCTTCCAATAGGTCCCAGCTTGTTTTAAAATCTCTCTGATGGGTCTCACTGTGCTTATCAATTCCTCTGATAGTTCCTGGTGTATTTATCAGTTTGTCTAAGTGGTCCCAATGTGTTTATCCATCCATCTCATAGGTCCCAGAGTGTTTACTAAACACTCAGAATGGTCTCCATGTGTTTATCCATCCCTCTGATAGGTCCCAGTGTGATTAGTAAACTCTCTGATAGTTCCCAGTGTGTCTATCAATCTCTCTGACAGCTCCCAGTGTGTTTATCAATTCCTCTGATACATCCCAGTATGTTTTTAGATCCCTTTGATAGGTCCCACTTTGTTTAACCATCCCTCCAATTGGTCCCAATTTGTTTAACAATCTCTCTGATAGGTCCCAGTGTGTACATCAGTTCCTCTGATAGGTCCCAATGTGTTTATCCATCCCTCTCATAGGTCCCAGTGAGTTTATTAAACACTCAGAGGGGTCTCAATGTGTCAATCCATCCGTATGACAGGTTCCAGTGTGTTTAGTAAACCATCTGATCATTTTTAGTTGTTAATCTATCCCTCTGATACGTCCCAATGTGTTTCTCCATCCCTCTGAGAGGTTCCAGTGATTTTACCAATTTCTCTGATAGGTCCCAGTGGGTTTATCATAGAATCATAGAATCATAGAATGGTTATAGCATGGAAGGAGGCCCTTCGGCCCGTTGAGTCCATGCCGGCTCTTTGCAAGAGCAATTCAGCGAGTTCCACTCCCCCGCCCTTTCCCTGTAGGCCTGTAATTCTTTTCCCTTCAAGTACTTATCCAGTTCCCTTTCGAAGGCCACGATTGAATCTGCCTCCACCACCCCCTCGGGCAGTGCATTCCAGATCCTAACCACTCGCTGTATAAAAAAGTTTTTCCTCATGTCGTCTTTGGTTCTTTTGCCAATCACCTTAAATCTATGTCCTCTGGTTCTTTACCCTTCCACCAATGGAAACAGTTTCTCTCTATCTACTCTGTCTGGACCCTTCATGATTTTAAACAACTCTATCAAATCTCCTCGCAACCGTCTCTGTTCCAAGGAGAACAACCCCAGCTTCTCCAGTCTATCCACATAACTAAAGTTTTTCATCCCTGGAACCATTCTAGTAAATCTCTTCTGCACCCTCTCCAAGGTCTTCACATCCTTCCTAAAGTGTGGTGCACAGAACTGGACACAATACTCCAGTTGTGGTCGAACCAGTGTTTTATAAAGGTTCAACATAACCTCCATGCCTTTGTACTCCATGCTCTATTTATAAAGCCCAGAATCTCGTATGCTTTTTTAACCCCTTTCTCAACCTGTCCTGCCACCTCCAACGATTTGTGCACATAAACCCCCAGAGGCAGTAGTAGAGGCGGGTACAATTTTGTCTTTTAAAAAGCATTTGGACAGTTACATGGGGAAGATGGGTATCGAGGGATATGGGCCAAGTGCAGGCAATTGGGACTAGCTTAGTGGTATAAACTGGGCGACATGGACATGTTGGGCCGAAGGGCCTGTTTCCATGTTGTAACTTCTATGATTCTATGATTCTATCTCTCTGTTCCTGCACCTCTTTTAGAATTGTGCCCTCTAGTTTATATTGCCTCTCCTTGTTCTTCCTACCAAAATGTGTCACTTTGCAATTTTCTGCATTAAATTTCATCTGCCACGTGTCTGCTCATTCCACCAGCCTGTCTATATCCTCTTGAAGTCTATCACTATTCTCCTCACTGTTCATACACTCCCAATTTTTATGTCATCTGCAAATTTTGAAATTGTGCCCTCTACACCCAAGTCCAAGTCATTAATATGTATCAAGAAAAGCAGTGGTCCCAGTACTGACCCCTGGGGAACACCACTGTACACCTCCCTCCAATCTGAAAAGCAAGCGTTCACCACTACTCTGTTTTCTGTCACTCAGCCAATTTTGTATTCATGCTGTTACTGCCCCCTTTCATTCCATGGGTTTCAACTTTGTTGACAAGCCTATTATGTGGCACTTTATCAAATGCCTTTTGGAATTCCATATACATCACGTCAACCCCTCGGAAATGTTCAAGCCTGTTTAACAGTCCCTCTGAGAGGTCCCAGTATGTTTATCCACCCTCTGATAGTTCCAAGAGAGTTTATCAATACCTCTGATAGGTTCCAGAGTGCATATAGAGTCATAGAGTCATAGAGTTATACAGCACGGAGAGAGGCCCTTCGACCCATCGTGTCCGCGCCGGCCATCAGCCCTGTCTACTCTAATCCCATATTCCAGCATTTGGTCCGTAGCCTTGTATGCTATGGCATTTCAAGTGCTCATCCAAATGTTCTTGAATGTTGTGAGGGTTCCTGCCTCCACAACCCTTTCAGGCAGTGAGTTCCAGACTCCAACCACCCTCTGGGTGAAAAAAGTTCTTTCTCAAATCCCCTCTAAACCTCCCGCCTTTTAGCTTGAATCTATGTTCTCTTGTTATGGAACCCTCAACGAAGGGAAAAAGCTCCTCAGTATCCATCCTATCTGTGCCCCTCATAATTTTGTACACCTCAATCATGTCCCCCCTCAGCCTCCTCTGCTCCAAGGAAAACAAACCCAATCTTCCCAGTCTCTCTTCATAGCTGAAGCGCTCCAGCCCTGGTAACATCCTGGTGAATCTCCTCTGCACCCTCTCCAAAGCGATCACATCCTTCCTGTAGTGTGGCGACCAGAACTGCACACAGTACTCCAGCTGTGGCCTAACCAGTGTTTTATACAGCTCCATCATAACCTCCTTGCTCTTATATTCTATGCCTCGGCTAATAAAGGCAAGTATCCCATATGCCTTCTTTACCACCTTATCTACCGCCTTCAGGGATCTGTGAACTTGCACACCAAGATCCCTCTGACCCTCTGTCTTGCCTAGGGACTTCACATTCATTGTGTATTCCCTTGCCTTGTTAGTCCCTCCAAAGTGCATCACCTCGCACTTTTCCAGGTTAAATTCCATTTGCCACTGTTCTGCCCAACTGACCAACCCATCTATATCGTCCTGCAGACTGAGGCTATCCTCCTCGCTATTTACCACCCTACCAATTTTTGTATCATCAGCGAACTTACTGATCATACCTTTTACATTCATATCCAAGTCATTAATGTAGACCACAAACAGCAAGGGACCCAGCACCGATCCCTGTGGTACCCCACTGGCCACAGGCTTCCAGTCACAAAAACAACCTTCGACCATCACCCTCTGCCTTCTGCCACTAAGCCAGTTTTGTATCCAAAGTGCCAAGGCACCCTGGATTCCATGGGCTCGTACCTTCTTGACCAGTCTCCTGTGGGGGACTTTATCGAAGGCCTTACTGAAATCCATGTATACCACATCCACTGCGTTACCCTCATCCACACGCCTAGTCACCCCCTCAAAAAATTCAATCAAATTAGTCAGACATGATCTTCCCTTGACAAAGCCATGTTGACTATCCCTGATTAATCCTTGCTTCTCCAAGTGGAGACTAATTTTGTCCATCAGAATTTTTTCCAATAATTTTCCTACCACTGATGTTAGGCTCACTGGCCTGTAGTTCCCCGGTTTTTCCCTACTCCCCTTCTTGAATAATGGTACTACATTAGCGGTTCTCCAGTCCTCTGGCACATCCCCTGTGGCCAGAGAGGTTCTGAATATATGTGTCAGAGCCCCCGCAATCTCCTCCTTTGCCTCACACAGTAGCCTGGGATACATTTCATCCGGGCCTGGGGATTTATCCATTTTTAGGCCTGCTAAAACCGCCAATACCTCCTCCCGCTCGATGTTAATATGTTCGAGTATATCACAGTCCCCCTGCCGTATTTCTATGTCCACATCGTCCTTCTCCATGGTGAAAACAGATGCAAAAATTCATTTAGAACCCCTCCTACATCTGCCGGCTCCACACACAGATTGCCATTTTTGTCCCTAATGGGCCCTATTTTATCCCTAGTCATCCTCTTACCCTTAATATACTTATAAAACATCTTAGGATTTTCCTTTATTTTGCTCGCCAGTGTTATTTCATGGCCCCTCCTTGATTTCCTAATTTCTTTTTTAAGTATCCCCCTGCACTTTTTGTACTCCTCTAGGGCTTCCTCCGTCTTTAGCCTTTTGTATCTGCCAAAAGCCCTCCTTTTTTTCCTAATCCATTCTCGTATATCCCCTGACATCCAAGGTTCCCTGGAGTTCTTGGAACCACCCTTGACCTTTACGGGAACATGTTGCCATTGTATGGTCTCAATCTCCCTTCTGAAAGACTCCCATTGCTCCGATGCGGATTTTCCTACAAGCAGCTGATCCCAGTCCATTTTGGCCAGATCCTGCCTTATCCTATTAAAATCGGCCTTCGCCCAATTTGGAACCTTTATTTCCGGCCCCTCCCTGTCCTTTTCCATGACCACCTTAAATCTCACCGAATTATGGTCACTGTCACCAAAGTGCTCACCTACTAGCACTTCTTCCACTTGGCCGGCCACATTCCCTAGAATTAGGTCCAGTACCGCCCCCTCTCTTGTAGGACTTTCTACATGCTGGCTCAAAAAGCTCTCCTGGATGCACGTTAAGAATTTTGTACCCTCTAAGCCTTTTACACTCTGAGTATCCCAGTTAATATTGGGGAAGTTGAAATCCCCCACTATTATTACCCTATTATTTGCACAATTTTCTGAGATTTGCCTACATATCTGTTCCTCTATCTCCCCCTGACTGTTTGGGGGCCTATAGTACACTCCCATCAAAGTGCTTGCCCCCTTTTTCTTTTTAAGCTCCACCCATATGGCCTCATTCGAGGAACCTGCTAATATATCATCCCTCCTTATGGCAGTAATTGATTCTTTAATTAATATTGCGACCCCCCCTCCTCTTATACCTCCCCCTCTGTCTCGCCTGAAGATTCTGTACCCCGGAATATTGAGCTGCCAGTCTTGCCCCTCCCTCAACCATGTCTCTGTGACAGCAACAATATCATACTCCCATGTGTTTATCAACACCTTCAGTTCATCCACCTATTTCGCAAGGCTCCTTGTATTAAAATAGATGCCATCCAGCCTTGCCCTCACATATTTGCCCTGTCTTCCAAGCTGACTTGTTTTTTTCTCTATATTTGGCTGCACATCACCCCCTATTGTAGCTCCACTCTGTATCCCATCCCCCTGCCAAGTTAGTTTAAACCCCCCCCAACAGTGCTAGCAAACCTCCCCGCAAGGATATTTGTCCCGCTCTGGTTCAGGTGCAACCCGTCCGACTTGTACAAGTCCCACCTTCCCCAGAAGCAGGCCCAGTGATCCAGGAAACTGAAACCCTCCCTCCTGCACCAACTCTTTAGCCACGCATTCATCTGTTCTATCCTCCTATTTCTATACTCACTAGCCCGTGGCACTGGGAGTAATCCAGAGATTACAACCTTTGAGGTCCTGCTCTTTAATCTGCTACCTAGCTCCCTAAATTCTTGATGCAGGACCTCATCTCCCTTCCTACCTATGTCGTTGGTCCCAATGTGGACCACGACCTCTGCCTGCTCACCCTCCCCCTTGAGAATGCCCTGTAGCCGCTCATTGACATCCATGACCCTGGCATGACTATGACCTGCCATGACTCTTATCGGTCTTATCAGTGTGCTTAACCATCCCTCCGTAGGTCCCAGTTTCTTTAACAATTCCTCTGATAGGTCCTAATGTGTTTATCAATCCCACTGATTAATCCCAGTCTGTTTAACCATCCCTCTGAGAGATTCCAGTGGGCCTATCAATCCCTCTAATAGGTCACACTGCATTATCAATCACTCTGTTAGGTCCTACTCTGTTTCTCAATATATCTTATAGGTCACACTGTGTTTACCAATCCCTCTGACAGGTCACGCTCTGTTGATCAATATCTCTGCTACTTTCTAGTGTGTTTTTCAATCCCGCTGATATGGACCTGTGCGCTTATCAATTAATTTGAGAGGTCCCAGTATGTTTAACCATCCCTCTGATAGGCGCAAGTGTATTTAACCATCCCTCTGATAGGCTCCAGTGTATTTAACCATCCCTTTGATAGGCCCAAGTGTATTTAACCATCCCTCTGATAGGCCCCAGTGTATTTAACCATCCCTCTGATAGGCCCCAGTGTATTTAACCATCCCTCTGATAGGCCCCAGTGTATTTAACCATCCCTCTGATAGGCCCCAGTGTATTTAACCATCCCTCTGATAGGCCCCAGTGTGTTAATCGATCTGCTGATAAGTCCCTGAGAGGTCCCAGTATGTTTTACCATTCTTCTGATTGGTCCCAATGTATTTAACCATCCCTCTCATAGGTCCCAGTTGGTTCATTAAACACTATGAGACGTCCAAGTGTATTTATTACTCCCTCATTAACCAGTATTATTCCTCTGATACTTCCCAATGTGTTTTTTAATCTCGTTGATATGTCCAAGAGTGTCAATGAATCTCTCTGATTGGTCCCAGTGTGTATAATAATTATTCCTGATTATTCAATGAAATCAAAAGCAAAAAAAAAAATTAAAGAGTGGCGTCACAGGACAGCAGGAAGGTGATTGGTTGGTGATTATTACTGTTCAGGACAGTGGGTTAAACTAAGAGCTTAAATCTATAACTTAAAGTAGATAAACTAATTAGTTAATAAAACGAAGTATAGCAAGTGTATAAAAACTCTAATAAAGTTAATAAATAAAATAAGGTTAGATTGGGATGGCAGTGCAGGTGGTGTGTTGTAACTGCAGCAGGGAGGCCAGCGAGATCCCGAGCAACTACATCTGCAGTGAGTTTCTGCAACTCGAGGAACTTCAGCTCAGCGTTGTTGGGCTGGAGTCTGAGCTGCAGACATTGTGATTCATCAGGGAGAGGGAGAGTTACTTTGATCCAAGAGGCAGTCACACCCCTTAGATTAGGTCGTAGTTTAGATTTGGTCAGTGGTCAGGGATGGGAGGGTGTGACTGTGAGTCAGGCAGGTACGGGGACCCAGGATGCAGTGATGGAGGAGCCTCAGCCTTTGACCTTGTCCAACAGGTACGAGGTACTTGCTGCCTGTATGGATGAGAACAAAGACTGCAGGGAGGACGGGCAAACTGACCACAGCACCGTGATACAGGAGGCCATTCAAGTGAGGGGAGTAAAAATGAATGTGGTCGTGGTAGGGGATGGTATAGTCAGGGGGATCGATACTGTTCTCTGCACCATGACCGGGAGTCCCGAAGGCTGTGTTGCCTGCCCGGTGCCAGGGTTAAGGACATCTCCTCACGGCTGGAAAAGAACTTGGAGCATGAGGGGGAGGATCCAGTTGTTATGGTCCACGTAGGAACCAATGAGCTAAGAATGAGGTTCTGCTGAGATAGTTTGAGGAGCTAAGGTCCAAATTAATAAGCAGAACCTCAAAGGTAATAATCTCTGGATTACTTCCTGAGCAAAGTGCAAATTGGCATCGGGACAAACAGATCAGAGAGTTAAATGGGTGGCTCAAAGAGTTGTGTGGGAGACAGGGGGTTTCGATTCATGGGGCACTGGCACCAGTACTGGGGAAAGAGGGAGCTGTTCCGATGGGACGGGCTCCATTTAAACCGGGCTGGGACCAGCATCCTGGCAAATCGAATAACTGTAGATAGGGCTCTAAACTGAAAAGGGGGGAGGGAGGGGACAGGTGAGGGGAAATTCAGAAATCTAATGAGAAAAGTCAGGGCAACAGAGCAGTGTAATGATTTGGGTAAAGATAAACAGAGTGTGACAGGAAGGGACGGGGGTGGGGGGCCGTTTTTGGGTGCTGGTAGCGTGATGAGCTATTACCCCGCCCAATGGCCCCTGCGCAGGCAGGACACAACTTTCGGCCCACCCGAGGACTCACCTGCAATCAACTTGCCATTCCAGGCCTTGCACGTGGAATCAATGCAATTTGCACATTCCACCAGCAGGGGAGCTCAATCTCTTAAAGGGGGGATGTTTCTTAGAAATCTCTTAAAGGTAGCTGGTACCTGTTATTTGCTGAAAATAACAGTACTGTCTGCACGGAGTCTGAACGGAGATCAGATATCTCACACATAAAACACAGATGCAGGTCCCATCCCTATGTTTACACACTGATGAGTTATGTTAAAACATTGAATAAAGGTTGCACACTACTAAATCCCACATCCTCCAATCTGCATGACAGACCTCTCCAATCTGCCGATCTGAGTTGGTACCAGGCCTGTGAGAGTGCATGCACCAAGGTTCTCTGCTGGTGCACTGGAGACCTTGGTGCAAGAGGTGGACAGAAGGACGGACATCCTATATCTGCGGGGAGGGGGTTGGGGCGGCAAAGGGCTTTCCAGACATATATCCAAAAGACAGTGGGAGGCAGCGGGGGACGAAGTCAATGCCAGGCGCACAGCATCATGAACATGGATGCAGTGCAGGAAGAAGTTCAATGCTCTGACATGATTGGTCAAGGTGAGTGAGGTCAACTGTCAAGTGGCGTCTCCCACCAACTGCTCCACACACTACACCCCCATCACCCACATACCAATAAACTCTTTCCATCAGTACTGCACTCTTCCAATCAGATGCTTCTTCTCACCCTTACACATTACCACTGTTTCAAGCCACCCACAACTCACAGGTCACACATACCGGCAGCTATTCAACCATGACAGGCACATCACCCAGACACATGTTCCGCCTTCTTGCAGGAGAAAGTAGCGCATATCAGGAGGCAGCAAGTGGCAGTGGCATTTAACCCCTCGAGCCTGTTCCGCCATTCAATGAGGTCATGGTGGACCTGTGACCGAACTCCATATACCCGCCTTAGCCCCATATCCCTTAAAACCCTTGGTTCACAGAAATCTATCAATCTCAGATTTAACATTCACAAGTGAGCTAGCATCAATTGCTGTCTACAGAAGAGCGAAACGTCTCCCACCCTTTGCGTGTAGAAGCATTTCCCAACTTCACTCCAGCACGTCCTGGCTCTAAATGTTAGGCTATGTCCCCGCGTCCTAGTATTCAACTCTCGGAGACCTCCAAAAACAGTTACAAATGTGTCGGCAGCCAGAAGCAATAATCCAGCCAGTAACCTGTAAATCCTGCATGGTCCCTTTAAATAGCGCCAGTGGGGGGTCCTCCAGACACTCTAAGACACGTTCAGATGGTCGGGGTTCAGACTGTGCATTGAGTTGAGCGTTAAGTCCCAAAATGGTGTCTATCAGCATTGCACACTGATTGAAGCGATTTTCTCCCTACTTTACATGGTTCCAGCGTTCGTTATCTGCGCCTGCGCTAACTCCTATACCAAGATGATGTCACGCTGGAAACGTGCATGCGCATCCAAGATGCCATCTTGGATGTTGGAGAGGCCGTGTAGTGCCGAAACAATGGGTGCTACACGGCCCAATTTAGCGCCCAGAGAGTTTACCAATAATTGCGCATCAGCAAGTAAGGTCAAAGCAGCTAAAAATGGTAAAAAGTCAAAATTAAAGGCTCTTTATCTGAATGCACGGAGCATTCGTAACAAGATAGACGAATTAGTTGCACAAATAGAGATAAATGGGTTTGATCTAATCGCTATTACAGAGACAAGGTTGCAAGGTGACCAAGGTTGGGAACTAGATATTTCAGGGTACATGACATTTAGAAAAGACAGGCAGAATGGAAAAGAAGGGGTGTAGCCCTAATAATAAAGGATGACATAAGGACAGTGGTGAGAAAGGATCTTTATTTGGAAGATGAGAAAGTAGAATCAATATGGGTGGAAATTAGAAATAACAAGGGGCAGAAAACACTGGTGGGAGTAGTCCATAGGCCCCCTAATAGTAGCCATACCATTGGACAGAATATTAATCAAGAAATAATAGGAGCTTGTAACAAAGGTAATGTAATAATCATGGGGGATTTTAATCTTCATATTGACTGGGCAAATCAAATTGGCAAAGGTAGTTTGGAGGACGAATTCATGGAATGCATGTTCCTGGAACAATACGTCAGGGAACAGGCTATTTTAGAACTTGTCTTGTGTAATGAGACAGGGTTAATTAGTAATCTCACAGTAAGAGATCCTCTAGGGAAGAGTGTTCATAATATGATAGAATTTCACATTGAGTTTGAAAGTAACGTACTTAAGCCAGAAACTAGAGTCTTAAACTTAAATAAAGCCAGTTACATAGGTATGAGGGACAAGTTGGCTAAAGTAGATTGGGAAATTAGATTAAAGGGCATGACGGTAGATAAGCAATGGCAAACATTTAAAGAAATATTCTCAATGAATATATATTCCATTGAGAAATAAAAACTCCATGGGAAAAATGATCCATCCATGGCTAACTAAAGGAGCTAAGGATAGTATTAGACTAAAACAAGATGCCTGTAATGTTGCCAAGAAGAGTAGTAAGCCTAAGGATTGGGAGAGTAAAGGATGAGCAAAAAAATGATAAAAAGCGAGAAGTAGAATATGAAAGTAAACTAGCTAGAAATATAAAAACAGACTGTAAGAGCTTCTACAAGTATGTAAAAAGGAAGAGAGTAGCAAAAGTAAACGTTGGTCCCTTAGAGACAGAGACAGGAGAAATTATAATGGGGCATCAAGAAATGGCAGAGACATTAAACAAACATTTTGTATCTGTCTTCACAGTAGAAGACACAAAAAGCATACCAGAAATAGTGGAGTACCAAGGGGTAAATGAGAGTGAGGAACTTAAAAGTAATTATTATCAGCTATGAAAATGTACTTGAGAAACTAATGGGACTAAAAGCCAATAAATCCCCTGGACCTGATGACCTGCATCCGAGGGTTCTAAAAGAGGTGGCTGCAGAGATAGTGGATGCATTAGTTATGATCTTCCAAAATTCCATGGATTCTAGAATGGTCCCAGTGGATTGGAAGATAGCAAATGTGACTCCGCTATTCAAGAATGGAGGGAGAGAGAAAACAGGGAACTACAGGCCAGTTAGCCTGACATCAGTCATCAGGAAAATGTTGGAATAAATTGTTAAGGATGTGGTAACAGGGCACTTAGAAAATCATAAGAATAGACAGAGTCAACATGGAATTATGAAAGGGAAATCGTGTTTGACAATTTTATTAGAGTTTTTTGAGGATGTAACCAGCAGGGTAGATAAAGGGGAACCCATAGATGTAGCATATTTGGAATTTCAAAAGGCATTCTATAAGGTGCCACATAAAAGACTGTTATGCAAGATAAGGGCTCATGGGGT
Organism: Heptranchias perlo; assembly: GCF_035084215.1. Taxonomy (NCBI): domain Eukaryota; kingdom Metazoa; phylum Chordata; class Chondrichthyes; order Hexanchiformes; family Hexanchidae; genus Heptranchias; species Heptranchias perlo. The sequence goes on along the minus strand of NC_090356.1, from coordinate 35,029,655 downwards.
TGGGGGTAATATATTATCATGGATCGAGGATTGGTTAACGGACAGGGAACAGAGTAGGGATAAACGGGTCAGTTTCAGGTTGGCAGGCTGTAACTAGTGGGGTGCCACAGGGATCGGTGCTTGGGCCTCGGCTATTTACAATCTATATTAATGGCTTAGATGAAGGGACCGAGTGTAATGTATCCAAGTTTGCTGATGATATAAAGCCAGCTGGGAAAGTAAGCTGTGAGGAGGATACAAAGAGCCTGCAAAGGGATAGCGACAGGTTAAGTGAGTGGGCAAGAAGATGGCAGATGGGGAAATGTGAGGAAATGTGAGGTTATTCATTTGGTAGGAAGAATAGAAAAACAGAATATTTTTTAAATGTTGAGAGACTATTAAATGTTGGTGTTCAGAGAGATTTGGATGTCCTTGTACAAGAAACACAAAAAGTTAGCATGCAGGTACAGCAAGTAATTAGGAAGGCAAATGGCATGTTAGCCTTTATTGCAAGGAGATGGAGTACAAGAGTAAGGAAGACTTACTGCAATTGTACAGGGCTTTGGTGAGACCACACCTGGAGTACTGCGCACAGTTTTGGTCTCCTTATCTAAGGAAGGATCTTAGAGGCAGTCCAATGAAGGTTCACTCAATTAATTCATGGAATTAGAGGGTTATCCTATGAGGAGAGAATGGGTAGAATGGGCCTATATTCTCTGCAGTTTCGAAGAATGAGAGGTGATCTCATTGAAACATATAAGATTCTGAGGAGGCTTCACAGGGTAGATGCTGAGAGGTTGTTTCCCCTCGGTGGAGAGTCTAGAACTAGAGGGCATAGTCTTAGGATAAGGGGTCGGCCATTTAAGACTGAGATGAGGAGGAATTTCTTCACACTGAGGATTGTGAATCTTTGGAATTCTCTACCCCAGAGGGTTGTGGATGCTGAGTCATTGAATATATTCAAGGCTGAGATAGATAGATTCTTGGACTCTAGGAGAATCAAGGGATATGGGGATCAGGCAGGAAAGTGGAGTTGAGGTTGAAGATCAGCCATGATCTGATTGAATGGCGGAGCAGGCTCGAGGGGCTGGATGGTCTACTCCTGCTGTTATTTCTTATGTTTTTATGTTCTTATGTCACAGTTTGTTTATTTATCCATCTGATAGCTCCCAGTGTGTGGATCAATTCCTCTTCTAGCTCTCATTGTATATGTCAATTACTCTGCTGGGTCCCATTCTGTTTATCAATCGCTCTGAAAGTGTCCAGTGTGTATATCAAACCATTTGATAGCTCCAAGTATGCTTATCCAATCCTCTGGTAGTTCCCAGTGTATTTATCCATCCCTCTGATAGGTCCCACTGTATTTATCAATCGCTCCGATAGGTTGCATTGTGTTCATCAAACCATCTGATAAGCCCCAGTATGTTTATCAATCACTCTGGTAGGTCCCAATGCATTCATCCATCCCTCTGATAGGTCCCACTGTGTTTGTCAATCCCTCTCTCAGTTCACAATCTGTTGATCAATAACTAGGCTCCAGTATGTTTATCAATCCCGCTGATATGTCCCTGTATGTTTATCAATTATTTGAGAGGTCTCAGTATGTTTGCCTATGCTTCTGATAGGTCCCAATGTGTTTAGCCATCCCTCTGATAGGTTCCAGAGTATCTATCAATCCCTCTTATCGATCCCAGTGTGCTTAACCATCCCACCATAGGTCCGAGTGTCTGTAGCAATCTCTCTGATAGGTCCTATTATATTGATCCTTTTCTCTGATAGGTCCCATTGTGTTTATCAATCCTTCTGCTAGGTCCCAGTGAGTTTATCAATCCATCTGTTAGGTCCCAGTGTATAACAATACTTCTGATAGGTCCCAGTGTGTTTAACAAGACCTTTGAGAGATCAGAGTTTGTTTAGCAACCCGCTATGTCCCTGTGTGTTTATCAATCCCTTTGAGATGTCCTAGTATATTGAACCATCCTTCTGACAGTCCCAATGTGTTTAACCATCCCTCTGATAGGTCCCAGTGCGTTTATCAATTGCACTGAGAGGTCCCAGTGTGTTTATTCATCCCTCTGATAGGCCCAGTGGGTTTATTAATTGCTACGATACATCCAAGTGTGTTTATCAATCCATCTTTAGGTCCCAGTATATATGGCCATTCATCTGATACGTCCCAATGTGTTTATCAATCCTGCTGATATGTCCCAGTACGTCTATGAATCCCTCTGATGGGTCCCAGTGTGCTAAACCATCCCTCCAATTGGTCCCAGTGTGTATAACAATTATTCTGATAGGTCACAGTTCGCTTATCCATCCATCTGCTAGGTCCAATGGGTGGAATCAATTCCCCTTCTAGGTCTCATTGTATTTGTCAATCCCTCTAATAGGTTCCACTCTGTTAATAAATCACTCTGATAGATCCCAGTATGTTTATCAATCACTCTGATAGATCCCAGTGTGTTTATCAATCCCTCCGATAAGTCCCAGTGTATTTATCAATAACTCTGATAGATCCCAGTGTGTTTATCAATCACTCTGATAGATCCCAGTGTGTTTATCAATCCCTCCGATAAGTCCCAGCGTGTTTATCAATAACTCTGATAGGTCCCAGTGTGTTTATCAATAACTCTGATAGGTCACAGTGTGTTTATCAATCATTCTGATAGGTCCCAGTGTATTTATCAATCACTCTGATAGGTCCCAGTGTATTTATCAATCACTCTGATAAGTCCCAGCGTGTTTATCAATAACTCTGATAGGTCCCAGTGTGTTTATCAATCATTCTGATAGGTCACAGTGTGTTTATCAATCATTCTGATAGGTCCCAGTGTATTTATCAATCACTCTGATAGGTCCCAGTGTATTTATGAATCACTCTGATAGGTCCCAGTGTGTTTATCAATAACTCTGATAGGTCGCAGTTTGTTTACCAATCACTCTGATAAGTCCCAATGTGTTTATCAATCCCTCTGTTAGGTCTCAGTGTATTTATCTATCACTCTGACGTGTATCAGTGTGTTTATCATTTCCTCTGATAGGTCCACATGCATTTATTGATCCCTCTGCTAGGTCTTTGTGTGTTTATCAATCACTCTGCTAGTGTATTTATTTATTCCCCTGATAAGACCCAGTTCATTTATCCTTCCCTCTGGAAGTTTCCAGTGTGTTTATCAATCCATCTGATAGGTCCCAGTATGTTTCCCATCTGTCTGATAGGACGCATCATATGTTTTTATTAGCCGTTCTGATGGGTCCCAGTCTGTTTATCCAGTACATTAATCGGTCCCAGTGTGATTATCCATCCCTTTGATAGGTACAAACATGTTTATTAATCCCTATGATAGGGCCTATTGTGTGTATCAATATCTCTGATAGGTCCCTATGTGTTTATCAATCTCTGTGATAGTATCAGTGCATGTATCATTTCCTCTGATAGATCTCTCTGTGTTAATCAAGCCCTCAGATAAATCCCAGTATATACAACAATCCCTCTGATATATTGCAGTGTGTTTATCAATCCCTTTGATTGGTCACAGTTGGTTTATCTATTCCTCTGATGGGTCCCCGTGTGCGTATCCATCCATCTCATAGGTCCAACTGTGTTTATCAATCACTCTGATAGTTCCCAGTGTGTTTATCAATCACTCTGATAGTTCCCAGTGTGTTCATCAATCACTCTGATAGTTCCCAGTGTGTTCATCAATCACTCTGATAGTTCCCAGTGTGTTCATCAATCACTCTGATAGTTCCCAGTGTGTTCATCAATCACTCTGATAGTTCCCAGTGTGTTCATCAATCACTTTGATAGTTCCCAGTGTGTTTATCAATCACTCTGATAGTTCCCAGTGTGTTCATCAATCACTCTGATAGTTCCCAGTGTGTTCATCAATCACTCTGATTGTTCCCAGTGTGTTCATCAATCACTCTGATAGGTCCCAGAGTGTTAATCCATCCCTTTGATAGGTCCCAGAGTGTTAATCCATCCCTTTGATAGGTCCCTGCCCTTTATAAATCCCTCTAATAGGTTCCTGTGTGTTTATCAATCCCTCTGATAGGTCCCAATGTTTATGGGGTCTAAGTGGAGACCACTGGGGGATTTATGACATCTATATGAAGGAGGTTTTGGGGATTTATGACATCTATGTGAAGGAGTATTGAGAGATTTGTGGGGTCCATATGAAGGAATACTGGGGAATTTATAGGGTCTATCTGAAGGAGTTTCGGGGATTTTTGCAATCTATATTTAGGGGATTTATGGGGTCTATTTGAAGGATTATTGAGTGATTTATGGGGCCTGTATGATTGAGAAGGTTGTGATTGTACTAGTGAGTGTGCGGCATCTGATAAGCATTTTACGAGTTGACGATCTCGGCTCAGAGCTGCGGCCTATCCAAGCAAACATTAGGAAATTAGTGAGGCATTCGCCGCAATTTACGTTTCATATGGACAAAGGGGAGAGGACTTTCCCCAACGCTTTAATTGAGTTCTAAATACATCCTAAATACAGTCTCTCCTCCATCACTTCAGTCTGACCTTCAGTTTCTTTGTGCTCCTTCATTCCTTGGTCAGGGTTGTGAGAAAATGAGGGCAAACCCTTGACTGGATCAAGTCTCCAGCCAATATGGGTAGGCAGGCACGGGAGAGGCATCCAAAGTGGCTCTTGCACTCAACCATACACACCCTGCACTCCTTCTGGTATAGGTATTACTTATTTAATAAAATGTCATGTTGTGTATTTTGCTGGTATGGTTTAAAAAGAATATTTGTGTCTATTATGCAGCAATTTTCCATTTTTTTATGATAAGGTTGTCGGAATAGATCATTGGTCAATGATTTACTAACAAATTGATCGTCAAGCATTGAAGTTAATTGCAGCCAGTGGCTGCGTTCCGAAAGCACTTGGAGTAAAGGCACTCTTATATCAGCATAGCAAGTGGATCAGACACCAAGCAACAATGTGACGTGTTACCTGCTCATGCAAACTCTAGGTCAGCCTTTAACTGTGTTAACTTTCTAACTACTTAAGAATTCAAACACCCTTTTCTGTGGCAATAGGAGTGGGTCAGGGTGTCATACTTTAAACTCCCAATTAAGAAATGTTTGCTGTACACAATTAAGATTTTGCAAAATGTAAAAGAACTGGTGGATATTTTTGACTTTCCTTCCTTGACCCCAGAATAAATTCAATGTATTTCTAAACTTACATGGCGAATGGGGACATCACTGAGGGCGAGGTACACAATGACATGGTTAGAATAGTAACTTCACTGAGGGCGAGGTACACAATGACATGGTTAGAATAGTAACTTCACTGAGGGCGAGGTACACAATGACATGGTTGGAATAGTAACTTCACTGAGGGCGAGGTACACAATGACATGGTTAGAATAGTAACCTCACTGAGGGCGAGGTACACAATGACATGGTTGGAATAGTAACTTCACTGAGGGCGAGGTACACAATGACATGGTTAGAATAGTAACTTCACTGAGGGCGAGGTACACGATGACATGGTTAGAATAGTAACTTCACTGAGGGCGAGGTACACGATGACATGGTTAGAATAGTAACTTCACTGAGGGCGAGGTACACAATGACATGGTTAGAATAGTAACTTCACTGAGGGCGAGGTACACGATGACATGGTTAGAATAGTAACTTCACTGAGGGCGAGGTACACGATGACATGGTTAGAATAGTAACTTCACTGAGGGCGAGGTACACGATGACATGGTTAGAATAGTAACCTCACTGAGGGCGAGGTACACAATGACATGGTTGGAATAGTAACTTCACTGAGGGCGAGGTACACGATGACATGGTTAGAATAGTAACCTCACTGAGTGCGAGGTACACGATGACATGGTTAGAATAGTAACCTCACTGAGGGCGAGGTACACGATGACATGGTTAGAATAGTAACTTCACTGAGGGCGAGGTACACGATGACATGGTTAGAATAGTAACTTCACTGAGGGCGAGGTACACGATGACATGGTTAGAATAGTAACTTCACTGAGGGCGAGGTACACGATGACATGGTTAGAACAGTAACCTCACTGAGGGCGAGGTACACGATGACATGGTTAGAATAGTAACCTCACTGAGTGCGAGGTACACGATGACATGGTTAGAATAGTAACTTCACTGAGGGCGAGGTACACGATGACATGGTTAGAATAGTAACTTCACTGAGGGCGAGGTACACGATGACATGGTTAGAATAGTAACCTCACTGAGGGCGAGGTACACGATGACATGGTTAGAATAGTGGCATCACTGAGTTGTTGAAGGTAGGAAAAACCGCAATCTTCAAAAGTCCTTATAAACAAATCACCTTCAGAGAAACAGCACCACTTTGCAGGTCCCATCTCATTAATAGTTGTCCAGGTCAGCTGTTGCAAAGTTTTGTTTACAGATCTTCAATAAGAAGAGTTTTTTTTTCTTATGTCACTTATATTGAAGGATCCAGCCTCAACATCTTTACTTTCCCAAATTCCTGAAGTTTTATTCTTGTAGATATACGGCAGTGAAATATTTTGAACTGTGTACTTCCAAATTGCACATTGAATTCATTACACACATTATTTTTCTGTTTTGTGTTTTTGTAGGGAAAAAAATAAAGATCATTGGGTACTCAGCCATATCTATATTATCACAGAAGGAGTCTGTGCATTTAAGCGATTCTGGGTTAGTTGTGTGGTTCCTGGGAAATTCTGGGTTAGTTGTGCATCTCTCTGTTCATTGAACCATTTTAAAGGGCTTTTCTGGTTAATACATCAAACTCATTTCACTTGACGCCTTTCCAATCTTTGTTGAAGTTCTCAGAAGGACTTTGCACTGTGAAGGTCCAGGTTGAAGTGTGTCAGTCTCACATCGGTTCCTGAATTAAGATTATTCAGGACTGCAGTATGGATGTATAGAAGGTCTTGCTGAAGACCACAGTCACTATCAGACTTCCACTGACTGAATTTGATTAATTTGTGCTTGCATCATTTGAATACTGTTCAAAATTTTCTTCTGATGTCCTGCCAAGGTAACACCAACCCGAAGGATATCCCTGAAGGAGAAAATAAGGCATTATGCAAGATTGTGAATCTATTGAATATTCAAGTGTTGCTTTCCATAACTTAGCATTCATTGAACTGCTGGATTAGTGCCCGAAGTTGGACTGGAAATTTCTAGGCCTTGAACTTTATTTTCCTATATTCATATATAAAAACTGAAGAACAATTCAAATGTCTCAAAAGATTTTCTACTTTTGGTTAAATTATTCAGTTCCAAAATCGAGGCAGAGGCGTATAATTACTTCTTCCAACACAGCAGGAATCAAAAATTGGATCTGAGACATTCTTGGTCCGAATAGCTCAGTCCATTATAGAATTATAGAATATAGAATCATGGTTACAGCATTGAAAGAGGGCATTCGCAAGAGCACTCAAGCTAGTCCCACTCCCCCGCTCTTTCCCCATAGCCCTGCAAATTTTTTCCCTTCAAGTGGTTATCCAATTCCCTTTGAAGGCAATGATTGAACCCCCTTGGGCAGTGCATTCCAGATCATAACCACTCGCTGTGTAAAAAAAAGTTTTTCCTCATGTCACCTTTGGTTCTTTTGCCAATCACCTTATATCTATGTCCTCTGGTTCTTGACCCTTCCGCCAATGGGAACAGTTTCTCTCTATCTACTCTGTCTAGACCCTTCATGATTTTGAACACCTCGATCAAATCTCCCCTTCACCTTCTCTGCTCTAAGGAGAACAACCCCAGCTTCTCCAGTCTATCCACACAACTGAAGTCCCTCATCCCTGGAATCATTCTAGTAAATCCTTTCTGCACCTAAGGCCTTCACATCCTTCCTAATGTGGGGGGCCCAGAATTGGACACAATACTCCAGTTGTGACCGAACCAGTGTTTTATAAAGGTTCATCAAAACTACTCTATGCCTCTGTTTATAAAGCCCAGGATCCCCTATGCTTTTTTAACCGCTTTCTCAACCTGCCCTGCCACCTTCAACGATTTGTGTACATATACCCCCAGATCTCTCTGTTACTGCACCCCCTTTTAGAATTGTGCCCTTTAGTTTATATTGTCTCTCCTCGTTCTTTCTACCAAAATGTATCACTTCGTACTTAAATTTCATCTGCCACGTGTCCACCCATTCCACCAGCCTGTCTATATCCTCTTGAAGTCTATCACTATCCTCCTCACTGTTCACTACACTTCCAAGTTTAGTGTCATCTGCAAATTTTGAAATTGTGCCCTGTACACCCAAGTCCAAGTCATTAATATATATCAAGAAAAGCAGTGGTCCCAGCACTGACCCCTGGGGAACACCACTGTACACCTCCCTCCAGTCTGAAAAACAACCGTTCACCACTACTCTCTGTTTCCTGTTGCTTAGCCAATTTCGTATCCATGCTACCACTGCCCCTTTTATTCCATGGGCTTCAACTTTGATGACAAACTTTGATGACAGTAACACTTTATCAAATGACTTTTGCAAGTGGCAAGTAATATTCGCGCCAGACAAGTGCCAGGCAATGACCATCTCCAACAAGACGTTACCATCGCCGAATCCCCCACCATCAACATCCTGGGGCTCACCATTGACCAGAAACTTAACTGGACCAGCCACAAAAATGCTGTGGCTACAAGAACAGGCGAGTGCCTCACCTCCTGACTCCCCAAAGCCTTTGCACCATTTACAAGGCACAAGTCAGGAGTGTGATGGAATACTCTCCACTTGCCTAGATGAGTGCAGCTCCAACAACACTCAGGAAGCTCGACACTATCCAGGACAAAGCAGCCGGCTTGATTGGCACCCCAACCACCACCCGAAATATTCACTCCCTTCACCACCGGCGCACTGTGGCTGCAGTGTGTACCATCCACAGGATGCACTGCAGCAACTCGCCAAGGCTTCTTCGACAGCACCTCCCAAACCCACGACCTTTGCCACCTAGAAGGACAAGGGCAGCAGGCACATGGGAACAACACCACCTGCACGTTCCCCTTCAAGTCACACACCATCCCGACTTGGAAATATATTACCGTTCTTTCATTGTCGCTGGGTCAAGATCGTGGAATTCCCTTCCTAACAGCACTGTAAGAGAACCTTCACCACATGGACTGCAGTGGTTCAAGAAGGCGGCTCACCACCACCTTCTCAAAGGCAATTAGGGATGGGCAATAAATGCTGGCCTCGCCAGAGACGCCCACATCCCATGAACAAATAAAAAAAGGTCCAAATATACTACATCAACTGTATTGCCCTCAACAACACCTTTTCTGTTACCTCATCAGAAAACTCAATCAAGTTAGTTAAATACAATTTGCCTTGAACAAGTCCGTGCTGGCTTTCCTTAATTAATCCACACTTGCCCAAGTGACTGTTAATTTTGTCTTGGATTATCGCTTCTAAAAGTTTCCCCACCACCGAGGTTAAACTGTAATTGCCGGGTTTATCCTTACACCCTATTTTGAACAAGGTTGTAACAATTGCAATTCTCCAGTCCTCTGGCACCACCCCCCTATCTAAGGATGATCTAAGGATGTTTGGAAGATTATGGCCAGTATCTCTACAACTTCACCCTTACAGCAACCTAAGATGCATCTCATCTGGACCGGGTGACTTATCTACTTTAAGTACAGCTAGCCTTTCTAGTACATCCTCTTTATCAATTTTTAGCCCATCCAGTGTCTCAACTACCTCTTTTTTTACTGTGACTTTGGCAGCATCTTCTTCCTTGGTAAAGACAGGTGCAAAGTTCTCATTTAGTACCTCGGCCATGCCCTCTGCCCACGCGTAGATCTCCTTTTTGTTCCCTAATCGGTCCCACCCCTCCTCTTACTACCTGTTTATTGTTTACATGCCTATAGAAGACTTTTGGATTCCCTTTTATGTTAGCAGCCAGTCTATTCTCATTCTCTCTCTTTGCCCCTCTTATTTCCTTTATCACATCCCTTCAGAACTTTCTACATTCAGCCTGGTTCTCACTTGTATTATCAACCTGACATCTGTCATACGCCCACTTTTTTCTGCTTCATCTTACTCTCTATCTCTTTCGTCATCCAGGGAGCTCTGGCTTTAGTTGCCCTGCCTTTCCTCCTCGTGGGAATGTACCTGGACGGTACCTGAACCATCTCCTCCTTAAAGGCCGCCCATTGTTCAATTACAGTTTTGCCTGCCAATCTTTGATTCCAATTTACCCGGCCAGATCTGTTCTCATCCCACTGAAATTGGCCCTCCTTCGATTGAGTATTTTTACTCTAGATTGCTCATTGTCCTTTTCCATAGCTAATCTGATCCTGATGATACGATGATCGCTGGTCCCTAAATGTTCCTCCATGGACACTTGCTCCACTTGGCCCACCTCATTCTCCAACCAGATCCAGCAATGCCTCCTTCCTCGTTGGGCCGGAAATGTACTGGTCAAGAAAGTTCTCCTGAACATACTTCAGAAATTACTCCCCCTCTTTGCCCCTTTATACTCACTATCCCAGTCTATATTAGGATAGTTGAAGTCCCCCGTTATCACTACGCTATGCTTCTTGCACCTCTCTGTAATTTCCCTGCAGATTTGCTCCTCTGTATCCTTCCCACTAGTTGGTGGCCTACAGAATACACCCAGTAGTGTAATGGCACCTCTATTGTTTCTTAACTCTAACCAAATAGATTCTGTCCTTGACCCCTCCAGGACATCCTCTCTCTCCAGCACTGCAATATTATCCTTAATCAATACTGCCACCCACTCCTTTCTTTCCTTCCCTATCTTTCCTGAACACTTTGTATCCAGGAATATTTAGTGCCCAATCCTGCCCTTTTTTGAGCCAGGTCTCCGTTATCGCCATGACATCCTATTCCCATGTGGCTATTTGCCCCTACAGCTCACCAACCTTGTTTACCACACTTTGTGTGTTTACACACATGCACTGCAAACCAATCTTAGACCTTCTTGTATTCTCTCTTAGTCTGATCCCACTTAATATCATACTATTTCTACTCTTGTGCTATCTGTCTCTCCCAATGCTTTGTGCACCTTGTGCTGAGTAACCAGAAGGGATTTATTTCAATATTAGTAATGAGGGCCTCGAAGTTACTCAGAGCTACTCCTGCTCTTGCTGTATCATCACTGGACAGGCAGTGAAAACTGTTTACACACACAAACTGCTGCATTTCTGGCTACTGAGCAGACGCAGCTCTGAGGAAATTCTGCCCGCATTTATGGCAATCTGGTGTTATGTAGCTCCTAAGAAAGAAGCATGGGTCTAGAAATTCGATCCTGCCTGAGAACGGGCGCACAGGGGCCAGGTCTTCACACACCTGTTCACGTGAGCACTTGGGGCAGGGCTAAACAAACCAGTTCACGTGGGCACACAGGGAGCAGGGCTACATACACCTGTTCACGTGGGCACACAGGGAGCAGGGCTACATACACCTGTTCACGTGGGCACACAGGGAGCAGGGCTACATACACCTGTTCACGTGGGCACACAGGGAGCAGGGCTACATACACCTGTTCACGTGGGCATAGGGATCACGTGAAATTGGTTCTGGGACCTCATTTTAATGGGTGAGATATGCAGTCAGCCCTACCCACGCTGCTATTGGCTGCTCCCAGGTGCTGGGAAATCGAGTGTTTCTGATGTTACTTAAAGGCACTTTACATCTCTTAAAGGGGAGGTGCACTCTGACTGCAGACAACAGGGGACTCTTGTGAAGAGAGAAATGGCTGCGAGGCCTGTAGATTGGGCTGCCAGGTTCTCCAATGTTGTTTTGGAGGCCCTTATTCAGGCAGTGAACTGGAGGAGGGAGATCCGGTCCCCCGGGCACCACAAAGCCCTCCAGGCAATGCCTCCTCAGGCAGTGAGAAGAGGTTAGTGAGGAGGTCAATGCCAGGAGCCCAGCTCCCAGGACATGGCTTTAATGCTGAAAAAAAGTTTGATGACCTCATTAGGGTTAGATCAAGGTAAGAATCCTATCTCTTACCTCATCTTTCTCTCCTCACACTTGAACCACCTCCAGTCCCACTGCTCACAAAACACCCCCCTCGCTTCCCTTCACTCTCCTCCAATCACTGCACCACACTTCACTCCACCTTCACCTCCTTCTCATATGCATCTCCTGCTCTCAGCACTATTGTAACCCTCACTGCTCCACACCTCACATCTTCCACACAAAATCCACAATATTCATTCATGATAGGCACAATCTCAAAACAGCTCCCAAGACTGTCTCAAACACACTCCCTTCTTTCTTGCAGTTGAAGGTCGCCCTCAACATGAGGCAGCAGATAGAGACCGGGGAAGCCATTCAAGGAGGACATGCTGGGCATCATGGACAAGCAGCACGTCATGGCTGTGGAGACTGTCAATGCTGGAGAAGACATCCTGCGGGGTTTCTTCACGTCATACCCCCTTTCTCCCTTCTTATTTCGACCTCACCCCACACACTATGCATGAAAAACTGCAGATGATTTCAGCAGCAGATCATCTCTCTCTGATCTCCCTTCACAATAAACGCTAACTCTGATTCCTTCCCTTCATTTCAGGTGCAGAAAATGTCAAGGCCCCTTTGCCGGGGTTGGGGGGGGGGTGGGGGCGGGGAGAGGGGGCTGCAATCCTGAAGAGACAGTTTCACTCAATTCTCCACATCTCCTGGCTCTTCATTTCCATGGAAATACCTCCTGCAGCCTCTGATGCTCTACCCTTCAAATAGCTTCTGGGCTTACCCTCCACACCTGCCTCTGAAACTGGACATCAGTTTGCTAATACTCCAAGCAGATTCCACCCTTATTCCACCAACATTATCAATTTTATCCCACCATGGGAGCTCTGGCTTTCAATTTGGACTCCCTCCTATTTTCTCCTCTCTATTCCCCATTTATTACCAGGACATATCTATCCCAATCTTCCTATGTAACCACACCTATGTAACTTGAGTTAACACTAGGGGTTATGGTAGTATAGTGGTGATGTTACTGGACTAGTAATCCAGTAGGTTGGAACTAACAACCTGGAGTTATAAGTTCATAATCCTGCCATGGCACCTGGGGAATTTAAATTCAATTAAATAAAATCTGGAATAAAAATAAAGCTAGTATCAGTAATGGTGGCCATAAAACTATCAGATTGTCATAAAAACCCATCTGGTTCACTAGAAGTCCTGAAGATGGTATGAAGACCCGTCTTCACATTGAGGACACCATCCCAACATGTTGTGTGGCCATCAGCAGTAGCAAAATTGTATTCCAGCACAATCTGTAACCTCATGGCCTGGTATATTCCTCACTCTACCATTACCAACAAGCCAGGGGATCAACCCTGGCTCAATGAGGAGTGTAGAAGAGCAGCAGCAGGCATACTTCTAAAAATGAGGTACCAACCTGGTGAAGCTACAACTCAGGACTACATGCATGCTAAACAGCGGAAGCAACATGGTATAAACAGAGCTAAGCAATTCCGCAACTCGCCAAGGCTTCTTCGACATGCACCTCCAAAACCTGTGTTCTCTACCACCTAGAAGGACAAGGGCAGTAGGCACATGGGAACAACACCACCTGCACGTTTCCCTGCAAGTCACACACCATCCCGACTTGGAAATATATCGCCGTTCCTTCATCATCACTGGGTTCAAAATCCTGGAACTCCCTACCTAACAGCACTGTGGGAGAACCTTCACCACACGGACTGCAGCGGTTCAAGAAGGCGGCTCACCACCACCTTCTCAAGGACAATTAGGGATGGGCAATAAATGCTGTCCTTGCCAGCCATGCCCTATATCCCTTGTATGAATAAAAAAAAAGTTTCCCTGTGTCCATTCACATGGGTGTTTTGGGAGCCACTCTGGACCTGAGCCCATCGCTTCTATTTCTGCTTTTTACTTCTTTTTTCTTATTCTCTCTTTGCCCTCCTGGGCCGCTCTCTTTGTCATCATATCTCCTTTAAATTTTCCCTTTTTTGGGTACTCTGCACCTCCCCCTCCCCCAAATCCCTACTTCTATCCTTCAGCAGTCCTCGATCTTCCTACTCTCCTGCTGCCGTCCCAGGCTTGACCCCCTCTTAGATAAGCCTACAGATTCCCTCTGTGCCTCTCTTGGCATCCTCCGAAGCGACCATCGAGGCACTTATGAGCAGCATCCTGTCCCATCCTATTCTCTCAACGACCTTCCCTCTCCACCCACATCCTCCTTCCCCCTCCCAATCCCACTTCCTTCTGTGTTCAACCCTGGAAAAAGCTCTCCCCAAGTCAATTACAACCGCACTTTCAAATTCCTAACTGTCCAGCCTTTGTCCCTTCATTCACCACAACATTTTTGCAGTTACCGATCTGCTCAATCACACCCTCACCTCCATCTTTGATGCCCTTGTCCCGATTAAAACTACTATTCTCTCTCAACCTGGTTGTTCTGTCTGGTACAGCCCTCATCTTATAGATTCACAGAATGAAAGAAAGGTTACAGCACGGAAGGAGGTCATTCGACCCATCGAGTCCATGCCGGCTCTATGCAAGAGCAATCTAGCTAGTGCCACTTCCCAGCCTTATCCCCGTAGCCGTGCAAATTTTTTCCTTTCAAGTACTTATCGAATTCCCTTTTGAAGGCCATGATTGAATCTGCCTCCACCACCCCCTCTGGCAGTGCATTCCAGATCATAATCACTCGCTGTGTAAAAAAGTTTTTCCTCATATCACCTTTGGTTATTTTGCCAATCACCTTAAATCTGTGCCCTCTGGTTCTTGACCCTTCGCCAATGGGAACGGTTTCTTTCAATCTACTCTGTCTAGACCCTTCATGATTTTGAATACCTCTATCAAATCTCCTCGCAGCCGTCTCTATATCAAGGAGAACAACCCTAGATTCTCCAGTCTATCAACGTAACTAAAGTCCCTCATCCCTGGAAGCATTCTAGTAAATCTCTTCTGCACCCTCTCTAAGGACTTCACATCGTTGCTAAAATACGGTGCCCAGAACCGGACACAATACTCCAGTTGTGGCCGAACCAGTGTTTTATGAAGGTTCGTCATGACGTCCTTGTCTCTATGCCTCTATTTATAAAGCCCAGGATCCCGTATGCTTTCTTAACCGCTTTCTCAACCTGCCCTGTCACCTTCAACGATTTGTGTACATATACCCCCAGATCTCTCTGTTCCTGTACAGCTTTTTGAATTGTGCCCTTTAGTTTATATTGTCTCTCCTCGTTCTTCCTACCGAAATGTATCACCTTGCTTTTCTCTGTGTTAAATTTCTGCGATAAATCTGCCACGTGTCCATCCATTCCACCAGCCTGTCTATGTCCTCTTGAAGTCTAGGCAAGACAGAGGGTCAGAGGGATCTTGGTGTGCAAGTTCACAGATCCCTGAAGGCGGCGGAACAGGTAGATAAGGTGGTAAAGAAGGCATATGGGATACTTGCCTTTATTAGCCGAGGCATAGAATATAAGAGCAAGGAGGTTATGATGGAGCTGTATAAAACACTGGTTAGGCCACAGCTGGAGTACTGTGTGCAGTTCTGGTCGCCACACTACAGGAAGGATGTGATCGCTTTGGAGAGGGTGCAGAGGAGATTCACCAGGATGTTACCAGGGCTGGAGCGCTTCAGCTATGAAGAGAGACTGGAAAGATTGGGTTTGTTTTCCTTGGAGCAGAGGAGGCTGAGGGGGGACATGATTGAGGTGTACAAAATTATGAGGGGCACAGATAGGATGGATACTAAGGAGCTTTTTCCCTTCGTTGAGGGTTCTATAACAAGGGGACATAGATTCAAGGTAAAAGGCGGGAGGTTTAGAGGGGATTTGAGAAAGAACTTTATCACCCAGAGGGTGGTTGGAGTCTGGAACTCACTGCCTGAAAGGGTTGTGGAGGCAGGAACCCTCACAACATTCAAGAAGCATTTGGATGAGCACTTGAAATGCCATAGCATACAAGGCTACGGACCAAATGCTGGAACATGGGATTAGAGTAGACAGGGCTGATGGCCGGCGCGGACACGATGGGCCGAAGGGCCTCTATCCGTGCTGTATAACTCTATGACTCTATGACTCTAAGACTATTCACTTCACTTCCAAGTTTGTGTCATCTGCAAATTTTGAAATTGTGCCCCGTACTCCCAAGTCCAAGTCATTAATATATATCAAGAAAAGCAGTGGTCCCAGCACTGACCCCTGGGGAACACCACTGTACACCTCCCTCCAGTCCGAAAAACAACCGTTCACCACTACTCTCTGTTTCTGGATGACAAGGAGCATACAGGGTAAGATAAGGCATAAAAGGGAAGCTTATGTCAGACACCAAAAACTCAATACTGCAGAAAGCCTGGAGGAGTATAGAAAGTGCAGGGGTAAAATTAAAAAGGAAATTCGGAAAGCAAAGAGAGGGCATGAAAAAATAATGGCAAGTAAAATTAAGGAAAACCCAAAAATGTTTTATAAACACATAAAGAACATGAGGACAACAAAGGAAAGAGTCGGGCCTATTAGAGACCAAAGAGGTAACCTATGTGTGGAGATGGAATACGTGGGTATGGTTCTTAATGAATACTTTGCATCTGTCTTCACAAAATTGGGGGACGATGCAGTGACTGTGGTTAAGGAGGAGGAGTGTGAGATATTGGATGGGATAAACTTAATGAGAGAGGAAATATAGAAACATAGAAAACAGGAGCAGGAGTAAGCCATTCGGCCCTTTGAGCCTGCTCCGCCATTCAATATGATCATGGCTGATCCTCTATCTCAATACCATATTCCCACTCACTCCCCATACCCCTTGATGCCTTTTGTGTCTAGAAATCTATCTAGCTCCATCTTAAATATATTCAGTGACTTGGCCTCCACAGCCTTCTGTGGTAGAGAATTCCACAGGTTCACCACCCTCTGAGTGAAGAAATTTCTCCTCATCTCAGTCCTAAATGTCCTAGCCCGTATCCTGAGACTGTGACCCCTAGTTCTGGGCCCCCCCAGCCAGGGGAAACATCCTCCCTGCATCCAGCCTGTCTAGCCCTGTCAGAATTTTATATGTTTCAATGAGATCCCCTCTCATTCTTCTAAACTCGGGTGAATACAGGCCGAGTCGACCCAATCTCTCCTCATACGACAGTCCTGCCATCCCGGGAATCAGTCTGGTGAACCTTCGCTGCACTCCCTCTATGGCAAGTATATCCTTTCTTAGGTAAGGAGAACAAAACTGCACACAATACTCCAGGTGTGGTCTCACCAAGGCCCTGTATAACTGCAGTGAGACATCCTTGCACCTGTACTCAAAACCTCTTGCAATGAAGGCCAACATACCATTTGCCTTCCTAACTGCTTGCTGCACCTGCATGTTTGCTTTCACTGACTGGTGTACAAGGACACCCAGGTTCCTTTGTACATCAATATTCCCCAATCTATCACCATTTAAATAATACTCTGCCATTCTGTTTTTCCTTCCGAACTGGATAACTTCACATTTATCCACATTATACTGCATCTGCCATGTATTTGCCCACTCATTCAACTTGTCTAAATTGCCTTGAAGCCTCTTTGCATCCTCCTCACAACTCACGATCCCACCTAGTTTTGTGTTATCAGCAAACTTGGAAATATTACATTTGGTTCCCTCATCCAAATCATTGATATATATTGTGAATAGCTGGGGCCCAAGCACTGATCCCTGCGGTACCCCACTAGTCACTGCCTGCCACCCCGAAAAAGGCCCATTTATTCCTATTCTCTGTTTCCTGTCTGTTAACCAATTCTCAATCCATGCCAGCATATTACCCCCAATCCCACGTACTTTAATTTTGCACACTATCCTTTTATGTGGGACTTTATCAAAGGTTTTCTGAAAATCCAAATAAACCACATCCACTGGTTCTCCCTTATCTATTCTACCAGTTACATCCTCAAAAATCTCCAGTAGGTTTGTCAAACATGATTTCCCTTTCATAAATCCATGTTGACTTTATCTTATCTTATCT
Organism: Heptranchias perlo; assembly: GCF_035084215.1. NCBI lineage: Eukaryota > Metazoa > Chordata > Chondrichthyes > Hexanchiformes > Hexanchidae > Heptranchias > Heptranchias perlo. The sequence continues at coordinate 35,011,719 of NC_090356.1, read as the reverse complement.
AATCCCGTTGATATTTTCTAAGTGTCCTGTTATTACATCCTTTATAATAGGCCGAGATAGACTGAGTAATTACAGGCCAGTCAGTCTAACTTTGGTGGTGGGCAAATTATTGGAATCAATGCTGAGGGATAGGATAAATCGCCATTTAGAAAGGCACGGGTTAATCAAGGAAAGTCGGCATGGATTTGTTAAGGGAAGGTCGTGTCTGACTAACTTGATTGAATTTTTTGAGGAGGTAACAAGGAGGGTTGATGAGGGTAATGCATTTAATGTCGTCTACGTGGATTTTAGCAAGGCTTTTGACAAGGTCCCACATGGCAGAGTGGTCAAAAAAGTAAAGGCCCATGGGATCCAAGGGAAAATGGCAAGTTGGATCCAAAATTGGCTCAGTGGCAGGAAGCATAGGGTTATGGTTGACGGGTGATTTTGTGACTGGAAGGCTGTTTCCAGTGGGGTCCCGCAAGGCTCAGTCCCTTGCTTTTTGTGGTATATATTAATGATTTGGACTTGAATGTGGGGGCCTTGATCAAAAACTTTGAAGATGATACAAAGATTGGCCGTGTGGTTGATAGTGAGGAGGAAAGCTGTTGACTGCAGGAAGATATCAATGGACTGGTCAGATGGGAGGAAAATTGGCAAATGGAATTCAATCTGGAGAAGTGTGAGTTAATGCAGTTGGGAAGGGCAAACAAGGCACTGGAGTACACAATAAATGGGGGGATTCTGAGAGGTGTAGAGGAACAAAGGGACCTTGGAGTGCATGTCCACAGATCCCTGAAGGTAGCAGGACAGGTCGATAAGGTGGTTAAAAAGTCATATGGGATACTTTCCTTTATTAGCCGAGGCATAGAATATAAGAGCAGGAAGGTTATGCTAGAACTGTATACAACATTGGTTAGGTATAGCTTGAGTACTGCGTACAGTTCTGGTCACCACATTACAGGAAAAATAGAGAGAGTACAGAGGAAATTTACATGAATGTTGCCAGGTCTGGAGAATTTTAGCTATGAGGAAAGATTGGATAGGCAGGGGTTCTTTTCTTTGGAACAAAGGAGGCTGAGGGGAGATTTAATTGAGGTATATAAAATTATGATGGGACTAGATAGAGTGGACAGGGAAGGCTGATTTCCCTTAGCAGAGGGGTCAGTGAGCAAGGGCACAAGTTTAAAGTAATTGGTAGAAGGATTAGAGGGGAGCTGAGGGGGATTATTTTCACCCAGAGGGTGGTGAGGGTCTGGAACTCACTGCCTGAAAGGATGGTAGAGGCAGAAACCCTCACCTCATTTCAAAAGTATTTGGATGTGCACCTGAAGTGCTGTAAACTACAAGGCTACGGACCAAGTGCTGGAAAGTGGGATTAAGCTGTTTCTCGGCCGCCACGGACATGATGGGCCAAATGGCCTCCTTCTGTGCTGTAACTTTCTATGATTCTATGAGTAGATCTCCTTCTTGGTCCATAATTGGCCCCACCCCTCCTCTTACTACACATTTATTGTTTACATGCCTATAGAAGACTTTTGGATTCCTTTTGTTGTTGGCTTGTAGTCTATTCTCATACTCTCTCTTTGCTCCTCTTATTTCCTTTCTCATTTCCCCGCTGAACTTTCTATATTCAGCCTGGTTCCCACTTGTGTTATCAACCTGACATCTGTCATACGCCCCTTTTTCCTGCTTCATTTTACTCTCTATCTCTCTTGTCATCCAGGGAGCTCTGGCTTTAGTTGCCCTACCCTTCTCCCTCGTGGGAATGTACCTAGACTGTACCCGAACCATGTTCTCTTTAAAGGCCGCCCATTGTTTGATTACAGTTTTGCCTGCCAATCTTTGATTCCAATGTACCCGGGCCAGATCTTTTCTCATCCCACTGAAATTGTCCCTCCTATAATTGAATATTTTTACTTTGGAGTGGTCCGTGTCCTTTTCCATAGCTAATCTAAACCTTATGATAATATGATCACTGTTCCCTAAATATTCCCCCACTGACACTTGCTCCACTTGACCCACCTCATTCCCCTGAACCAGATCCAGCAATGCCTCCTTCCTCATTGGGCCGGAAACGTACTGGTCAAGAAAGTTCTCCTCAATACACTTCAAAAATTCCTCCCCCTCTTTGCCCCTTATATCATTACTATCCCAGGACAATTGAAGTCCCCAGTTATCACTACTCTATGCTTCTTGCACCTCTCTGTAATTTCCCTGCAAATTTGCTCCTCTTTCTCCTTCCCACTAGTTGGTGGCCTATAGAATACACCCAGTAGTGTAATGGCACCTCTACTGTTTCTTAACTCTAACCAAATAGGTTCTGTCCTTGACCCCTCCAGGACATCCTCTCTCTCCAGCACTGCAATATTCTCCTTAATCAATATTGCCACCCCCCACTTTCTTTCCTTCCCTATCTTTCCTGAACACCTTGTATCCAGGAATATTTAGTACACAATTCTGCCCTTTTTTGAGCCAGATCTCCGTTATAGCCACAACATCATATTCCCATGTGGCTAATTGCACCTGCAGCTCGCCAACCTTATTTAACAGTGTAGGAGAATTGTAAACAATTTTACAACACCAAGTTATAGTCCAACAATTTTATTTGAAATCTACAAGCTTTCGGAGGCTTCCTCCTTCCTCAGGTAAATGTCCATTTCCATTTACCTGAGGAAGGAGGAAGCCTCCGAAAGCTTGTAGATTTCAAATAAAATCGTTGGACTATAACTTGGTGTTGTAAAATTGTTTACAATTGTCAACCCCAGTCCATCACCGGCATCTCCACATCAGTGTAGGAGAAGGGAGATGAGGAAATAGTGACAAAGCCTATCAGTGATAGAACTCGCGAAGGTCTTGAAACCGTGTGTGGTGAGACGATCACAAGGAAGGGATTGTTGATATGCACATGGAAAGTGAGGCTGCAGGAGGTAGCAAGACAACAAAATTAGTTGAGGTGAGGAGACTGAGAAACAGATCCAAAAATGAAATGACAAGGGAAACAAAGAGAACAAGGTGTGCGAACGTAAACAAATTATGAAGAGAGCTTACTGATCACTATCACAGAGCTTACTATCATTCTTATGATCAATAATTTTTGTGTCAAGATGTAATCAATTCATAGATAATTCACATAACAGATATATTCAGAGAACTAATGACATCACAACTCACTACCTGGAAGGAAAGAAGTCAGGCACAGGTACACGCCAAATCTGGGCTGACTGCTTACTGAGTGCGTTTTATTGCAATAATCAAAATAAATTCTACAGAAATTAAGGAGTTTGACATTCTAGAATGATCCTATTTAATTTCCCACAGCATTACACGGTCTCTGAATCCTGCAATCTGCTTCTTGAGGTGGCCGCGACATCGACTCCACCAGGAATCACAGCTAATTTTAAAAATGCTTGCATGAAACCTGGAAAATTCTTCATCAGGGGAGGGGGGGGATGGTGGGGGGGTGGTTGCTGAGTAGAGGGAGTCCCTCTGAGGATGCAGCTTGCAGCTGCAGCATTTAAAGCTAGACCGCTCTTAAACAGAAGGTGAAGACATGGCTCCAAAAGGAACCAATAAGAGTTGAGCAGCAAACTTCTCAGGTAGTAACCAGAATCAGGTGGAAGCAGTTGAGTGGCAACTCCTTTAAATCGCAGGAGACTCCTCCAGTGCAGGAAGAGGTTTAATGGCATCAGAAGGTCAGGAAAGGTAGGAGAGAATGCAGCAAGCTACCATTCATATATTGTAGACACATTACAGACTACAGAGTGATGCTAAGCTGAAAAGTGTAGTCACAAACTTAAGGGTACAAAGCTGTGAACTAAATCAGCCGTACAAAGTCCTTCACATGGATACAATATATCACTGGAGAATCCTACAATCATACATGTCCTTTATAGAATTACTTTCTCTATTGGGAACTCCAAAAGGGAAGAGATATGAGTTCTCTAACAGTTGTCAAATAAAACAGTCTGTGACTGAAAGTAACAACCATCCTATTCTCATGCACGAGGTAACTGCGCAGATTCCCATGAACAAGCCACAGGGCAAGGAACCAGGTATTTGGATGCCGATTGTTGGTTGTGGGGACCACTGCGGAGGGGTACGTACCTTCCGTAGTGGGCGCCCATCACTGAGATACAAATTCTTCCCAAGACCTTGCAAACTTTGGCAAAAGCAAAGGCAGTGCCAGGGGCTCCAGGCAGGTACTTCTGCCCGGATACATTCACGATAAATGTCCAGCCCCAGGATCCTTAATAGCCACCTGGACCAGCAGTAGGCCCTGAACTAAAGATGGCATCTCCGACAGTGCAGCACTCCCTTGGTACTGACCCTCTGACAGTGCAGCACTCCCTCAGTACTGACCATCTGACAGTGCAGCACTCCCTCAGTACTGACCCTCTGACAGTGCAGCACTCCCTCAGTACTGATCCTCTGACAGTGCAGTACTCCCTCAGTACTGACCCTTTGACAGTGCAGTACTCCCTCAGTACTGACCCTCTGACAGTGCAGTACTCCCTCAGTACTGACCCTCTGACAGTGCAGTACTCCCTCAGTACTGACCCTCTGACAGTGCAGCACTCCCTCAGTACTGACCCTCTGACAGTGCAGCACTCCCTCAGTACTGATCCTCTGACAGTGCAGCACTCCCTCAGTACTGACCCTCTGACAGAACAGTTCTCCCTCAGTACTGACCCTCCGACAGTGCAGCACTCCCTCAGTACTGACCCTCCGACAGTGCAGCACTCCCTCAGTACTGACCCTCTGACAGTGCAGCACTCCCTCAGTACTGACCCTCTGACAGTGCAGCACTCCCTCAGTACTGATCCTCTGACAGTGCAGTACTCCCTCAGTACTGAACCTCTGACAGTGCAGCACTCCCTCAGTACTGATCCTTTGACAGTGCAGCACTCCCCCAGTACTGACCCTCTGATGGTGCAGTACTCCCTCAGTACTGATACTCTGACAGTGCAGCACTCCCTCAGTACTGATCCTTTGACAGTGCAGCACTCCCTCAGTACTGACCCTCTGACAGTGCAGCACCCCCTCCGTACTGCACTGAATTGTCAGCTTAGATTATGTGCTCAAGTCCTGGAGTGGGGCTTAAGGCCACAACGTTCTGATTTTAAGGTGAAAGTGCTTTTAATTCAGCTAAACAGATGATGGAGTTCTACAATCCATTATTGACAGAACAATGTTTTTTAGAAAATGTTGTGCTGATCGATGTGAGAGATGCTATCTTAAGGAATGGAACATTTTTCATTGTGAGCTGGAATGACCTGCCTCACCTCAGTTTATGCAGGACTTGGACAGCCAGCAAACAAGAAGAAACATTTATCCCAAGTGTCAACTAGATTTAAACTCAAATCGCAGAGGTGAAAGAAATGTGAACCACAATACTAAGCCAATCATACCACAAGGACATCAAATGAGATTGTGGATGTTATTACTGCAAATTTACAGATAAATAATCTATAATCAATTATAGGAAATGCTATATCTAACACATATTACAAGTGAAGAAATTATAAATTATAGCTTTGGTGAACCAAACAGCACTTTGTACTCATTATAAGGAGTTATAGGGAGTTAGTGGAATCCTGTACTGTAAGACAAAAATACAAACTTACTCTGTGGTCATTTGAGACAAAAGGTCAAATGATGTGAAGCCTTCATTAGAAAAGTTATCTTTATATTGACCCATCTTAATGGCATCCAGCCACTCATCTACTGTGCTGAAGCTGGAAAAATCAGGAACGGTGCGATCCAGCAATGGCAGAGTCACCCTACAAACAGGATACAATAAATGGAGTGATGGGGCACAGAATGAGCACAACAACATGGCATTAAAGAATTAAAGGCAGAAATTAGCAAAGCTCAGAAGTACTCAATCCTACATCTCGATACACAAGTTCAAGTCACAAGGGTGCATCAAGGAAATACATCCTGAAACAACGGGATGGATCATTATCAAGATGGACTTTATGGTCCAACATTACAAACCCAAACCAGTAAAGGTACGGGAATTGATAAATTCTTGAAGGGGAAAAATTTCCAGGGCTATGAGGAAAGAGCAAGGGAGCGGGATTAATTGGATAGCTCTTTAAAAGAGCCAGCACAGGCACGATGTGCTGTATTATTCTATGATTCTATGATCTGGCAGACAGTGAGATTCAGCCTTGCAGATAAGATTACAAAAGGTAGTCCATAATAATCCTCTTACAAGACATTGAGGGTAAAATGTACCAAAGATACGATGCTACCGTACTTTCATTGGCCTAATATCTGTAAAGACAAAGCCACATTTGGTGAGATGCGCTCTCCTGCTTGAGCGTTAAAAATGGCCAATCAGGGCAACACAACAAAACGCCTCGGATACTTTACCCATTATTAACAACCCATTCAACAGAGTGAATCTAGATATAGCAGGTCCAACGCCTAACAGGAGACAGCTGTGGGAAAATTGATATCAACAACCGCCCAGATCATCGGCTTTAACAGAATTGAGGCACATCTGTGGTGTGATGGGACCTCCGCTCACACCATAACTGCAGCCCATCTGTGACGTGATGGGATTGATTCCAGTCTAGTACTGCCAACAGTTTCTGATCCACTGGGAAAATTTGAACATTTATACTAAATTGACAGTCTTTGCCAGCAAGCTGCAGGGCTCACATGCGAGGGACCTCCTGAGAGGATTTGTCAAGTTTCAAGATTATTTAAAAGCATTTTTCTACAAAGAGGAATTGGAAATAATTACAATTAATGCTGTTTATTTTAAAGCAATGTGTATGTACTCTTATGTTTAAAATGGGGCTCCAGAAAAAGGATGGCTATTCTGCTAAACAGAAGTTATTTTCCCCAGACATGAAACAAGAAATGACGCGTTAGCTTGTCTGGGTAATTTGAAAACACCTCTCACCTAGTGCTTCAAAGGGAGGGAGGGGAGTGGGACTGCTAAGGGAGGGAGGGGAGTGGGAATTCTAAGGGAGTGTGGGGGAGTGAGACTTCTAAGGGAGGGAGGGGAGTGGGACTTCTAAGGGAGTGTGGGGGAGTGGGACTTCTAAGGGAGGGAGGGGAGTGGGACTTCTAAGGGAGTGTGGGGGAGTGAGACTCCTAAGGGAGGGAGGGGAGTGGGACTTCTAAGGGAGTGTGGGGGAGTGGGGCTTCTAAGGGAGTGTGGGGGAGTGGGACTTCTAAGGGAGTGTGGGGGAGTGAGACTTCTAAGGGTGGGAGGGGAGTGGGACTTCTAAGGGAGGGAGGGGAGTGGGACTTCTAAGGGAGGGAGGGGAGTGGAACTTCTAAGGGAGTGTGGGGGAGTGAGACTTCTAAGGGAGGGAGGGGAGTAGGACTTCTAAGGGAGAGAGGGGAGTGGGACTTCAAAGGGAGGGAGGGGAGTGAGACTTCTAAGGGAGGGAGGGGAGTGGGACTTCTAAGGGAGTGTGGGGGAGTGGGACTTCTAAGGGAGGGAGGGGAGTGGGACTTCAAAGGGAGGGAGAGGAGTGAGACTTCTAAGGGAGGGAGGGGAGTGGGACTTCTAAGGGAGTGTGGGGGAGTGGGACTTCAAAGGGAGGGAGGGGAGTGAGACTTCTAAGGGAGGGAGGGGAGTGGGACTTCAAAGGGAGAGAGGGGAGTGGGACTTCAAAGGGAGTGTGGGGGAATGGAACTTCTAAGGGAGAGAGGGGAGTGGGACTTCAAAGGGAGGGAGGGGAGTGGGATTTCAAAGGGAGGGAGGGGAGTGGGACTTCTAAGGGAGTCTGGGGGAGTGGGACTTCAATGGTATAAATGCATGATGAAAGCTGTAGCCCGATATTTTGTTGAGTTTCAAGCTGAAAGGTTTGGTGCTGGGAATCGCCATGTACTCAACGTGTAGCCTTCTGAGATGTGCACAGACTGCAAGCAGAAAATTTTCTTGGAGGCAATTTTGAATACTCTTGTGTTTGATCATTTTCCTTTAACTTTTTTTATTTTTATCTTTATGATGTTACAAGTGATAAATGTTCAGCTTAGTGCATGATAATTGTTGAAACGATTGGTTTGCCTTCATATGTAGTTTTTGCCTACTGCTCACGTGTTCCTCCCACTGGAAGTTTATCTCCCGATTTTTCCCGTGTTTAGTTAACAATTTGCTGATCTCTGCAGTTTTTATTTGTGGTTGTTTTATGACGATGAAAGTTAAGCCAATCAGAGTCTAATGTCATGCAAGATTTCCATCTAGAATAATGCAGTAGTGATCCCTGAGGCCCAGAATGTGATAGAAAATGAGTTGTGAATAGTCGTGGAAATACACTAGAAAAGTTGTTCTTACCCTGAAGATAGTGGAGTCATAGCCTTAAGGCTGTTTGGGTTCCTGATCATTTTATCCAAGGTGTTCACAATCTGCCCAAACTTGGGCCTATTGTTGCGATCCTTCTGCCAGCAGTCAAGCATTAATTGATGGAGAGCTGTTGGACAGTCCATAGGTGGAGGGAGTCGATAATCTTGTTCAATAGCATTGATTACCTGTAAATATAAACCACATTAAAAATATGGTGACGCAAGGCAAACAATGGCGTATTCCTACAGCACCACTGCTGAACCATTTTGTTTCTATGAATACATTAAGAAGGAATTGTAATATACAGCGTGGCCAGGACTATAGTGTGATTGTAATATACAGCATGAATGGTGCTATAGTCCACATGTAATGTACAGCGGGACATGTACTATTGCTGGATTGTAATATGCAGCTTGTACAGGACAACAGCCGGCTTGTAATATACAACATGGAAGTTCTACAGTCGGATTGTAGTATCATAGAATCGCAGAATGGTTACAGTACAGAAGGAGGCCATTCGGCCCATCGAGATGGTGCCGATAGCATACAGCTTGGACAGTACTATAGCCGGATTGTAATATGCAGCTTGGCCAGTACTATAGCAGGTCTGTAATATTCAGCATGGACAGTAATATAGCCAGATTATAATACACAGCATGGACAGTACTAAAGCTGGATTGTAATGTACAGCTTTGACAGTACTTTTGGCGGGTTGTAATATATAGATTTGACAGTACAATATCCTGACTGTAATATACGGCTAGGACAGTACTACACAATGATTGTAATATATAGCTTGGAAAGTATATGTTTAAGTATATATAAGTATATATATTGTAGCTTGGATAGTAATATGCAGCTTGGACAGTAATTAAGCACGATTGTAATATAAAGCCTGGACAATACTGTAGCCTGATTGTAATATACAGCGAGGCCACTACTATAGCCTGCTGCTTATAAACAGCTTCGCTAGTACTATAGCCTGTTTGTAATATACTGTATGGAGAGTACTATAGCCCAATTGTAATATACAACATTTCCAGACCATTGGCCTGATTGTATTAAACAGTGTGGCCTGTACTATAGCTGCATTGTAATATAAAGTGAGGCCAGTACTATAGCAGGATTGTAACAACATATGGCTTGGCCAGTACCTCAGCTCCATTGTAACATACAGGGTGGTCAGTACTTTAGGCTGATTGTAATAAACAGCGTGGACAATAATTTAACTGGATTGTATTTTACAGCTTGGACAGTACAATAGCCTGATTATAATGTGCACCTTGGCCAGTACTATAACTTGATTGTAATATGCAGCTTGGAAAGTACTATAGCCTGTTTGGAATATACAGCTAAGATAGGACTATCGCCTAATTCTAAAAAAAGTGTGGTCAGTACTATAGCCTGATTGTAATATATAACACAGCCAGAACTATAGACTGATTGTAATAAACAGCATGGCCAGTACTATACTCCATTTTAATACAGAGTGTGGCCAGTACCGTAGCCTGATTTTAATACACAGCATGGCCAGTACTACAGCCCGATTGAATTATGCAGCATGGCTAGTACTATAGACTGATTGTAATATACAGATTGGACAGTACTATCGCCTCATTGTAATATACTGTTAGGATAGTACTATAGCCTGATTATAGTATTCAGTGTGGCCAGTACTATAGCCTGATTGTAATATACAGGTTAGCCAGTACAATAGCCTGATTGTAAAATACAGCATGGCCAGTACTATAGCCCGATTGTTATAAACAGCATGGCCAGAACTATAGCCCCACTTTAATACAGAGCTTGGCCAGTACTAAGGCCCATTTGTAATATATACCCTGGCCAGCACTATAACCTGATTTTAATACACAGCGCTGCCAGTACTAAAGCCCATTTGAACTATACAGCTTGACCAGTATTAGCGCTTGATTGTAATATACAGCATGGCCAGTAGCATAACCTGTTTGTAATATACAGCTTTGCCCTACTATTGCCTGATTGTTACTTACAGCTTGGACAGTACTATACTCAGATTGTAATATAAAACTTGGACAGTATTATAGTCCAATGATCCAGGGATGAGGGACTTCAGTTACGTGGACAGACTGGAGAAGCTGGGGTTGTTCTCCTTACAGCAGAGACGGTTGCGAGGAGATTTGATAGAAGTATTCGAAATCATGAAGAGACTGGACGGAGTAGATAGAGAGAAACTGTTCCCATTGGCGGAGGAATTAAGAACCAGGAGGACACAGATTTAAGGTGATTGGCAAAAGAACCAAAGGCAACATAAGGAAAAACTTTTTTACACAGCGAGTGGTTAGGATCTGGAATGCACTGCCTGAGGGGGTGGTGGAGGCAGATTCAATCATGGCTTTCACAAGGGAACTGAATAAGTACTTGAAGGGAAAAAATTGCAGGGCTACGAGGATAGGGACTAGCTGGATTGCTCTTGCAGAGAGCCGGCATGGACTCAATGGGCCAAATGGCCTCCTTCTGTGCTGTAACCATTCTATAATTCCATGAACTGTAATAAACAGAATGGCCAGTACGATAGCCTTGTTTTAATATAAAGCTTGGCTAGTACTAAAACCCGATTGTAATAAACACCTCGGCCTATAGCCTGATTGTAACACAGCGTGGACAATATTATAGCCTGTTTGCAATATACAGCGTTGTCAGCACCGTAATCTGATTGTAATATACAGTGTGGACAGTACCACGGCCTGATGGTAATAAACAATCTGGGCAGTGCTAAATTCTAATTGTAATATATAACATGGGCAGAACTAGAGGTTGATTGTCATATACAGCTTCACCAGTACTAAAGCCTGGTTGTAATATACAGCATGGACAGTATTATAGCCCGATTGCAGTGTTAAGAGTGGCCAGTACTATAGGGGGATTGAAATATGCAGTGTGGCAAGTACTATTGCCTGACAGTAATATAAAGTTGGAACAGTAGTATAGCACAATTGCAATATACAATGTGGCCAGAACTATAGCCAGATTGTAATAAACTGCATGACTAGTACTTTAGCTGGATTGTAATACACAGGGTGGCCAGTACTATAGCAAGATTGAAATATACGGCATGGCCAGTACTATGGTCCGATTTCAATATACAGCATGGCCAGTACTACGGCCGTATTGTAATATACAGAAATGTCAGTTCTATAGCCTAATTGTAATATATAGCATCGACAGTACAATAGCCTGATTGTAATGTACACCTTGGCCAGCACTACAGCCTGATTGTAATATACAGTGTGGCCAATACTATAGACTGATTGTAATATACAGCTTGGAAAGTACTATAGACTAATTGGAATATACAGCTAAGATAGTAATACAGCCTGATTCTGAAAAAGTGTGGTCAGTAATGTAGCCAAATTGTAATGTACAGCGTGTCCTGTACTATAGCCTGATTGTGATATACAACATGGACAATACTATACCTGGAATGCAATATATATCTTGGCCAGTACTATAGCTTGATTGTAATATACAGCATGGATAGCACGATAGCCTGAGAGTAATATAAAGCTGGGACGGTATTATAACCCAAGTGTAATATACAGCTTGGCCAGTACTATAGCCTGATTGTAATATACAGCTTGGCCAGTACTATAGCCTGATTGTAATATACAGCTTGGCCAGTACTATAGTCTGATTGTAATATACAGCTTGGCCAGTATTTTAGCCCAATGATAATAAACAGCATGGACAGTACTTAAGCCTGATCGTAATAAACAACTTGGAGAGTTCCAGAGCCTGATTGTAACAGAGTCGTAGAATCATAGAATGGTTGCAGCACTGAAGAAGGCCATTCGGCCTGTTGAGCCAATGCCAGCTCTCTGCTTGAGCAATCCAGTTAGTCCCACTCCCCCGCCCATTCCCCATAGCCCTGAATTTTATTTCCTTCCAAGTGCTTATCCAGTTCCCTTTTGAAAGCCATGATTGAATCTGCCTCCACCACCCCCTCGGGCAGTGCATTCCAGATCATAACCACTCCGTAAGAGCAGGAGTAGGCCATTCGGCCCCTCAAGCCTGCTCCGCCAATTAATGAGATCATGGCTGATCTGATTTTTACCTCAACTCCACTTTCCCACTCTTTCCCCATATTTACTCGCTGTGTAAAAAAGTTTTTTCTCATGTCGCCTTTGGTTCTTTCGCCAATCACCTTAAACCTTCTCTCTATTTACTCTGTCCAGACTGCTCATGATTTTGAACACCTCTATCAAATCTCCTCTCAACCTTCTGTGCTCTAAGGAGAACAACCCCAGTTTCTCCAGTCTATCCACGTAACTGAAGTCCCTCATCCCTGGAACCATCCGAGTAAATATTTTCTGCACCCTCTCTAAGGCCTTCACATCCTTCCGAAAGTGCGATGCCCAGAATTGGACACAATACTTCAGTTGCGGCTAAACCAATGTTTTATAAAGGTTCAACATAGCTTCCTTTCTTTTGTTTTCTTTTAAATTCGTTCATGGGATGTGGGCGTCGTTGGTGAGGCCAGCATTTATTGCCCATCACTAATTGCCCTTGAGAAGGTGGTGGTGAGCCGCCTTCTTGAACTGCTGCAGTCCGTGTGGTGAAGGTTCTCCCACAGTGCTGTTAGGAAGGGAATTCTAGGATTTTGACCCAGCGATGATGAAGGAACGGCGATATATTTCCCAGTCAGAATGGTGTGTGACTCGGAGGGGAACGTGCAGGTCATGTTCCCATGTGCCTGCTGGTCTTGTCCTTCTAGGTGGTAGAGGTCGTGGGTTTGGGAGGTGCTGTTGAAGAAGCCTTGGCGAGTTGCTGCAGTGCATCCTGTGGATGGTACACACTGCAGCCACAGTGCGCCGGTGGTGAAGGGAGTGAATGTTTAGGGTGGTGGATGGGGTGCCAATCAAGCGGGCTGCTTTGACCTGGATGGTGTCGAGCTTATGCTCTATTTTGTGCTCTATGCCTCTATTAATAAAGCCCAGGATCCCATATGCTTTTTTAACTGCTTTAATGAACAGCATGCACAGTACTTTAGCCATATAGAAATAAACAGCATGGAGAGTATTATAGCCCGATTGTTGTATAAGGAGTGGCCAGTACTTTAGTTTGATTATAACATACAATGTGGCAAGTACTATAGTTGGATTGTAATGTATAGCTTGGACAGTACTATATCCTGATTGTAGTATACAGCATTGACAGTACTATAGCTGGATTGTAATATTCATCATTACCAGTACTATTGCCTGGTTGTAATATACAGCGTGGCCAGTACTATTGCCTGATTGTAATACACAGCTTCACCAGTCGTATAGCCAAATTGTAATATACAGCTTGGACAGTACTCTAGCTGGATTGTAGTGTACAGCATGGGCAGTACCAGAGCCGGATTGTAATATATAGTGTGACCATTACCATCGCCTGATTGTAATATACAGCTAAGAGAGTACTAAGATCTGATTGTAATACACAACACGGCCAGTACTATAGCACGATTGAACGAGTAAATGGCATGGCTAGTACTGTAGACTGATTATAATATACAGATTGGACAGTACTATAGCCTGATTGTAATATACAGTTTCACCAGTACTATAGCCTGAGTATAAAATACAGCATGGCCAGAACTATAGCCTGATTGTTATAAAGAGCATGGCCAGTACTATAGCCCCACATTAATACAAAGCTTGGCCAGTACTGAAGCCCAATTGTAAGATACACCTTGGCCGGTACTATAGCCTGATTTTAATATACAGCATGGCATGTACTATTGTCTGATTTTAATACACAGTACTATAGCCTGTTTGAACTATACAGATTAGCCAGTGCTAGCGCCTGATTGTAATATACAGTGTGGCCAGTAGTATAGCCTGTTTGTAATATACAGCTTTGCCCGTACTATTGCCTGATTGTTATTTACAGCTTGGAGAGTACTATAGCCAGCTTGTAATATAAAACTTGGACAGTATTATAACCCAACTGTTATAAGCAGCATGGCCAGTACTAAAGCCCGATTGTAATATACCACTTGGCCACTACTATAGCTTGATTGTAACATACTGTGTGGATAGTAATGTAGGCCGATTGCAATATACAGCGTTTTCAGTACCATAACCTGATAGTAATATACAGCATGGACAGTACTGTAGCCCAACAGTAATAAACAGCACCGACAATAGTAATCTCTGATGGTAATAAACAACCTGGACAGTTCTATAGCCTGATTGCTGTAAACAGCATGGGCTGTTTGTAATATATAGCATGGGCAGAACAAGAGATTGATTGTCATATTCAGCTTCACCAGTACTATAGCCTGGTTGTAATATACAGCTTGGCCGGTACTATAACCCGATTGCAGTATAAAGAGTGGCAAGTACTATAGCCTGATTGTAAAAAACTGCATGACCAGTACTTTAGCTGGATTGCAACATTTAGCTTGGACAGTACTAAAGCTTGATTGTAATATAAAGCTAGGACATCATTATAACCAAATTGTAGTATAGAGCATGGCCAGTATTATAGCCTGGTTGTAACATACTGCTTGGCCGGTACTATAACCTGATTGTAATATACAATGTGGCCAGAACTATAGCCTGATTGTAAAAAACTGCATGACCAGTACTTTAGCTGGATTGTAATATACAGGGTGGCCAGTACTATAGCAAGAATAAAATATACGACCAGTACTATGGTCTGATTGCAATATACTGCATTGTCAGTTCTATAGCCTGATTGTAATATATTGCAAGGCCAGTACTATAGCCAGATTGAAATGTACAGCACAGCCAGTAAGATAGTCTGATTGCAATATACAGCGTGGCAAGTACTATAGCCGGATTGTAATATACAGTTTGTACATGACTATAGCCTGATTGCAATATACAGCGTGGCCAGTACTATGGCCTGATTGTAAAGTCCAGTGTGGCCAGTATTATAAACTGATTGCAATATACAACTTGAACAGTATTTTAGCCCAATTTTAATAAACAGCATGGCCAGTACTTACAGCCTGATTATAATATACTGCGATGCCAGTACTGTAGCTGGATTGAAACATACAGCACGGCCAGTACTATAGCCTGATTGCAATATACAACATGGCTGGAATTGTAGCCGCATTGCAAAATACAGTGTGGTCAGTGCTGCAGCCATTCGCTGACACCATACAGCATAGCCAATACTATAGCCCGATTGTAATACACAGCATAGCCAATACTATAGCCCGATTGTAATACACAGCATAGCCAATACTATAGCCCGATTGTAATACACAGCATAGCCAATACTATAGCCCGATTGTAATACACAGCATAGCCAATACTATAGCCCGATTGTAATACACAGCATAGCCAATACTATAGCCCGATTGTAATACACAGCATAGCCAATACTATAGCCTGATTGTAATATAAATGTTGAACAGTATTATAGCCTTATGGTAATGAACAGCATGGACAGTAAATAAAGAAACATAAAAAATTTAGTGTATAGGAGGCCATTCCACCCATCGTGTCTGAGCCAGTTGAAGTAGAGCTACCCAGCCTAATCCCACTGCCTAGCACTTGGTCTGTAGCCTTGTAAGTTAAGGCACTTCAAGTACATGTTAAAGTACCTTTTAAATGCGATGAGGGTTTCTGCCTCTACCACCCTTTCAGGTTGTGAGTTCCAGACCCCCACCACCCTCTGGGTGAAAAATTTTCTTTAGCTCCCATCTAATCCTCCTACCAATCACTTTAAATCTATGCCCCATGGTTATTGACCCTGTTTGCTAAGGGAAATAGGTCCTCCCTGTTGGCCAGAGGCTGCAGAAGACTGCTGAGCTGAATTCGAAGTGCTAACAAAGACACTGACCTTTTGAACTGAGGTGACCTGGAGTTCAGTCACTGGTCTGAACTGGCCAGAACCGGTTTGAATTCGTTCCGCTTCTTACAGAGACAAAGAAACGGTGTGCTACCTGAGCTCTTGGAACAGAGCCAATCAGGGGATGACATCGGTCACTCCAGCAACTTTGAGCCAACCGGAGAAGACCGCATCGTTCGAAAAGACAGACTTGGGGAATAAAAACTGAAGAGTTGCTGGCTTGGGCTCAGTGTGTGTCTTTGTTTGTTTGTGAGCGAGAGAGAGAGAGAGTGTGTGTGTGTGTGTGTGTGTTTTTGTTTTTTTCGGTGTGTCTTTGTTTGTGAAGGAGACTCTGGGAGACTCTGGAGACTAACCCTCGTGGAAGTGAATACCTTACGTCAGGGACGTAAAGACTGCGTCGAGGACGTGGAGACGACGTCGGGAGTAAGAGGGAGAATTGCCTGGCCAGCAGCGTCTCTCCTTTCCGGGTAATATAATATCCTTTCTATTCTGGGACCACTCTGGGAGTGCTGTCAGGAAACCGAGTGGGTGTGTGTTTAAATCCTAGTTTGAGTATAAACCTGTATGACCTGCTGTAAACTACATGCCTATATCTAACTAGACGTATAAGCGGTATGTACATGATCTAATAACGTTAATAAAGCGAATTGAGAATTAAGAGAGAATTGACTCTTCCTCTGTGTACTAAGCTAAAACCGTTAACAGGTGACTTCCGGTCAACATATTTGGCGTCCCTGGGTGGGCTCGAGGATAAATCTCTCCGTTGCGTCAGTGGGAGCCTCGAGGCGAACCGAATTTGGCAAAGTATACAGAGAACAGGAGTTTAAGTTAATTCATAGTTAATAACGTAAGATGACGAATAAAGGGAAATCTCCAAGCCCTGGGGACTTGGACTGTTTTGATTGGAAGGGACTCCTTCAAAAATACGTAATAGGGAAGTGGCCGCAATACAGGGATTATGCGGGTCACATTGGAGACAAGGGAACGCCTGTTGGGGAGGTCCTTTGGAAAATTGCGCAAACAAAGATGTCAGATAGGAAATTTAAAAAGATACAAAAGTCCGTAGCGATCGGATGTTTACTTGAGGAATGGATAGAATGCCGACAGCAGGCTAGGAGAGAGAAAGAAGAGACTCAGAAAATCCAAGACGGATTAGGGGAAGAGAATAAAAAGCTCCGTGAGGAGATAGCCCGCCTTAGTGAGACGGTAACTGATCTACAGGGACAGAGAAGTGCAGATTTGATGCACATGAACCAATATCAGAATAAGAGAGAGGGAGAAGCCCAAGCAGCTAAAGCTGAGGTGGAGAGATGGAAACAACAATGTAGTGATTTAAAAACTGCTATGAATGTGATTCACAGAGCAGCTCAGGAGAAGAGGAGTAGTACTGGTGATCACACAACGTGTCAGAAACTGATAGGGAGGCTGCAAGATCAGCTAGCCGCACAGAGGGGCATATTGTGTGCTTTCGCACCCGGAAGAGGTGAAGAAAGTGGTTTAGGGGATGTAGATTGGGATGATTTAGCAGACAAGGCGGATAGATACAGCAGCGGTGATAGGGAACCTCCACGAGGGGACCCACCGCCAGCATATGCTCCAGAGCAGAAAAAACCGTCTGCCCCAATGGCCCCCCTGGTAACTACTAGAGCACAGATGGGGGAAGATGGTCAGGATATGACATATTCCACCCCACTTGGGGTACAGGAACTGAGGGTTATTGCGAAAGATATTGGAATGTGTGCACCTGGGGATGATCCTAGGGAGTTGTTCCTAGCGGTCAGGCAACAGAGAGCGATACACGGCTTAGATGATGCTGAGGAAAGGAAATTAATCCTAATGTGCCTACACCCACATATACACTCCGCCCTACCGGAGGAACAAAAACTTGGTAGAGGCACGAATGAAGCCTTAAAGGACCAGGTATTATCTGTCATGGGCGATAACAGAGGGGATCCAGTGGAGGCGCTGATGAGATGCTATCAAAGGAAAGGTGAACACCCCACTGTATTTTCGGCTCGCATTTGGGCGGTGTTTCAGGGGGTCTATGGTACAGACTTAGACAGGGATAATTTACAGCGGGAGGTTAGGAACTGATGGCTGAGAACACTAGTGTTGCATGGCACTGAGGAGTCGAGGAAGGCACTAGATCAGTTTGACCCCGCTGATGACACACATACGGAACCCTGGATAATTAGGAAGATGGTTAGAGTATGGGAAAGGGAAATACCAAAACGATCCAAGGCATCCGGGGACAGAGCAATGCCTGTTAAAGATCAGGTGATAATTTGGAGAAATGAAGGGAGGGGACCTACTAAGGGGGAACCCCCTCCAGCTTATCAGACAGTGGGAAGAGGTAGAGGCAAAGGAAACTTCTCAGGAACGGGGAGAACTCAAGGCGAGGTGTCCAAATGCTATAACTGTGGCCAAGAGGGACACTTCGCAAGGGACTGCCCGAACCCAAGACGAGAGAGTGCAGGTCGGGGAAGGAATCAGAGCCTACCCGTGGAAGGGCCGAATAGACCAAGTCCTCAGTGTGATACGATAGAAATATCACCGAGTTCCGGGTTGTACCCTGAACTGCAATGACGGTCTCAGGCCTCTCCGTTATGGGTGTGTGACACGCGGTTGGATGACATGGGGAGACCCCTAGTGGATGGTAGGGTTGGAGGCCGCCCTCTTACATTCCTTTGGGACACAGGGGGATCTCGAACCACCGTTAACACCACTCAGATCAATGACACAGATTGGAAAATTCAAAACAAAATTATTCTAAGTGGATTCACAGGGCATTCACAAGTGGGATATGTGAGTGTACCGTTGGAAGTCGGTGTGGGAGACATCGTGATAGAGCATTCAGTGGTTCTTATTAAATTATCTAGAGAACAAGAATATATATCAGGGAGTGACTATATGGCCAAAGCGGGATTCTGCTTCGACCCTGTTAATTGTATGATTTGGCAAATGCCTTTGGGCATGGACAGTATAAATCACACAGTCGTCCCAGTGGGGGAATATCAGGATAGGATATGCACGATCGGGGAAATGTGGATAGAACCAGGAGAAATGAGTAACGATCGTGAAGTACAACAGATTATTGGACAAAACTCAATAGTATTTGCCCAACATAAACATGATTGTGGGAAAATGACCGGGAGTGTGTGTATACAAGGTCCAGACCCCAAACCACAGAAGCAGTATGGTTTCCCAAAGCAAGCAGAAGAAGAGATAGAGAAGGTGATACAGAGTCTGCTGCAGCAAGGGATATTAAGACCAATAGCTTCTACTAATAATGCACCTATTTGGCCAGTAAGGAAACCCGACGGTAGCTGGCGACTGACGATAGACTACAGAGAATTAAATAAAGTCACCCCGCTAACAGCCCCTACAGTAGCAACTAGCCCAGAGACAGTAGTTCGACAAAATGAGGATGCGCAGTGGTTTACGGTTTTGGACATAAGTAACGGTTTTTGGTCTATTCCACTGGAGAAAGAATGTCAATATAAATTTGCATTTACTTTCCAAGGACAGCAATATACATGGACCGCCCTGCCGCAGGGGTTTCACAATTCCCCGTCCATATTTCACCAACGACTGAGGGAAGGGTTAAAAGGATTCTCAAGGCCTGAATGTCGAGTGCAGTATGTAGACGACTTACTCCTACAAACTGAAACCAAGAAGGAACATTATCAACTGCTAAGTGAATTACTGCAGTTGTTACATGACTTGGGATTAAAGATTAACCCTAAAAAAGCGCAGATCATGAAACAAAAAGTTACTTACTTGGGAGTGATTCTGACGCCGGGACTAAGGGACATTGACAAGCGAAGGATAGAGACAGTTGGCAGACTCCCTGTTCCGCGGGATGTGAAAGGGTTAAGGTCCTTCTTAGGGTTGGTGGGATATTGCAGGGACCATATTGATGGATTCGCCACAAAGGAATTATTAAAAAAGAATGTGGCTTGGGAGTGGAAAACAGAACACAGCCAGGCCATGACTGATTTAAAGCAAGCACTAGCTGTTGCGCCTGCTTTAAAAACCCCAAATCCAACGGAACCATTTGCATTGGAGGTGGCTACCACACACACCACCCTCTCGGCAGTTGTTACAGGAGACACACGGGAAATTACGACCAGTAGCGTACGCCTCACGTATGCTCTCACCGGTAGAGCAGGGGTATACGGTATGCGAAAGACACTTGCTAGCTGTCTTTTGGGCAGTGCAGCATTTTACTTATATAGTGGGACTAAACCCACTTACAATATTAACAGAACACACCCCAGTACAGCTACTGTTAGATGGAAGGATTAAGGATGGTTCAGTTAGCCAAAATAGAATTGCTAGATGGACATTGTTGCTGCAAGGGAGAAATATAACCGTAAAGGGGGTAAAAACCACCACTATGTTAGCAGACAACTTAGTGTATCAGGGAGAAAAACATGAGTGTCAATTGATGATAGCAAATGACCCCAAGGGCCCATTTGTATCAAAACAAAAAGGAGGGGGTAAGACGGGGCCTGAAAGCAGAAAGACAAAGGAAACAGGAAAGGAAGAACCCTCTTTTAAAATTTTTGTGGATGGCTCTTCATCAGTACAGGATGGGGAAAGGAGAACTGGCTGTGGGATATACATAGAGTTGAGCCCTGGACAGAGAGTAATGATTAGAATATACCAGCCCACCTCATTCTTGAGTCCAAAGTTTGCCGGTCCCTATGAGATAGTAGACAAAGCTAGCCCATCTGTATACAAGATATTAACGGCACCAGATAAGAGTGGCTGGTACCACATTAATCAGCTAAAGTTGGTAGGAGAAAAACAAGATAATCATCATTGGCATGTGCTGCTCGATGCTAATGATGTTCTGAATTCTGAAGGTCAGGGAGATCAAGAACTGGACCAGTTACAGGTCCAAGAGGAGGTGATCGAAAACAAATTTGACACTGTCCGTTCACATGCAGAGGCGAATCCAGGAACAAAACGAAAGGAAAATAAAACAAAAAGGGGGAGTAAGTGGGTTCGAAGAAACGGACAGTTAGAATCTGAAACAAATTGGGAACAGGATTTGGACGGTCTGGCTCAGTATATGGAGAGACTGGACTTATGATAGTACCTAAAAGAAACTGTACATAAGAGCAGAAATTACGCTTGTTTATTCCAGGTCCAGCCTAGAATGAAGGGGATGATGCATTTTGTTGCTATCGGATTGATCGTCATCAGAACTGTGGTTGAACCTGCCTCGGAGCCGTCACGACGAATGAACGTGCCTGAAGCAGTGTCGACGGCGGAGGGAGATCCCGAGACCAGGGACAACTTTGCTCTGCAGAATAAGACAGTCCGAACCAACAAAGGGAAAAGAGGGGATTTAAATTTGTATTATACGGGAGTGAATGGGTTAGCGTGCGCGGGAAAGACTTTGGGTATACCGGAGGGAGCGGGAGTACGGTTTTCATGTAACACAGTTCTGGAGGTGACATTATCGGTAATCCCAGAGGGAAATATTATTAATCAATTTGTGGGTCCATTTATGGAGCGACCATCGGGGAGCGACGGTCGAGGTAAAATGTGGTCCACTGGGACCACACTTATGTAAATATTGATTGGAGTAGTGACTCATAAAGGGACATATTACGTTGGGGCGGTGTTTCATATTCCCCGGCACGGAAGCAATTTGACCTATCCGTTAAAAAGAGTTCATAACGTGGGCAAGTATCATGAGGGTACTTGGATCTCTTTGAGCAATCCACCATCTCATGCTATTGTAATGGACGGTGCTGAGAAAGGGGTAGATTTGTCCAAGTGTCACCAAGGAGGGAATCACTGGGCCTGTCCAGAAGAGATAACGAGACAGAGACTTACTAATTGTGGGTTCAGTACTTATGAAAATTGTTCATTGTCCATTTTGCCAGTTAACAACCAGTCCTTTTTACAATACGCCCTTGTGGGACAAACTTATTACATAGCCACAGCGGCTATGAGCTATAACAAAGGATGGAAACAGTGCCTTCTGGAAGGACACAATGTGGACATTAACAATGTGACCTCAGACCTGGTTGTCAGTGGACAAGTTCTGCCTAAGCCAATAATGAGGATGGTAATAAACGAAAACCTCACAGTCCAACGTACCGATATAGACCAAGATCTGTGGAAATATGTTCCTACCGAACTACCACCCATTCCGCACCTGACTGCAGATTGGATGCAAATAGCGGAGGAAGCCAATGAGATAATTCATCAATGGACTAAACACACTAAAATAATTAAAACGCATGCTGATAAAGCAGATGAACTGTTACGGGACCCCGGGTTCTGGAATAAGTTTTGGAATTGGGGATCTAATGTTCAAATACATCCATGGGTCAGGATTTTATCACATGCTGCTGTAATTGTGATTTTATGTGCATTAATACTTGTCATATTCAATGTATATCAGCTTAGAAGGTGGAAAAATGAAATTTTGCAACAATTGAATGTTAGTGCTATAATGAAACAGAAGAAGCGATTATCAACATAAGGACAGTGTGTGAAGTATATTTTATACGCTTCCTTTTTGTATTGTTTATATAACCATTTATATATTTTTTCTATAATCATATGAAATCGCGGATGTAACATACCCATTGGGGGACAATGACTGCCTCAGGAGTGGTACCTAGAAAGGGAGGATAATGATCCTAAGATAGGCATCTTTGGATCAAAAGGGGGGAGATGTTGGCCAGAGGCTGCAGAAGACTGCTGAGCTGAATTCGAAGTGCTAACAAAGACACTGACCTTTTGAACTGAGGTGACCTGGAGTTCAGTCACTGGTCTGAACTGGCCAGAACCGGTTTGAATTCGTTCCGCTTCTTACAGAGACAAAGAAACGGTGATGCTACCTGAGCTCTTGGAACAGAGCCAATCAGGGATGACATCGGTCACTCCAGCAACTTTGAGCCAACCGGAGAAGACCGCATCGTTCGAAAAGACAGACTTGGGGAATAAAAACTGAAGAGTTGCTGGTTTGGGCTCAGTGTGTGTCTTTGTTTGTTTGTGAGCAAGAGAGAGTGTGTGTGTGTGTGTGTGTTTTTGTTGGTGTGTCTTTGTTTGTGAAGGAGACTCTGGAGACTAACCCTCGTGGAAGTGAATACCTTACGTCAGGGACGTAAAGACTGTGTCGAGGACGTGGAGACGACGTCGGGAGTAAGAGGGAGAATTGCCTGGCCAGCAGCGTCTCTCCTTTCCGGGTAATATAATATCCTTTCTATTCTGGGACCACTCTGGGAGTGTCATCAGGAAACCGAGTGGGTGTGTGTTTAAATCCTAGTTTGAGTATAAACCTGTATAACCTGCTGTAAACTACATGCCTATATCTAACTGGACGTGTAAGCGGTATGTACATGATCTAATAACGTTAATAAAGCGAATTGAGAATTAAGAGAGAATTGACTCTTCCTCTGTGTACTAAGCTAAAACCGTTAACCGGTGACTTCCGGTCAACATCCCTATCCACTCAATCTAGGCCCCTTATAAATTTATGCACCTCAATTAAATCACCCCTCAGCCTCCTCTGTTCCAAAGTAAACAGCCTATCCAATCTTTCCTCGTAGGTAAAATTCTCCAGTCCTGGCAATATCCTCGTAAATCTCCTCTGTAGCCTCTCTCGTGCAATCACATCTTTCCTGTAATGTGGTGACCAGAACTGTACGCAGTACTCAAGCTGTGGCCTAACTAGTGTTTTATACAGTTCGAGCACAATCTCCCTGCTCTTATATTCTATGCCTCGGCTAATAAAGGAAAGTATCCCATAATCCTTCTTATCCACCTTGACTACCTGTTCTGCCACCTTCAGGGATCTGTGGTCATGCACTCAAAGGTCCCTTTGTGTCTCTACACCTCTCAGTATCGTCCCATCTATTGCGTATTCCCTTTCCTTGTTTGCCCTCCCCAAATGCTTTACCTCACACTCCTCTGGATTGAATTCCATTTGCCACTTTTTCTGCCCACCTGACCAGTCCCTTGATAACTTGTTGCAGTCTACAGCTTTCCTCCTCACTATCAACCTCATGGTCAATTTTTGTATCATCTACAAACTTCTTAATCATGCCCTCTACATTTAAGTCTAACTCATTAATATATCCCACAAAAAGCAATGGACCAAGTACCGAGCCCTGCGGAATCCTACTGGAAACATCCTTCCAGTCACAAAAACACCCGTCAACCATTACCCTTTGTTTCCTGCCACTGAACCAATTTTGGATCCAATTTGCCACTTTCCCATGGACTTTTGCTTTTCTGACCAGTCTGCCATGTGGGACCTTGTCAAAAATCTTGCTAAAATCCATGTAAACTACATCAAACGCAGTGCCCTCATCGACCCTCCTTGTTACCGCCTCAAAAATTGAAATCAAGTTAGTCAGACACGACCTTCCCTTAACAAATCCACATTGACTGTCCTTGATTAACCCGTGCCTTTCTAAATGATGGTTTATACTGTCCCTCAGAATTGATTCCAATAATTTGCCCACCACCAAAGTTAGACTGACTGGCCTGTATTTACTCGATCTATCTCTTTCTCCCTTTTTAAACAATGGTACAACATTAGCAGCCCTCCAATCCTCCGGCACCATACCTGGAGCCAGGGAGAATCGGAAAATGATGGTCAGAGCCTCCATTATTTCCTCTCTTGCTTCTTTTAACAGCCTGGGATACATTTCATCTGGGGCTGGCAATTTATCTACTTTCAAAGATGCTAAACCCTTTAATACTTCCTCTCTCACGATGTTTATCCCATCCAATATTTCACACTCCTCCTCCTCATCTACAATCTCTGCATCATCCCCCTCTTTTGCGACGACAGACTTAAAGTTTCATTAAGAACCATACCCACATCTTCCGCCTCCACACATAGGTTAAATTTTGGTCTCAAATAGGCTCTACTCTTTCCTTAGTTATCCTCTTGCTGTTTATGTATTTATAGAACATTTTTGGGTTTCCCTTAATTTTACTTGCCAGTGTTTTTTCATGCCCTCTCTTTGCTTTCCTAATTTCCTTTTTAATTTAACCCCTGCACTTTCTATACTCCTCTAGGTTTTCTGCAGTATTGAGCTCTTGGTGTCTGACATAAGCTTCCCTTTTTTGCCTTTTCTTACCCTGTGTGTTCCTTGTCATCCAGGGGGCTCTAGATTCGGCAGTCACACCATTTTCTTTGTGGGAACATGTTCACTCAGAATCCCTTCAATTTCCCCAATTATAATACACAGGGTGGCCCGTGCTATTGCAGGATTGTAATATAGAGCTTGCCCAGTACTATGGCCCGATTGCAACCTACAGCTTGGTCAGTACTGTAGCCTGATTGCAGTATACAATTGTAAATCACTATGGCATGCAGCAAGACCTGGACAACATCCAGGCTTGGGCTGATAAGTGGCAAGTAACATTCGTGCCAGACAAGTGCCAGGCAATGATCATCTCCAACAAGAGAGAGTCTAACCATCTCCCCTTGACATTCAACGGCATTGCCATTCCCGAATCCCTCACCATCAACATCCTGGGGAGTCACCATTGACCAGAAACCTAACTGGACCAGCCACATAAATACTGTGGCTACAAGAGCAGGTCAGAGGCTGGGTATTCTGCAGCGAGTGACTCACCTCCTGACTCCCCAAAGTCTTTCCACCCATCTACAAGGCACAATCAGGAGTGTGATGGAATACTCTCCACTTGGCTGGATGAATGCAGCTCCAACAACACTCAAGAAGCACGACACCATCCAGGACAAAGCATCCCGCTTGATTGGTACCCCATCCACCACCCTAAACATTCACTCCCTTCACTACCGGCGCACCCTGGCTGTGGGAGAACCTTCACCACACGGACTGCAGCGGTTCAAGAAGGCGGCTCACCACCACCTTCTCAAGGGCAATTAGGGATGGGCAATAAATGCTGGACTTGCCAGTGACACCCACATACCATGAACGAATAAAACAAAATGTCTGTAATATACAGCTTAGACAGTACTACATCCTGATTTTAATATACAGATTGGCCAGTACTATAGCCAGCTTGTAATATAAACCATCGGCAGTGCTATATCTTTATTGTCATAAAAAGCATGACCAGTACTATAGCCCAACTGTAATATTCAGCTTGGTCAGTACAATAGCCCGATTATAATATACAGCTTGGCCAGTCCTGTATCCTGATTTTAGTATACAGACTGTAAATTACTGTGGCATATCTGTAATATACAGCATGGACATTACTATATTCTGATTGTAATACACAACATGGCCAGTGCTATAGCCAGGTTGTAATATGTAACTTGGCCTATACTATAGTTTGATTGTCATATACAGCATGGACAGTATCATAGCCTGATTGTAGTATACAGCATGGACAGTACTATAGCTGGATTGTAATATACAACGTGGCAAGTACTCTCTTTCTCTTTGGCAGTCCCTCAGGGTCGAGGGTGACTTGTGTCCACTCCGGGAGGGTGGGTTCCACGGTGGCTGAATAGTCCAATCCTGGAGCCGCAGACTCTGCCACAGGTGGGGCAGGTAGTGTTTGTAATATACAACTTGGCCATTAGTAGAGCCAGATCGTAATATACAGCTTGGACAGTACTATAGCCAGCACTATACCTGATTGTAATATACAGCTTGGCCAGTAGTATAGACGGATTGTAATATACAACGTGGCGAGTACTGTAGCCTGTTTGTAATATACAACTTGGACAGTATTATAGCCTGATTGTAATGTATAGCTTGGCCAGAGCTGCAGCCCGATTGTAATATACAGCATGGCCAGCACTATAGCCTGATTGTGGTATACAGATTGTAAATTACTGTGGCATGTCTGTAATATACAGCTTGGCCAGTACTATCATCCTATTGTAATATACAGTCTGACCAGTACTACTTTTTGATTGTAAAATACATCATTGGAAGCACTATAGCCTGATTCTAAAACACAGCATGGACACTACTATGGCTGGATCGCAATATACAATGTGTCCAGCACTATAGCCTGATCATAATACATATCATGAGTAGTACTGCAGTCTGTAATATACAGCTTGGCCAATGCTATCACTTGATTGTAATGTACAGCTTCCAAAGTACTATATGCTGATTGCAATATACAGCATGGACAGTACAATAGCCCGATTGTAATATAAATTATGGACTATACTATAGCTTGATTGTAACATATAGCGTGGTCAGTATCATAAAATCATAGAATCATGGAAAGTCATGGCACAGAAGGAGGCCATTCTGCCCATCTTGTCTGTGCCATCTGAAAAAGAGCTATCCAGTTTAATCCCACTTTCCCGCACTTGGCCCATAGCCCTGAAGGTTACGGAACTTCTGCCTCTACCACCCTTTCAGGCAGTGAGTTCCAGACCCCTCTGTGTGAAAAGATATCTCCTCAGTTCCCCTCTAATCCTTCTACCAATTAATTTAAATCTATGCCCCCTGTTCACTGATCCCTCTGCTAAGGGAAATAGGTCCTCCCTATCCACTCTATCTAGGCACCTCATAATTTTATATGCCTCAATTAAATCTCCCCTCAGTCTCCTTTGTTACAAAGAAAACAACCCCAGCCTATCCAATCTTTTCTCACAGCTAAAATTCTCCAGTCCTGGCAACATCCTCGTAAATCTCCTCTTTGGTGCAATCACAGTTTTCCTGTAATGTGATGACCAGAACTGTATGCAGTACTCAAGCTCTGGCCTAACCAAAGTTTTATACAGTTCTAGCATAACCTCCCTGCTCTAATATTCTATGCCTCAGCTAATAAAGGAAAGTATCCCGTATGCCTTTTTAACCACCTTATCTACCTGTCCAGCCACCTTCAGGAATCTGTGGGCATGCACTCCAAGGTCCCTCACTTCCTCTACACCTCTCAGTATCGTACCATAGCCTGCTATAATATAAAGATTGGACAGTACTTTAGCTCGATTGTAATATACAGCTTAGACTGTACTACATCCCGATTGTAATATACAACCAGTTTTTGAGCCCAATTGCAATGTACGGCTTGGACTCAGTATAGCATGATTCCAAAATACAGCTTGGCAGGTGCTGTAGCCCGATTATAACATACTTGCTTGGCCAGTACTAGAGGCTGATTGTAATATACAGTGTGGACATTACTATATCCAGATTGAAATTTACAGCGTGGGCAGTACTGAAGTCATAGAATCATAGAAAGGTTACAGCACGGAATTAGGCAATTCAGCCAATCGAGTCCTCGCCAGCTCTATGCAAGAGCAATCCAGCTTATCCCAACCCCCACCCTTTCCCTGTAACCCTGCAAATTTTTTCCATTCAAGTACTTATCCAGTTCCCTTTTGAAAGCCATGATTGAATCTGCCTCCACCACCCCCTCGGGCAGTGCATTCCAGATCCTAACCACTCGCTGTGTAAAAAAGTATTCCCTCATGTCACCTTTGGTTCTTTTGCCAATCACCTTAAATCTATGCCCTCTGGTTCTTGACCCTCCTGCCAATGGGAACAGTTTCTCTCTATCTACTCTGTTCAGACCCTTCATGATTTTGAATACCTCTATCAAATCTCCTCGCAACCGTCTCTGTTCCAAGGAAAACAACCCCAGCTTCTCCAGTCTAACCATGTAACTAAAGTCCCTCATCCCTGGAATCATTCGAGTAAATCTCTTCTGCACCCTCTCTAAGGCCTTCACATCTTTCCTAAAGTGCGGTGCCCAGAATTGGACATAATACTCCAGTTGTGGCCGAACCAGTGTTTTATAAAAGTTCATCATGACTTCCATACTTTTATGCTCTAAGCCTCTATTTATAAAGCCCAGGATCCCGTATGCTTTTTTAACCACTTCCTCAACCTGCTCTACCACCTTCAATGATTTGTGCACATATACCCCCAGATCTCTCTGTTCCTGTACCCCTTTTAGAGTTGTGCCCTCTAGTTTATATTGCCTCTGCTTATTCTCCCTACCAAAAGGTATCACTTCGCATTTTTCTGCGTTAAATTTCATCAGCAACATGTCTGTCCATTCCACCAGCCTGTCTATATCCTCTTGAAGTCTATCACTATCCTCCTCACTGTTTACTACCCTTCCAAGTTTTGTGTCGTCTGCAAAGATTGGATAGACTGGGGTTGTTTTGTTTGGAACAAAGGAGGCTGAGGGGAGATTTAATTGAGGTGTATAAAATTATGACAGGACTAGATAGAGTGGATAGGGAGGACCTATTTCCCCTAGCAGAGGGGTCAGTGACCAGGGGGCATAGATTTAAAGTAATTGGTACAAGGATTAGACGGGAGCCAAGTGCACATCCAAGTACTTGCTGGAAAGTCAGATTAAGCTGCATAGCTCTTTATTGGCTGGCACAGACACGATGGGCCGATTGGCCTCCTTCTGTGCCATAACTTTCTATGATTCTATAATTCTATGATACTTTAGCCTGATTTAAGTATAAACCTTGGCCAGCATTATACCTGATTGTAATGTACATATCGGCCAGTACAATTGACTAATTGTAATATACAGCTTGATCAGGCCGAGAGCACTGTTGTAATATACAGCTTATCCAGTACTCCAGCCTATTTGTTATATGGAGATAGGCCACGACTATAGCACGATTATAATATACAGCATGGTCAGTACTATAACCAGATTCTAATATACAGCTTGGGCAGTACTATACCCGATTGTAATGTACAACATAGACAGTAGGGAAGCCTACTTGTAATGTACAGCTTGGCCAGTACCATAGCCTGATTATAATATGTAGCTTGGCCAGTACTTAGTCTGATTGCAATATGTAGCCTGACCACTACTATAACCCGATTAAAATTGACAGCATGGGCAGTACTCCGGCCGGATTGTAATACATAGCTTGGATGTTACTATAGCCTGCTTGTAATTCACAGCTTGGACAATACTATAGCCTAATTGTAATATACATCTTGGCCAATACTATAGCCTGATTGTAATCTGTGGCTTGGCCAGTACTATCGCCTGATTGTAAAATACAGCCTCGCCAGTACTATATCTCATCTCTACATTACATTGTGGACAATACTACGGCCTGATTGTAATACACAGCCAGGACAGTACTATAGCCTAATTGGAATAAACAGCTTGGCCATTACTGGAGCCCGATTGTAATATACAGCTTTGCCAGTACAATGGCTGGATTCTAACATAAAGCATGGGCATGGCTATAGCCCGATTGTAATATAAAGCTTGGCCAGTACTATAACCAGGTTGTAACATACAGCTTGGCCAGCACTGTAGCCGGATTGTAAGATACAGCTTGGCCTGTACTATAGCCCGATTGTAATGAACAGCGTTGACAGTACTTTAGCCCAATTATATTGTATGGCTTGGGCAGTAGTTTAGCCCGATTGTATTATACTGTTTGGACAGTAATATAGCCCAGTTGTAATATGCAGTATTTGCAGTACTATAGCCAGATTGCTTTATACAGCTTGGCCAATACTATAGCCTGATTATAAGAGAGAGCTTTGCCAGCACTGTTGCCTGGTTGTAACAAACAGCTTGACCAGTGCTATAGCCTGATGGTAATATATCACGTGGACAATAATACAGCCGGATTGTAATATTCAGCATGGACTGTACTATATCCGGATTGTAACATACAGCTTGGCCAGTACTATAACCTAATTTAGAGGGGATTTGAGAAAGAACTTTTTCACCCAGAGGGTGGTTGGAGTCTGGAACTCACTGCCTGAAAGGGTTGTGGAGGCAGGAACCCTCACAACATTCAAGAAGCATTTGGATGAGCACTTGAAATGCCATAGCATACAAGGCTACGGACCAAATGCTGGAATATGGGATTAGAGTAGACAGGGCTTGATGGCCGGCGCGGACACGATGGGCCGAAGGGCCTCTATCCGTGCTGTATGACTCTATGTATGACTCTATGACTCTAATGGTAATATATGCTTGGCCAGCACTGTAGCCTGAATATAATCTAGAGCATGGACAGTGCTATACCCGGATTGTAATATACAGCTTGGCCAGTACCATAGCCTGGTTGTAGTGTACCGCGTGGCCAGGAGTGTAGCCTCATAGAATCGTAGAAATTTACGACACAGAAGAAAGCCATTCGGTCTGTGCCGGCCAAAAAAGCGCCATCCAGCCTAATTCCACTTTCCAGCTTTGGTTTGAAGCCTTGTAGGTTGCAGCACTTCAAGTGCCTATCCAGGTACTTTTTAAATGTGATGAGGGTTTCTGCCTCTACCACCCTTTCACCCTCTGGGTGAAAAAAAAACTTGTCCTCAACTCCCCTCTAATCCTTCTAGCAATTACTTTAAATCTATGCCCCCTGGTTTTTGACCTTTCTGCTAAGGGAAATACACTCCCTATCCTCTCTATCTCGCCCCCTTATAATTTTATATATCTCAATTAGACCTCCCCTCAGCCTCCTCTGTTCCAAAGAAAACAACCCCAGCCTATCCAATCTTTCCTCATTGCTAAAATTCTCCAGTCCTGGCAATATCCTGGTAAATCTCCTCTGCACCCTCTCCAGTGCAATCACATTTTTTCCTGTAATATGGTGACCAGAACTGTACACAGTACTCAAGCTGTGGCCTAACTAGTGTTTTATACAGTTCTACCATAACCTCCCTGCTCTTATATTCTATGCCTTGGCTAATAAAGGAAGGTATCCCATATGCCTTCTTAACCACCTTATCTATCTGTCCTGCTGCCTTCAGGGATCTGTGGATATGCACTCCAAAGTCCCTCTGTTCCTCTATACCTCTCAGACTCCTACCATTTATTGTGCATTCCCTTGCCTTGTTTGCCCTTCCCAAATGCATTACCTCACACTTCTCTGGATTGAATTCCATTTGGCACTTTTCTGCCCAACTGACCAGTCCATTGATATCTTCCTGCAGTCTGAAGCTTTCCTCCTCACTATCAACCACACTGATAACTTTTGTATCATCTGCAAACTTCTTAATCATGCCCCCTATATTTAAGTCTAAATCATTCATATATATCACAAAAAGCAATGGACCTAATACTGAGCCCTGCGGAACCCCACTGGGAACAGCCTTCCAATCACAAAATCACTTGTCAACCATTACCCTTTGCTTCCTGCCACTTAGCCAATTCTGTATCCAACTAGCCACTTTCCCTTGGATCCCATGGGCTTTTACTTTCTGACCGGTCTGCCATGTGGAACCTTGTCAAAAGCCTTGCTAAAATCCATATGGACGACATTAAACGCACTACCCTCATCGATCCTCCTTGTTACCGCCTCAAAAAATTTCAATCAGGTTAATCAGACACAACCTTCCCATAACAAATCCATGCTGACTGTCCTTGATGACTCCGTTCCTTTCTAAATGACGATTAATACTGTCCCTCAGAATTTTGTCCAATAATTTGCCCACCACAGAGGTTAGGCTGACTGGTCTGTAATTACTCTGTCTATCCCTTTCTCCCTTTTTAAACAACGTATGCCGTCTTAACCACCTGATTGCAATATACAGCATGTGCAGTACTATAGCTGGAGTGTAATATTCAGCATGGACAGTACTATAGCGTAATTGTAATATACAGCTTGACCAGTACTAGACGCCGATTGTAATAGACTGTTTGCCCAGTACTATAGCCCGATTGTAATATAAAACATGGCCGGAACTATATCCTGATTGTAATATATAGCTTGGCCGTACTATAGTCTGATTGTAAGATACAACTTCCAAATTGGAATATACAGCTTTGCCAGTACAATGGCCGGATTCTAATATAAAGCTTTGGCTGTACTATAGCCCAATTGCAAAGATCAGCATTGACACTACTTTAGATTGAATGTAATAAACAATACATTAGCCCAATTGTATTGTACGGCTTGGGCAGTAGTATAGCCTGATTGTAACATATAGTTTGGACAGTAAAGTAGTCCAGTTGTAATATGCAGTATCATAGTCTGATTTAAGTATACGCCTTGGCTAGCACTATACCTGATTGTAATATTCAGCTTGGACAGTACTATAGCCCGATTGTAATACGCAGCATGGCCAGTACTACAGCCTGATTGTAATACACAGCTTGGCCATTACTATAGCATGATTATAATATACAGCATGGTCAGTATTGTAGCCGGATTCTAATATATAGCCCGGCAGTACCACAGCTTGATTGTGATATTCAGCTTGGCCAGTACTTGACTCGATTGTAATATACAGCTTGGCCAGTACCATAGCCTGATTGTAATATGTAGCTTGGCCAGTACTGTAGCCTAATTGCAATATGTAGCCTGACCACTACTATAGCCTGATTAAAATTGACAGCATGGGCAATACTGTGGCTGGATTGTAATACACAGCTTGGACAGTACTGTAGCAGTGATCACAATATGATTGAATTTCACATTCAGTTTGAGGGAGAGTCTAAGTGAGTCTAAGTGAGTCTAAGACTTGTGTTTTAAACTTAAATAAGGGCAATTATGAGGGCATGAAGACAAAGCTGGCTAAAGCGAACTGGGAAATTAGGTTAAGGGATAGGTCAGTAGAGATGCAGTGGCAGACATTTAATGAGATATTTCATAACACTCAGCAAAGATACATTCCAGTGAGAAAGAAAGACTCTAGGGGAAGTTAACTAAGGAAGTTAAACATAGTATCATATTGAAAGAAAAAGCATACAATTCCACAAAGATTAGTGGCTTGTCAGAAGATTGGACAGAAAATTAAAAACAGCAAAGAATGACTAAAAGAATAATAAGGAGGGAGAAATTAGAGTACGAGAGAAAGCTAGCTAGAAATATAAAAACAGATAGTAAGAGTTTCTACAGGTATTTAAAAAGGAAAAGAGTAAGTAAAGTGAGCGTTGATCCTCCAGAGAGTGAGTCTGGGGAATTAATAATGGAGAATAAGGAAATGGCGGATGAATTGAACAAATATTTTGTGTCCGTCTTCACTGTAGAGGATACAAATAACATGCCAGAAATAATTGTGAATCAAGAAGTGAAAGGGAGAGAGGAACTTAAAACATTTACAATCACCAGGGAAAGGGTTGTGAAAAAATTATTAGAACAAAAAGCTGACAAGTCCCCAGGTCCTGACAGTCTTCATCCTAGGGTCTTAAAAGAAGTGGCTGCAGAGATAGTAGATGCATTGGTATTAATTTTCCAAAATTCCCTAGATTCTGGAAGGGTCCCATCAGATTGGAAAATAGCGAATGTAACTCCTCTAGTCAAGAAAGGAGAGAGACAGAAAGCAGGAAACTACAGGCCAGTTAGCTTAACATCTGTCATAGGGAAAATGCTGGAATCTATTATTAAGGAGGTTATAGCAGGGCACTTAGAAAATCTCAATGCAACCAGGCAGAGTCAACACGGGTTTGTGAAAAGGAAATCATGTTTGACAAATTATTAGAGTTCTTTGTGGAAGTAAAGCGATACTGAAAAATAGGAATAAACAGTCACTTGGAAAGGCATGGTTTAATCAGGGATAGTCAGCATGGATTTGTTCAGGGAAGCTCATGCCTTACAAATCTGATTGCATTCTTTGAGGAAGTGACAAGGAGGATTGATGAGGGTAGTGCAGTGGATGTTGTCTACATGGATTTTAGTAAGGCATTTGACAAGGTCCCACATGACAGACTGATCAGAAAGGTAAAAACCGATGGGATACAGGAAAATGTGGCGAATTGGATCCAAAATTGGCTCAGTAACAGGAAACAAAGAGTAAAAGACGATGGAAGTCTTTGCGAATGGAAATCCGTTTCCAGTGGTGTGCTACAGGGCTCAGTGTTGGGTCCCTTGCTGTTTGTGGTATATATTAATGATTTGGATTTGAATGTAGGGGGATGATTGGCAAATTTGCAGACGACACAAAAATTGACCGTGTAGTTGATAGTGAAGAGGATAGCTGTAGACTCCAAGAAGATATCAATGGGTTGGTGGAGTGGGCGGAAAAGTGGCAAATGGAGTTCAATCCAGAAAAGTGTGAGGTAATGCACTTAGGGAGGGCAAGCAGTAAAAGGGAATATGCAGTAAACGGGAATATATTGAGAGGGGTAGAGGAAGTGAGAGACCTTGGAGTGCATGTGCACAGGTCCCTGAAGGTGGCAGTACAGGTCGATAAGGTTGTGAAGAAGGCATACGGAATGCTCCCCGTTATTAGCCAAGGTATAGAATACAAAAGTAGGGATGTAATGATGGAACTGTATAAAACACTGGTAAGGCCACAGCTGAAGTATTGTGCACAGTTCTGGTCACTACATTACAGGAAGGACGTAATTGCTCTGGAGAGAGTGCAGAGAAGATTTACAAGAATGTTGCCAGGACTTGAAAATTGCAGTTACAAGGAGAGATTGGATAGGCTGGGGTTGTTTTCCTTGGAGCAGAGGAGGCTGATGGGTGACTTGATTGAGGTGTACAAAATTATGAGGGGCCTAGATAGAGTAGACAGGAAGTACCTGTTTCCCCTAGCGGAGAGTTCAAGAACGAGAGTACATAGATTTAAGCTGATTGGCGGAAGGATTAGAGGGGACATGAGGAAAAACTTTTTTACCCAGAGGGTGGTGGGTGTATGGAATTCGCTGCCTGAATTGGTGGTACAGGCAGGGACCCTCTACTCTTTTGGACCTGCACCTAAGGTGCTGTAAGCTGCAGGGCTATGGACCGGGTGCTGGAAGGTGGACCACCTGGTTGTTCTTCGAGCCGGTGCGGACATGATGGGCCGAATGGCCCCCTTCTGTGCTGCATCTTTTCTATGGTTCTATGGTTCCACGGTGGGTATAGGGGATCCTATGGATGTGGTGTACTTGGATTTCCAGAAGGCTTTTGACAAGGTGCCACATCAACGGCAACTATACAAAATAAGAACTCATGGTGTAGGGGGTAACATATTAGCATGGATAAAGGATTGGTTAGCTAACAGGAGAGTAGGCATAAATGGGTCATTTTCAGGTTGGCAAAGTGTAATGAGTGGAGTGTCACAGGGATCAGTGCTGGGGCCTCAACTATTTACAATCTATATCAATGACTTGGATGAAGGGACCAAATGTATGGTTGCTAAATTTGCTGATGACACAAAGGTAGGTAGGAAAGTAAGTTGTGAAGAGGACATAAGGAGTCTGCAAAGGGATATGGACAGGTTAAGTGAGTGGGCAAAAATTTGTCAGATGGAGTATAATGTGGGAAAATGTGAACTTGTCCACTTTGGCAGGAGGAATAGAAAAGCAGTATATTATTTAAATGGAGAGAGATTGCAGAACTCTGAGGTACAGAGGGATCTGGGTGTCCTAGTACATGAATCACAAAAAGTTAGTATGCAGGTACAGCAAGTTATTAGGAAGGCAAATGGAATGTTGTCATTTATTGCAAGGGGAATGGAATATAAAAGTAGAGATGTTTTGCTACAGTTGTACAGGGCATTGGTGAGACCACATCTCGAATATTGTGTGCAGTTTTGGTCTCCTTATTTAAGAAAGGACATAATTGCTTTGGAGTTGGTTCAGAGAAGGTTCACTCGACTGATTCCTGGGATGAGGGGGTTATCTTATGAGAAAAGGTTGGACAAGTTGGGCCTGTATACACTGGAGTTTAGAAGAATGAGTGGTGATCCTATTGAAACATAAGACTTGAAGGCGTAGATGCTGAGAGGATGTTTCCCCTCGCGGGAGAGACTAGAACTAGGGGCCACAGTTAAAAATAAGGGGTCTCCCATTTAAGACGGAGATGAGGAGAATTTTTTTCTCTCAGAGGGTCGTGAGTCTGTGGAACTCCCTTCCCCAGAGAGCGGGGGAGGCAGGGTCATTGAATATTTTTAAGGCTGAGTTTGATAGATTTCTGATTAACAAGGGAGTCAAAGGTTATAGTAGGTAGACGGGAAAGTAGGCTTGAGGTCACAATCAGATCAGCCATGATCTTATCAAATGGCAGAGCAGGCTCGAGGGGCCGAATGGCCTACTCCTGTTCTTAATTCGTATGTTCGTATAGAGAGGAGCAAATTTGAAGGGAAATTACAGAGAGATGCAAAAGCTATAGAGTAGTGATACCGAGGGATTTCAACTATCCTAATACAGTATGGGATAACAATAATATAAGGGGCAAAGAAGGGGAGGAATTATTGAAGTGTGTTCAGAATAATTTCCTCAACCACTACGTTTCCGGCCCAACGAGGAAGGAGGCATTGCTGGACTTGGGTCAGGGGAATGAGACGGGCCAAGTGGAGCAAGTGTCAGTGGGGAGCATTTAGGGAGCAGCGATCATAGTATCATAAGGTTTAGGATAGCTATGGAAAA
Source organism: Heptranchias perlo (assembly GCF_035084215.1). Taxonomy (NCBI): domain Eukaryota; kingdom Metazoa; phylum Chordata; class Chondrichthyes; order Hexanchiformes; family Hexanchidae; genus Heptranchias; species Heptranchias perlo. Next base: position 34,974,326 of record NC_090356.1, on the reverse strand, counting down.
GGACACGGACCACTCTAAAGTAAAAATACTCAATTGGAGGAGGGCCAATTTCAGTGGGATGAGAACAAATCTGGCCCAGGTAAATTGGAATCAAAGATTGGCAGGCAAAACTATTGAACAATGGATGGCCTTTAAAGAGGAGATGATTTGGGTACAGACAAGGTACATTCCAATGAGGGAGAAAGGTAGGGCACCTAAAGCCAGAGCTCCCTGGATGACAAAGGAGATAGAGAGTAAGATGAAGCAGAAAAAAGATGATAGATGTCAGGTTGAGAGCCAGGCAGAATATAGAAAGTTCAGACGGGAAGTGAAAAAGGAAATAAGAGGAGCAAAGAGAGATTATGAGAATAGACTAGCGGTCAACATAAAAGGGAATCCAAAAGTCTTCTGCAGGCATGTTAACAGTAAACGGGTAGTAAGAGGAGGGGTGGGACCAATTAGGGACCAAAAAGGAGATCTACTCATGGAGGCAGTGGGCATGGCTGAGTACTTTGCATCTGTCTTTACCACGGAAGAAGATGCTGCTAAATTCTCGGTAAAGGAAGATATAGTTAAGATACCGGATGAGTTAAAAATTGAGAAAGAAGAGGTACTAGAAAGGCTAGCTGTACTTCAAGTAGATAAGTCACATGGTCTGGATGGGATGCATCCTAGGATGCTGAGGGAAATAAGGGGGGAAATTGCGGAGGTTCGGGCCATAATCTTCCAGACATCCCTAGATACGGGGGTGGTGCCAGAGGATTAGAGAATTGCGAATATTACACTCTTGTTCAAAAAAGTTTATAAAGGTAAACCCAGCAACTACAGGCCAGTCAGTAGAACGTCGGTGGTGGGGAAACTTTTGGAAACAATAATCCGGGACAGAATTAACGGTCACTTGGACGAGTGTGGATTGATTAGGGAAAACCAGCACGGTTTGATAAAGGCAAATTGTGTTTCACCAACTTGATAGAGTTTTTTGATGAGGTAACAGAGAGGGTAGATGAGGGCAATGCAGTTGATGTGATGTATATGGATTTGCAAAAAGCATTTGATAAAGTGCCACATGGTAGGCTTGCTATTATGATTCCTGCCCATGGAATAAAGGGGGCAGTAGAACATGGATACAGAATTGGCTAAGGGACAGGAAACAGAGAGTAGTGGTGAACGGTTGTTTTTGGGACTGGAGGGAGGTGTACAGTGGTGTTCCCCAGGGGTCAGTGCTGGGACCACTGCTTTTCTTGATATATATTAATGACTTGGACTTGGGTGTACAGGACACAATTTCAAAATTTGTAGATAACACAAAACTTGGAAGGGTAGTGAACAGTGAGGAGGATAGTGATAGACTTCAAGAGGATATAGACAGGCTGGTGGCATGGGCGGACACGTGGCAGATTAGGATTAAGACAGAAAAATGCGAGGTGATACATAGGAAAAATGAGGAGAGGCAATATAAACTAGAGGGCATAATTCTAAAAGGGGTACAGGAACAGAGAGATCTGGGGGTATATGTGCACAAATCGTTGCTGGTGGCAGGGCAGGTTGAGAAAGCGGTTAAAAAGCATATGGGATCCTGGGCTTTAATAATACAGGCATAGAGTACAAAAGCAAGCAGGTTATGTTGAACCTATATAAAACACTGGTTCGGCCACAACTAGGCTATTGAGTCCAGTTCTGAGCACCACACTTTAGGAAGGATGCGAAGGCCTTAGAAAGGTGCACAGGAGATTTACTAGAATGGTTCCAGGGATGAGGGTCATAAATTACATGGATAGACTGGAGAAGCTGGGGTTGTTCTCCTTGGAATAGAGAAAGTTGAGAGGAGATTTGATGGAAGTGTGCAAAATTATGAAGGGTCTAGACAGAGTAGATCGAGAGACACTGTTCCCATTGACGGAAGGGTCAAGAACCAGAGGACATAGATTTAAGGTGATTGGCAAAAGAACCCAAGGTGACATGAGGAAAAACTTTTTTACTCAGCGAGTGGTTAGGATCTGGAATGCACTGCCCAAAGGGGTGGTGGAGGCAGATTCAAAAGAGAACTGGACAAGTACTTGAAACAAAAAAAATGTGCAGGGCTACGGGGATAGGGTAGGGGAGTGGGATTAGCTAGATTGTTCGTGCATTGAGCCGCTGCAGACTCGATGTCTGAATGGCCTCCATCCATGCTGTAATCTTTCTATAATTATTTGATTTTATCACGTGGAGATCTGGCAGAAAGTGGCTGTCTATGTTGCAGCCTTCCTTCCTCCTCTTCCTTTTCCTCCTCTTCCTCTTCCTCCTCTACTTCCTCTTCCTCATAATCCTCCTCCTCAGCTTGTTGCCTGATAGGTGGTGGCAAGGGCTGTGCCCTCATAAAGGCCAGATTGTGCAGCATGCAGGATACTACCCCAATTCTTGATACTCATCCTGCAGGATGTAAGAATCATGACTGTTGCAAGGATAGTGGGCATTCACCTACATGATGCGCTGACTATAGCTGCACACCAGTTGCACTGAGAGAGTGGAATCCCTCTCTGTTGATGAAGATTGCATGGTTGACCTGAGGAGCACGCAAGGCAATGTACGTGCAGTCAAAGGCACCCTGCACCATGGAGAAGCTTGCCATCCATGCAGAACCTTGTGTTCTCTCCTCCTGCTTGTCACTGTTACAAGTATGTAAAAAGGAAGTGAGCAGCAAAAGTAAATGTTGGTTCCCTAGGGGCTGAGACAGGAGAAATTATAATGGGGGATCAGGAAATGGCAGATGCGTTTAACAAATATTTTGTATCTGTCTTCACAGTAGAAGACACAAAAAACATATCAGAAATAGTGGGGAATCAAGGGACTAATTAGAGTGAGGAACTTAAAGTAATTATTATCAGTAGAGAGAAAGTACTTGAGAAACTAATGGGACTAAAAGCTGATAAATCCCCTGGACCTGATGGCTACGTCCGAGGGTTCTAAAAGAGGTGGCTGCAGAGATAGTGGACGCATTGGTTGTGATCTTCCAAAATTCCCTAGATTCTAGAACGGTCCAAGCAGATTGGAAGGTAACAAATGTAACACCGCTATTCAAGAAAGGAGGGAGAGAGGAAACAGGGAAATATAGGCCAGTTAGTCTATCAGTCTGCCTGACATCAGTTGGCGGGAAAATGCTGGAATCCATTATTAAGGCAGTGGTAACAGGGCACTTAGAAAATCATAAGATTAGACAGAGTCAACACGGAATTATGAAAGGGAAATCGTGTTTGACAAATTTATTAGAGTACTTTGAGGATGTAACTAGCAGCGTAGATAAAGGGGAACAAATGGATGTAGTATATTTGGATTTTCAAAAGGCATTCGATAAGGTGCCACATAAAAGGTTGTTACACAAGATAAGGGCTCATGGAGTTGGGGGTAAAATATTAGTATGGATTGAGGATTGGTTAACGGACAGAAAACAGAGAGTATAAATGGGTCATTTTCAGGTTGGCAGGCTATAACTAGCGGGGTGCCACAAGGATCAGTGCTTGGGCCTCAGCTATTTACAATCTATATCAATGACTTAGATGAAGAGACCGAGTGCAATGTATCCAAGTTTGCTGACGATACAAAGCTATTTGGGAAAGTAAGCTGTGAGGAGGACACAAAGAGTCTGCAAAGGGATATAGACAGGTGGGCAAGAAGGTGGCCGATGGAGCATAATGTGGTTATTCACTTTGGTAGGAAGAATAGAAAAACAGAATATTTTATTAAATGTTGGTGTCCAGAGAGACTTGGGTTTCCTGGTACAAGAAACAAATAAAGTTAGCATGCAGGTACAGCAAGCAATTAGGAAGGCAAATGGCATGTTGGCCTTTATTGCAAGGATGTTGGAATTCAAGAGTAAGGAAGTCTTACCACAGGTCTTTGGTGAGACCTCACCTGGAGTACTGGGTACAGTTTAGTCTCCTTATCTAAGGAAGGATATACTTGCCTTAGAGGCGGTGCAACAAAGGTTCACTAGATTAATTCCTGGGATGAGAGGGTTGTCCGAAGAGGAGAGATTGAGTAGAATGGCCTATACTATTTGGAGTTTACAAGAATGAGAGGTGATCTAATTGAAACATGTAAGATTCTGAGGGCTTGACAGGGTAGATGCTGAGAGGTTGTTTCCCCTGGCGGGAGAGTCTGGAACTAGGGGGCATAGTCTCAGGATAAGGGGTCGGCCATTTAAGACTGAGATGAGGAGGAATTTCTTCACTCAGAGGGTTGTGAATCTTTGTAATTCTCTACTCCAGAGGGCTGTGGATGCTGAGTCGTTGAGTATATTCAAGGCTGAGATTGATAGATTTTTGGACTCTAAGGGAATCAAGGGATATGGGGATCGGGCAGGAAAGTGGAGTTGAGGTTGAAGATCAGCCATGATCTGATTGAATGGTGGAGCAGGCTCGAAGGGCTGTATGGCCTACTCCTGCTCCTATTTCTTATATTCTTATGTTGAGGTTGCAGTTGTGGCTGCAGAAGCTGACAGATTTTAGTGAAGCAAAGGCATCTCATGTACTGCTCATCACTGAAGTTCAGGTAAGAAAATTGCTCCCTGAACACTCACCTTACTCCAGACCCACAGCAATGTGGTTGATTCTTAATTGCCCTCTGAAATGGCCAAGCAAGCCACTCAGTTGTACAATCTCACTAAAAAAAGTCACAATAAGAATAAAACTGGACGGACCACCCAGCATCGGACCACTAGACACCGGACATGACAAAGGCAAACCAAGCCCAGTCGACCCTCCAAAGTCCTACTCACGAACACCTGGGGACTTGTGCCAAAACTGGGAGAGCTGTCCCACAGGCTAGTCAAGCAACAGCCTGACATAGCCATACTCACAGAATCATACCTTTCAGCCAACATCCCAGACTCTTCCATCACCATCCCTGGGTATGTCCTGTCCCACCGGCAGGACAGACCAACCAGAGGTGGCGGTACAGTGATATATAGTCAGGAGCGTGTGGCCCTGGGAGTCCTCAACATTGACTCTGGACCCCATGAAATCTCATGGCATCAGGTCAAACATGGGCAAGGAAACCTCCTGCTGATTATCACCCACCGTCCTCTCTCAGCTGATGAATCAGTTCTCGTCCATGTTGAGCACCACTTGGAGGAAGCACTGAGAGTAGCAAGGGCACAGAATGTACTCTGGGTGGGGGACTTCAATATCCATCACCAAGAGTGGCTCAATAGCACCACTACTGACCGAGCTGGCCGAGTCCTGAAGGACATAGCTGCCAGACTGGGCCTGCGACAGGTGGTGAGCGAACTAACAGGAGGGGAAAACCTACTTGACCTCGTCCTCACCAATCTACCTGTCGCAGATGCATCTGTCCATGACAGTATTGGTAGGAGTGATCACCGTACAGTCCTCGTGGAGATGAAGTTCCATCTTCACACTGAGGACACCATCCAACGTGTTGTGTGGCACTACCACCGTCCTAAATGGGATAGATTCAGAACAGATCTATCAGCTCAAAACTGGGCATCCATGAGGCGCTGTGGGCCATCAGCAGCAGTAGAATTGTATTCCAGCACAATCTGTAACCTCATGGCCCGGCATATTCCTCCCTCTACCATTCCCAGCAAGCCAGAGGATCAACCCTGGTTCAATGAGGAGTGTAGAAGAGCATGCCAGGAGCAGCACCAGGCGTACCGAAAAATGAGGTGCCAACCTGGTGAAGCTACAACACAGGACTACATGCATGCTAAATAGCGGAAGCAACATGCTATAGACAGAGCTAAGCGATTCCACAACCAACGGATCAGATCAAAGCTCTGCAGTCCTGCCACATCCAGTCGTGAATGGTGGTGGACAATTAAACAACCAACGGGATGAGGAGGCTCTGTAAACATCCCCATCCTCAATGATGGCGGAGTCCAGCACGTGAATGCAAAAGACAAGGCTGAAGCGTTTGCAACCATCTTCAGCCAGAAGTGCCGAGTGGATGATCCATCTCGGCCTCCTCACGAAATCCCCACCATCACAGAAGCCAGTCTTCTGCCGATTTGATTCACTCCACGTGATATCAAGAAATGGTTGAGTGCACTGGATACAGCAAAGGCTATGGGCCCCGACAACATCCCGGCTGTAGTGCTGAAGACTTGTGCTCCAGAACTAGCCGCGCCTCTAGCCAAACTGTTCCAGTACAGCTACATCTACCTGACAATGTGGAAAATTACCCAGGTATGTCCTGTCCACAAAAAGCAGAACAAATCCAATCCGGCCAATTACCACCCCATCAGTCTACTCTCAATCATCGGCAAAGTGATGGAAGGTGTCGTCGACAGTGCTATCAAGTGGCACTTACTCACGGAGTGCAACGGATCACAGAGTGAACAGCTGCGAGTTTGGTGAGTGTGGGAGTATAAGGGTTAATCTGTTTAAAATCTCATGTAAATTGCTGTCAACTGTTTAAGTTTAATTTTAAAGTTTAAATTTTTAAGTTTCTGTCAGGATTCAGCAGAGAGCTGCTGTCGTAAGTTAATTGGTGAGCCTGACTCATCTGAGTCACAAACAGTAGAAATATAGGGGCCTGTTAGTGCAACCAGCACTGAGTGCAACGGACACTGAGTGAAACAGCTGAGAGTTTGGTGAGTGTGGGAGTTCGGTGAAGTGGGGGAAGGAGGTGCTGCTTTGCCTTGCTTTTCCTAACTTTTCCCCAGAGCGGCGGCGGACCTGAGCAGCAGAAGACTGAGAGTGGGGATAGAAGCAGCAGCAGACCTGCAACAAGAGAAAACTACTGTGCGACGTCACAGGTGAGGCAGGAGAGTCCGAGAGGTGAGCACAGTATAAAAGGAGAGACCAAGAGCGGGAGGAGAGTCTGAGAGTCTAAGGCAAGTTATGGCAGCACAGCTCGCACCTGTGATATGCTCCTCCTGCACTATGTGGGAAGTCATGGACAATACCAGTGTCCCTGGCAACCATGTGTGCAGGAAGTGTGTCCAGCTGCAGCTTCTGGCTAACCGTATTTCGGAGCTGGATTCGCTGTGGAGCATCCGCGATGCTGAGATTATTGTGGATAGCACGTTCAGTGAGGTGGTCACACCGCAGGTAAAAATTACACAGGCAGAAAGGAAATGGGTGACTGCCAGGCAGAGTAAAAGGACTAGGCAGGTAGAGCAGGAGTCCCGTGGGGCCATCTCCCTCTCAAACAGATATTCTGCTTTGGATACTGTTGGGGGAGATGGCTTATCAGGAGAAAGCAGCAAGAGCCAGGTTCGGGGCACCACGGGTGGCTCTGCTGCACAGGAGGGGAGGAAGAAGAGTGGCAGGGCTATAGTGATAGGGGATTCAATTGTAAGGGGAACAGATAGGCGTTTCTGTAGCCGCAAACGTGACTCCAGGATGGTACGTTGCCTCCCTGGTGCAAGGGTCAAGGATGTTGCGGAGTGGCTGCAGGACATTCTGGAGGGGGAGGGTGAACAGCCAGTAGTCGTGGTCCATATCGGTAACAACGACATGGGTAAAAAAAAGGGATGAGGTCCTGCAAGGTGAATTTAAGGAGTTAGGAGATAAATTAAAAAGCAGGACCTCAAAGGTAGTGATCTCAGGGTTACTACCAGTGCCACGTGCTAGTGAGTGTAGGAACAGGAGAATAGACAGGATGAATGCGTGGCTGCAGGGATGGTGTAGGAGGGAGGGATTTAGATTCCTGGGACATTGGGACTGGTTCTGGGGAAGGTGGGACCTGTACAAGCGTGACGGGTTACACCCGAGCAGGACCGGGATGCATGTCCTCGCGGGGGTGTTTGCTAGTGCTGTTGGGGAAGGTTTAAACTAGAGTGGCAGGGGGATGGGAACCTGAGCAGGGAGTCAGAAGGGAGTAAAGTTGAGAGCAGCAAGAGAGGGGAAGACCCAGGGGAAATTTACAATATAAATAGTACAAACAGTTGCTCAAGAACAAGTGAAAGGGAAAAGCGTAGAGCAGCAGAAAGAAAGTGTACTTTAGACACTACAGATAAAGTGAAAACTAGAAGGCGTAAGGCGATTAACCCAGCATCAAAGCTGAATGTCAGGCTAGGGTGTGTGGCCCAACTAAGAGTTCCATATACAAATGCACGGAGTATAAGGAATAAATTAAATGAACTACAGGTTCAAATTCAAATTGGAGGGTACGACATGATAGCTATTACTGAGACATGGCTGCAGGATGGTCAGGATTGGGAACTAAATATACCAGGTTATAAGGTCTACAGGAGAGATAGGGAAAATGGAAGAGGGGGAGGAGTAGCCTTAGTGATTCGATCTGAAATCACTTCAATGGTAAAGGGGGATATAACGAGAGGTAAGCAGCCAACAGAGACCTTATGGGTTGAATTGAGAAATAGGAAAGGATCTGAGACTATAGTGGGAGTTGTGTATAGGACCCCTGGCAGCAGCTCTGAAGTGCTAGATTGTATAAATGTAGAGATTAGACAAGCATGTAAGAAAGGCATAGTGGTCTTAATGGGGGACTTTAACCTTCACATAGATTGGGAAAAGCAGATTAGCAACTGTCAGAAAGGTAGTGAATTTCTTGAGTGTGTCAGGGATAGTTTTCTACAGCAGTATGTCCTGGAGGCAACAAGGGGGCAAGCCATACTAGATTTAGTAATGAGTAATGAACCAGATTTAGTTAACGGCTTAACTGTACGCGAACATCTATCCAATAGAGATCATAACATGATCGAGTTCAATGTAGTGTTTGAAAGGGAAAAAAGTGAGTCAGCTGCTAAGATTCTAGACTTGGGTAAGGCCGACTTCAATGGGATGAGACAGAGACTGTCCACAGTAAACTGGGCAAATCTGTTAATGGGTAAAACGACTGATGATCAGTGGGAAATGTTTAAAGAAACATTTAACGTGATACAGAATCGGTTTATACCCCTGAGGGGCAAGAACTCTACTTGCCAAAAAAAACAGCCATGGACAACTAAAGACAGTATAAGACATAAGGAAAGGGCATACAAAAAGGCAAAAAATGGCACAGATCCTGGCGAATGGGAAAGATGCAAAGATCAACAACGGGTCACAAAACAGATAATAAGAGCTACAAAAAGAGAGTATGAAAAGAAACTCGCAAGGGATGTCAAAACCAATACGAAGAACTTTTATCGTTACATTCGGAAAAAGAGGGTGGTCTGGAGCAGTGTTGGCCCCTTAAAAACTGAAAGTGGGGATAATGTCATTGACAATGGGGAAATGGCAGACATGTTGAACAATTACTTTGCGTCAGTATTTACAGTAGAAAAAGAGGATAGCATGCCGGAAATCCCAAGAAAACTAATATTGAATCGGGGACAGGGACTGGATAAAATTAATATAAGTAAAGCAACAGTAATGAAGAAAATAACAGCACTAAAGAGTGCTAAATCCCCAGAACCAGATGGTTTCCATCCCAGGGTTTTAAAGGAAGTAGGTGAGAAATATTGCAGATGCCCTAACTATAATCTTTCAAAGTTCTCTAGATTCAGGAACTGTCCCTCTAGATTGGAAAATTGCACATGTCACTCCGCTTTTTAAGAAAGGAGAGAGAGGGAAACCGGGGAATTATAGACCAGTTAGCCTAACATCTGTTGTGGGGAAAATGCTGGAGTCTATAATTAAGATAGGGTGACTGAACACCTCGAGAATTTTCAGTTAATCAGAGAGAGCCAGCATGGATTTGTGAAAGGTAGGTCGTGCCTGACAAACTTGATTGAATTTTTTGAAGAAGTGACTAAAGTAGTGGACAGGGGAATGTCAATGGATGTTATTTATATGGACTTCCAGGAGGCATTTGATAAGGTCCCAGATAAGAGACTGTTATCCAAGATAGAAGCCCATGGAATCGAGGGAAAAGTATGGACTTGGTTGGGAAGTTGGCTGAGCGAAAGGCACCAGAGAGTAGGGATAATGGGTAGGTACTCACATTGGCAGGATGTGACTAGTGGAGTCGCACAGGGATCTGTCTTGGGGCCTCAATTATTCACAATATTTATTAACGGACTTCGATGAAGGCATAGAAAGTCTTATATCTAAGTTTGCCGATGACACAAAGATTGGTGGCATTGTAAGCAGTGTAGATGAAAATATAAAATTACAAAGCAATATTGATAGATTAGGTGAATGGGCAAAACTGTGGCAAATGGAATTCAATGTAGACAAATGTGAGGTCATCCACTTTGGATCGAAAAGGGATAGAACAGAGTACTTTCTAAATGGTAAATAGTTAAAGACAGTGGATGTCCAAAGGGACTTAGGGGTTCAGGTACATAGATCATTGAAGTGTCATGAACAGGTTGAGAAAATCATCAATAAGGCTAATGGAATGCTGGCCTTTATTTCTCGTGGATTAGAGTACAAGTGGGCAGAGGTTATGCTGCAGCTATACAAAATCCTGGTGAGACCGCACCTGGAGTACTGTGAGCAGTTCTGGGCATCGCACCTTCAGAAGGACATATTGGCCTTGGAGGGAGTGCAGCGTAGGTTTACTCGAATGATACCCGGACTTCAAGGGTTAAGTTACGAGGAGAGATTACACAAATTGGGGTTGTATTCTCTGGAGTTTCGAAGGTTAAAGGGTGATCTGATCGAAGTTTATACGATATTAAGGGGAACGGATAGGGTGGATAGAGAGAATTGGGGATTCTAGGAGTAGGGGGCACAGTCTAAAAATTAGAGCCAGACCTTTCAGGAGCGAGATTAGTAAACATTTCTGCACACAAAGGGTGGTAGAAGTTTGGAACTCTCTTCCGCAAACGGCAATTGATACTAGCTGAATTGATAAATTTAAATCTGAGATAGATGGCTTTTTGGCAATCAAAGGTATTAAGGGATATGGGCCAAAGGCGGGTATATGGAGTTAGATCACAGATCAGCCATGACCTTATCAAATGGCGGAGCAGGCACGAGCGGCTGAATGGCCTACTCCTGTTCCGATGTTCCTATGTTCCTAAATAACCTCTTTTTTTCACATCGTTCACCTGACGAAGGAGGAAGCCTCCGAAAGCTTGTGAATTTAAAATAAAATTGCTGGACTATAACTTGGTGTTGTAAAATTGTTTACAAAGGAAGATGGTAGTGGTTGTTGGAGTCCAATCATCTCAGCCATAGGACATTGCTGCAGGAGTTCCTCAGGGCAGTGTCCTTGGCCCAACCATCTTCAGCTGCTTCATCAATGACCTTCCCTCCATCTAAGGTCAGAAATGAGGATGCTCGCTGATGAGTGCACGGTGTTCAGTTCCATTCGCAACCCCTCAGATAATGAAGCAGTCCGTGCCCACTTGCAGCAAGACCTGGACAACATCCAGGCTTGGGCTAATAAGTGGCAAGTAACATTCACGCCAGACAAGTACCAGGCAATGATCATCTCCAACAAGAGAGAGTCTAACCACCTCCCCTTGATATTCAATGGCATTACCATCGCTGAATCCCCAACCATCAACATCCTGAGGGTCACCATTGACCAGAAACTTAACTGGACCAGCCACATAAATTCTGTGGCTATGAGAGCAGGTCAGAGGCTGGGTATTCTGCGGCGAGTGACTCACCTCCTGGCTCCCCAAAGCCTTTTCACCATCTACAAGGCACAAGTCAGGAGTGTGATGGAATACTCTCCACTTGCCTGGATGAGTGCAACTCCAACAACACTCAAGAAGCTCGACACCATCCAGGACAAAGCAGCCCGCTTGATTGGCACCCCAACCACCACCCTAAACATTCACTCCCTTCACCATCGGCGCACTGTGGCTGCAGTGTGTACCATCCACAGGATGTGCTGCAGCAACTCAGAAAAGCTTCAACAGCACATCCCAAACCCGCGACCTCTACTACCTAGAAGGACAAAGGCAGCAGGCACATGGGAACAACACCACCTGCACGTTCCCCTCCAAGTCACACACCATCCCGACTTGGAAATATTCCTTCATCGTCGCTGGGTCAAAGTTCTGGAACTCCCTTCCTAACAGCACTGTGGGAGAACCTTCACCACACGGACTACAGCGGTTCAAGAAGGCGGCTCACCACCACCTTCACAAGGGCAATTAGGGATGGGCAATAAATGCCGGCCTCACCAGCGACGCTCACATCCCATGCCCTACTCCACCTCCTCTTCCCCTTCCTCTTCCAGCAGCTTGTCCTGCTCTGCACGATCGCTCTTCATTCTCCCAGTCATCTTCAATGTCAAAAGGTTGCCCTCGCAGGCCACCCATATCTGGAGCCAACTTCCTTGTGCAGGAGCCACGGAACTGCAAAAGCAGCCCGACCACTCCCTGTAGATTAATGCAACTTTGACCAACTCTATAAATGGTCCATAAACAACTGCAAATCGACCATCAGCCAGAACAAATAGTCCAGCAACTAAGCTGATGGATAAGTGGTGCATTTTGGTCGGAAGAATAAAGAGGCCACATAGCTCTTGGAAAATAAGAATCCAACTGGAGTGGACGAGCAAAGGGGTCTCGAGGTACAAGTACACAAATCACTAAAAGTAGCGACACAGGTTAATAAGGCCACAAAAAGCAAACAAAGCACTGGGATTCATTTGTAGAGGGATAGAATTGAAAAGCAGAGAAGTTACATTAAACGTGTATGGAACGTTGGTGAGACTCCACTTAAGAGTACTGTGCACATTTCTGATCTCCATATCATAAAAAGAATATAGAGACACTGGAGAAGGTGCAAAAAAGATGTACAAAGATGATACCAGAACTGAGAGCTTTTTTCTAGCAGGAAAGGCTGAACAGGTTGGGGCTCTTTTCTTTAGCAAAGAGGAGGCTGAGGGGTGACCTGGTCTTTAAGATTATGAAGGGGTTTGATAGGGCATATACAGTTACATCAGGCGCTACACGGCCCAATTTAGCGCCCGATGTAACTGTATATGCATTCCCTTCCGTATAGAAGATTGAGAAGTGATCTGATCAAGGTATTTTAAATGCTAAAAGGCTTTGATAGAGTAGATACAGAGAAATTTTTCCTCTGGTGCCGTAATCCAAGTTTGCGAACAACACCAATTTATGTGGCACAGTAAATATTGTAGATGGGAGCAGAAAGTTGCAAAGGGACATTGGTAGATTAAGTGAGTGGGCAAAACTGTGGCAGATGGAGTTCAATGTGAGGAAGTGTGAGGTCATCCACTTTAGACCGAAGAATGATGGATCAGGATATTTTCCAAGTGGTGAAAAGCTAGGGACTGTAGAGGAGCAGAGAGATTTAGGGGTTCACGTACAGAAATCACTAAAAGCTAGTGGACAAGTACAAAAAAGGATTGTAAAGTCTAATAGAATATTGGCCTTTATCTCAAAGGTGCTGGACGACAAAGGTGTGGAAGTTATGCTACAGTTATATAAAGTCCTGGTTATACTCCAGTTAGAGTAGTGTGTTCAGTTCTGGGCACTGCACCTCAGGAAGGATATATTGGCCTTGGAGGGGGTGCAGCGCAGATTCACCAGAATGATACCGGGGATACAAGGGTTAAATTATGTGGACAGGTTAGAATCATAGTATCGTAGCAAGGTTACAGCACGGAGGGAGGCCATTCGGCCCATCAAGTCCATGCTGGCTCTTTGCAAGAGCAATCCAGCTAGTCCCACTCCCCTTCCCTATCCCTGTAGCCCTACATTTTTTTTTCCTTTCAAGTACTTATCCAGTTCCCTTTTAAAGGCCATGATTGAATCTGCCTCCACCACCCCCTCGGGCAGTGCATTCCAGATCCTAACCACTCGCTGTGTAAAAAGGTTTTTCCTCATGTCACCTTTGGTTCTTTTGCCAATCACCTTAAATCTATGTCCCCTGGTTCTTGACCCTTCCGCCGATGTGAACAGTTTCTCTCTATCTACTCTGTCTAGACCCTTCATGATTTTGAATACCTCCATCAAATCTCTTCACAACCGTCTCTGTTATAAGGAGAACAAACCCAGCTTCTCCAGTCTATCCACATAACTAAAGTCCTTCATCCCTGGAATCATTCTAGTAAATCTTTTCTGCACTCTCTTTAAGGCCTTTACATCTTTCCTAAAGTGCGGTGCCCAGACTTGCGGTGGACACAATACTCCAGTTGTGGTCGAACCAGTATTTAATAAAAGTTCATCATGACTTCCTTGCTTTTGTACTCTATGCCTCTATTTTTAAACCCTAGGATCCCGTAAGCTTTTTCAACCACGTTCTCAACCTGCCCTGCCACCTTCAACGATTTGTGTATGTGGAAGTGCATGAAGGGATACTTGACCATATTAACTCTCTATTAATTCACTTAACTCGCATAATAAAGTTTCTCACGAGAACACATAGAAGCACAATTGTGTAATTATTTTGAGTTTCTCACGTTGATAGCTGTCCTCCCTTTAGATAGGGAGGTAGCTGACTACAGGAATAAATGGCCATATAGCCTTGAGACTAGCTACAGACCTACTGATAATAAAAGACAGAAATGTAGAGAAAAGCACTTTCCCAGGCCTGCGTCCAAGGTATCAAGATGGCTATGGGAACTCGAGAGTGGGTTCCCTATTTTGATTGACCAACTACCTGAGCCAATAAAGAATGTACGTGTACGCTCATATTCTGTGACAGGTGGGCGTTGTTACTGAGTTGTATAAACGTGAGCTGTTTCTTGAACTCGGCGAAGCTGCACCATCAACCTTTGCTTGAGGTGCTCTTCCACTTGTATACAAGTCGGGGTTCAATAAAGTTTCTCTTTGTACTACTTGTTTGGGTGTTAATGCATTGTATAGTAATAAGTAATATTAAGTTTCTACAGTTTCTTGGAGGTCCCACTGAGATCGCTTGTGATCCCCGGTAAGTACGGAAACAGGTTGTTATTACAACTAGGTGTTCTGTGCAAGCCGCAGACGCACTGCGATTAGTAAATGTATGCATTAACTGACGTGACTAATTCTTCTGCTTGCCTTTAGGAATAGAAAGGAAATGTGTTTCGTATAGACAAGGAGAAAGAAAAGGAAAATGACCTTGTCAGATTACTCGATATTGTCAGCTGTGGTGTTGTAGTGACGGGCTGAGAGAGAACAATAACGGAGTAGATCTGTGAAACCGGTAAAGTAACTAGAGTGATGTTGAGGCTGCTGTATAGAGCCGACAGACGGTCACTACTAGAGAGGCGCCAGAGAAAAGGTAACAAAGTTACAGACTTTTAGAGTAAAATTAATATTCGGAACTGAGTGAAATTGTAATTTGAACAAGTCTGTAGTGGCAACAAATGCAGACTGGTGTTAATGTCGCGTAGTGTTAAAGTATACAAGAATCTTGTGTAAGTCAGCTGATCCAACCAATTGCAGACGTTTCTCTCACGCACCGAGCCTGAGCTGGTTATTAAGAGGGTTTTAACCCCACGTGAAGGCCAGGACCCTAAAGTAGGTGTAGAGAACACATGACGTCTTGTCCCATCAGCTGAATTATCAAGTATAGAATTGCGATAGTTAAGATAGGCCTTGATTGTTGTGTAATTACAGTGTGAAGGATTGTATAAACTATAAACCATGGGCACCAGCACAAGCAAAATCCCTCCAAAGGGAACACCTGCTGCTTACATGTACAAAAACTTTGGAAAAGAAACAACTGACGAGTTGATAGTTTGGTCAAAATGGACCAGGACTAGGAAATATCCCTTTCCCGAAGACGGTACATTTAATATGGACAGAATTAACTGTTTAGAAGAATGTTTAGAGGACAGAGACCCGAGAAAGAAATGTGAGAAAGGGGTTAAGTGGGCGGCATTCTCAGATTGGAAAAAGGAAGCCGAATCAAGGCACGAACAGAGTAAGGCAGCCAGTAAAAACAATACCAAACAAGATATAAAAATTAAACAAATGTTAATAAAGAAACAGCCGCCATTAGCTGTGCCACTATATCCTGCCCTACCCACTGCCCCAGACGAAGATGACGATTATTTCATAGGACAGATGCGAGCCCCGCGAATCCCTCCGGCTTATCAGGAGCAGGCACCCGCACTGCCTGAGAACGAAGGGGACCCCATTAACCCTTCAAATCCCCCACCTCCACTTAATCCTGAGGACGGCGCTACTGGTGGGACAGCTGCCCAGACCCCCTCCCAGACTGCGGGCCCAAGCCAGGGTACCCAGGGTGCCAGAAGTCGTAGTGAGGCAAAGGAGGGAGATGAAGGGGAATCTAAGCCCACCCCAGCCAGAACACAACTGCCCTTAAGACGGTTCCCCAATGTCCATGCTGCAGACGGAGACCCAGTTTCCGTCCACCGTCCATGGACAGCCACCGAATTGAGAGGAATCATTCAGGACTTCCCAGACCTCTCCAAAGACTTAGAAAAGTCTATTGACCAATTGAAAACGATAGTCATTTGTCACCAAACAACCATAGTAGATATGGATCAGTTATTAAGCACATGGTTGAAAGATAATAAATATAAAAGACTGTGTGAGGGCGATGAAAGTTTTGCCCTTGTCCGAAACCATAGGGCAGCTAACGGATCAGACGAGACAGTGGCAGATGATGCATTCTGCCAAAATTTGTATGATGTAATGCACGTAAAATTCCCCAAGAAAACAAATTGGACTAAGATTACAGAAACCAGTCAAAGGAAAGATGAGGATGTTGAGGATTATATAGAAAGAATGGAGAATATTTTTGACCAGTGTTCTGGTATGACCAAAGATGCATACCAAGTGCCACTCATTAACGCCCTCGTTAACGGACTCAGACCAGAATTAAAAGACCCACTGACTTTGATATGCCCCAATTGACGTCCATTCTAAAGAATGTCCAGGATTGTAGTAGAGAAAGCAAAGAGAATAAAAGTAAAACTTCCATGTACGCAGAAACAAAAATGACTCCAAATGACCCGCTCACCTTGTATTATATGGGACATAATAGAGGGAGGGGACACCCACAACGCGGAGGCGGATCAGGCCCACCTCAATCAGGAGGTTTTGGGCATCCTCAAAGTTGGAAATCCTCAAAAACCTTTTTATGGTCTGTGTTTTAATTGTGGGAAAAGTGGACATTGGCGATCGAATTGTCCTCAGCCCGACAGAAGATCTGCCAATGGTCCACCGCAAAATTCTGCTGATCAACCCACCACTCGACCCCAAGTCCAATTTTCGACTGGGAATCCATGGAGTAATTCAAATCGTAATGATCCCGGAAATTATCCCGCATGACGCCCTCGAACGCCCCTGTGTCAGAAACCTGATTGTCAAATGCCGATAGTCTCTGTGAACGCTGGTGAAGAACCATGCCTCTATCTACACATGGGGGGGAAACAAGTGCCCTTCCTTGTTGATACGGGTGCTACTAACTCTTTATTGTCCAAAGAAATGGCAAAAGAAGCCCCCAAAACGGATAAAAGTGTACAATGTGTTGGCCTGTCAGGAGTTACACAAACCATGCAATGGTCAGAACCATTCGACATAAAATCAGAAGTATTCCACAGACAACATGCATTCCTACTATCAGAGGACGCACCCGTTAATTTACTCAGATGTGATCTCTTATGCAAAATGAGAGCCACCATCACATGTACGGATAGGGGATTAGAAGTGTCTATCCCCGAAGAAACTTATGGAATGTACTCCCTTCGAGAATTTGAGTCACCCGTCATTTATAAATGGTTAATGAACAACAGTGGCTCTCTGGCCACAAAATTTCGAAGATTGGTGGGGTCCCTGCAGTCCGTATCTAGGGGGGCATCTGATTACCGAGCACTCCTTAATTTAACCTCCTGGAAATACAATTTACACTGTACAGCCTAATTCGATATACGATCCTGATAGGACTGGCTGGCATAGCTGTGTCAATCATACTACCCAGCGAGATAAAACCCTTATTTAAAGTAGCCGATAGTGCGCCCCACTGCACTCTGGCAGTTGCAGAAGGCCACAGTCAAAAGGCAGGCTCCGCGATTGTTGATGACCATTCTGCTATAGAAGCCTATTCACTACCACCCACCTTTTCAGCACAACAGGCAGAACTATTCGCCCTAACGCGAGCCTGTATTGTTGCTACTGGAAAAACAGCCACCATTTACACAGACTCACGATATGCATTCGGCATTGCACATGATCATGGACAGATTTGGAAATTGCGTGGATTCCTGACATCAAATGGAACAACCATTAAAAATGCTGAACAGATCAACCATCTCTTGCTACCACTAATGGAACCTGTTTTGGTGGCTGTGGTAAAATGTAAAGCCCATAACGGAGAACGAGACCAAGTCTACTTGGGCAATGAAAGAGCTGATCCAGCAGCAAAACAAGCAGCACTTTCTGACACAGGGCCTCTGGTCTCCCTCATGGTTTCCAGAGAGAAAGATCCAGAATCGGTTACCCCATCATTAAAAGATGTCATTGAACATCAGTCCAGGGTGGGGGAAAACGAGTTGGTGGAATGGGTTAATCATAATTGTACAAAGAACCGGGAAGGTTTGTGGGTCCACCATGACGGCCGCGTGGTGGCCCCTCGCCAACTTTTACCCTGGCTCGCTAGATGTGTTCACACCTTTACGCACGCTGGTAAGACCGGAATGACCGACTATGTGAATCAAACATGGTTTGCGCCAGGTCTAACCAAGGCTCTCACTCAAATTAGTGACCAATGTACCGTCTGTCACTGAATGAATCCTGGTAAAACTGAAAAGACAGTACGTTCTGTGCATCCGGGTCCTGAAGGACCCTTTACACACTTGCAAATGGATTTTATTGAATTATCCCCATGTGTGGGATATAAATATGAGTTAGTGATAATTGACATGTTTTCTAGATGGATTGAAGCTTTTCCTTGTAGAAAGAATGATACTACAGTTGTTGCTAAATGTCTGCTTCGAGAAGTTATACCGCTCTTCGGTATACCCCATAAGTTGTCAAGTGACAACGGGCCACATTTTACAGGGATTGTTGTAAAGGAACTGTGTAAAGGACTACAGATTGCTCAACACTTTCACTGTAGTTATCACCCACAGTCATCAGGTACAGTTGAGCGATACAACGGCATGTTAAAAAACAAATTGTCTAAACTTTGTGAGGAAACGGGGCTTAAGTGGGTAGATGCATTGCCTTCAGCCCTCATGGTCATGAGGTCCTCAACCAGCAGGGTGACAGGACTGTCACCACATGAGATTGTAATGGGACGGCCACAACGTCTGCCTTTCTCAGCACCCCTGTCTGTAAAACAGATGGATAAACACACAATGGAGGAGGACATGCTCCAGTATTGTGTCACGTTAACTAACTGTATTTCTAGTTTTCACCGACAGGTCAAACAAGCACAACTTGAACCCACAGGAGAGAAGTGTCACAGTATCGAGCCAGGAGATACTGTCTACATAAAGATCTTTAAGCGAAAGAATGGACTCCAGCCCCGGTTTAAAGGACCCTATCAAGTGCTCCTCACAACGAACACCGCCGTGAAAGTGAAGGAACGACCTACATGGATACACGCGTCCCACTGTAAGAAATCCCCATACAAGGACCCCGGCAGCGGCGAACCAGCCGAACCGAAGGAAAAGACTGATTAATCAAACTATCATAAGAGACTGTTGCAGCATGGCATGTCCTAAACTGTTAAATCATTTGCGAATGATTGGCTTAGCATGCCTGATCCTATGGGTGGGAATTAACATAGAACCTGCTACAACCCCCGCTGCAAGTAGAACCAATTGCGTTTCAAGGGAACTGCACACCAATACTTTCTTATACATGTCCTATATGTATGCAAAACGTCAAGGTATCTCTAGTTGCTGGGTGTGCTCCCATATCCCCATCCATTCCAAGGGAGGCATTCCCCTCAGACCAGTCCCCTTAACTTCCCCAGAAATAGCGGAATGGGTAATAAATCAAAATGAAACTGACGGGAACGGAATGCGAGATAACGGCTGGGTGAACGCGGAGACAAATAAGGTAATACCTGTGGAAGAACAATGGAAGGAGTATACAAACACAACAAAATGTGAAACCAAATTTCAGCGGTGGTACCAACCCAATTATAATCGGACCCATAAACCTCCGTTTTTAATCCTCACAAATACATCAAGACCTAATGGAACAATATGTTTGAGTAAGAACTCAACAGGGGGAGATACGGTAGGATGGAGCAATTGCACTCAGTATATAAATATGACAGAAACCAGTGTCGGTAGTACCATCAGATGGAAGCCTTGCACAGGCGGCCAAATTTACATGGACAGAATACATGTAGAAAGTTTTCCTCCAATAACTGCGTATAATGAAACTTACTTTATTTGTGGCCACAAGGCATACCCGTGGTTGCCTCAAAATTGGACAGGATCATGTTACTTGGGATATGTAATACCATATGTCCGACACTCATCGTCCCTGCCCCAACGTCCCACTGGGCAACGAGTGAAAAGGGTAATTACTGAGGCCGACCGGTTCTGGGCCATTGCTTTCCCTCAGTGGGGAATGGGTAAGGCCACCAGAGAAATCATTAATTTGGCCGAAATCTGGGAAGTAGTTGCTAATGATACGGCAGAAGCCTTAAAGGAAATAAACGCAGAGATGATAGCCATTTGTACGGTCACTTTACAGAACCGTATGGCCCTTGATTACCTATTGGCAGAGAAAGGGGGAACATGCGCACTAATTGGATCTGAATGTTGTACCTACATACCTGATAGTTCAGAGAAGATTACTAATTTGGCCGATCACATCCAAAAGGAAATTGAGAAACTCAAGCAGCCCCCTTCGTTCACTCTTTGGGGCTGGGCAACCGGGTGGCTGGGTTCTATCGGGACTTCTCTAGTTCAAGGGTTAGTCATATTCGTTGTTATAGTTCTTATAGCTTATTGCTTATTCAAATGTTGCTGTGTTATGATGTCTAATTTTGGTAAAAATATAGCACCCACAAATTTAATGGTGCAAGTAGAGATGGAAGGAGATGAGGTGCAGGAAGAGTTTGAACGCCTAGCTAGGGTAATGCTCTACTAGGAAAATATCCTTTATGAAGGACAAAAGGGGGAATGTGGAAGTGCATGAAGGGATACTTGACCATATTAACTCTCTATTAATTCATTTAACTCGCATAATAAAGTTTCTCACGAGAACACATAGAAGCACAATTGTGTAATTACTTTGAGTTTCTCATGCTGATAGCTGTCCTCCCTTTAGATAGGGAGGTAGCTGACTACAGGAATAAATGACCATATAGCCTTGAGACTCGCTACAGACCTACTGATAATAAAAGACAGAAATGTAGGAAAAAGCACTTTCCCAGGCCTGCGTCCAAGGTATCAAGATGGCTATGGGAACTCGAGAGTGGGTTCCCTATTTTGATTGACCAACTACCTGAGCCAATAAAGAATGTACGTGTACGCCCATATTCTGTGACAGGTGGGCGTTGTTACTGAGTTGTATAAACGTGAGCTGTTTCTTGAACTCGGCGAAGCTGCACCATCAACCTTTGCTTGAGGTGCTCTTCCACTTGTATACAAGTCGGGGTTCAATAAAGTTTCTCTTTGTACTACTTGTTTGGGTGTTAATGCATTGTATAGTAATAAGTAATATTAAGTTTCCACATGTACATATACCCCCAGATCTCTCTGATCCTGTACCCCTTTTAGAGTTCTGCCCTCTAATTTATATTGCCTCTCCTCGTTCTTCCTATTGAAATGTGTCACTTTGCATTTTTGTGTGTTAAATTTCATCTGCCACGTGTCCGCCCATTCCACCAGCCTGTCTATATCCTCCTGAAGTCTATCACTATCCTCCTCACTGTTTACTACACTTCCAAGTTTTGTGTCATCTGCAAATTTGGAAATTGTGCCCTGTACACCCAAGTCCAAGTCATTAGTATATATCAAGAAAAGCAGTGGTCCCAGCACTGACCCCTGGGGAACACCACTGTACACCTCCCTCCAGTCTGAAAAACAACTGTTCACCACTACTCTCTGTTTCCTGTTACTTAGCCAATTCAGTATCCATGTTGCTACTGCCCCCTTTATTCCATGGGCTTCAATCTTGATGACAAGCTTATTATGCGGCACTTTATCAAACGCCTTTTGATAGTCCATATATACCACATCAACCGCATTGCCCTCATCAACCCTCTATATTGCCTCATCAAAAAACTCTGTCAAGTTAGTTAAACACGATTTGCCTTTAATAAATCCATGCAGAGACTAGACTTGTATTCCCTTGAGTATAGAAGATTGAAGGGTGATCTAATTGAGGTGTTTAAGATGATAAAAGGATTTGATAAGGTAGATCGAGAGACGCTATTAGCTCTGGCGGAGGGGGTCCAGAACAGAGGGGCAAACCTTAAAATTAGAGTCAGGCCATTCAGGAACGAAAACAGGATGCACTTTTTCACACAAAGAGGAGTGGAAATCTGGAACCCTCTCCTCCAAAAGGATGTGGATTCTGGGAGTGAATTGGAACTTTCAAAACTGAGATAGATAGATTTGTGTTCGGTTAGAGTCTCAGGGGATATGGATCAAAGGCAGGTAAATGGAGTTGAGGTGCAAATCAGCTATGACCTAATTGAATGGTGGAAAAGGCTCGGTGGGCTGAATGGCCTCCTTCTGTTCCTATGTTCGAACAGGGTGCTTCATTGGTGCAATCTCACCAGGGCTGGATACTGGATAAATCTTACATGTGAGATTTTGAAACACAAGCAATGTACCTGAAGTACATAAAATGGAAAACCACTAAAGCTTAGTCTGTTACACAAGTGGGTGACGAAGTGTCCAGCTGAACCCGCCACATAGACTGTGGGTATGGCCAAATGGTACAACTATGTTCTTCTCTCCTTCCCACTTATCTTTTTGTTATCTTTCTCCTTTTCTTTTCTCCTTCTTAGGTCATGGCCTGTTCATTGAGTGCTGCAGAGGTAGGGCTAATACAGCATTCAGATGTGTGGTGAAAGTTATCTTAAAACTATAGTTCCCATACTTTAATAGATGATTTTCACTACCCCAAAAAATGCTGGGATAAAACTCCACTACTTCCTCTTACTTTTCCGCATTGTTCCGGAAAAAAAGGGACAATTGAAATGGCAAGAATTACGGCGCAGTCCTGATATACTTCAGATTGGGATCCTGGGACAGGGCAGGCGATGGCAATCATGTGCATGATTTTTCTCACTAAATGTGGGTTGGTTGGTATTCCTGAATATTAGAGAGGCCCACAGAGAATCCTAGAACATTAGAGATTAGGTCCACATACAGACTGAAGGAAACAAGTTCTTTGTGTTTGCTTCACTTTCCAGCATGAGAAAATGTGACAACAGAACTACAAGCCGCAGAGCTATGGATGCTTTGAAGAAAAAGACAGAAAGAGAAGAGAAAAAGGACAGAGAGAGATGGAGGAGAATGGCAGAGAAAATTACATAAAAAGGAGAGTATGGGATATTAACTGTATTTGAATACTGAAGGATTTATTTTCACAGCAATGCAGGTGAGAGCTCACATTATTGTGAAATTGAGAAAGGCGAAGTTTCTCACATGAATACTCAAACACAACCAGCAATAGCAATCTGCGATTTTTGAACTTTAGTTGAAATATGTAATATTGCTTGATTTTATTCAGCTCGTTGAAGAGAGGTCATTAAATGTGGAAGCCTTAAATCTCAAGCAGTAGGGCAGTACATTCCATTCCAAACAATTACAAGTTCAAACTCCCAATCTTTTCTTTCAACTCATCTACTCTAATGCTTTGCCAGTTGTTAGTCAGGTTAATATCAGTGGTGGTTTCTAACTTAAGGCAAGGGGAGGGAGTGGAAGAAAAATCTGTCAATGTCAATTTCAACCACCTCTCCATCTCACTTCAACACATCATTGACAGCGTCAATGACAACCGTCCTGGTAGACCTATGGGTTAGTTCATCCCTCCACTAAAGGAAGGATGAAATGTGATGATTGGCAAGAGCTGGGAGAGGAAAATTGATCAAAACATTCAATGTCAAAAATCACAAGAGAGAATAGCATTAGAGAAAATAACATACATCTTGATTGGTCATGTCCCAGTATGGTCTCTCCCCATAGGACATTACTTCCCACATGACTATGCCATAACTCCAAACATCACTGGCTGATGTGAACTTCCTGTACTGAATGGCCTCTGGTGCTGTCCACCGTATCGGAATCTTCCCTCCCTGAAAGCAAAGAGAAGAAAGGTAAAAAACCTACAGCTAACAGCATTCCATTTTGTTGGGGATATATTGAAGCTGCCCCCACCCTAACAAAATCCAAATGATTAATAAAATATCTTTTACATTTCACACAGCCATATTGCCCACATAACAAATGTCTGTACTTCAAACAGTAAATGAATCTGAAGCACTTTCACATATTTCTGGGGGCCTTGAAAAGATGCAACATGAAAGCAAGACTTCCATTTTGTAAAACAAATACAGTAAGTAATTCCTCCCAGAACTCTGCAGAAACTGTTGGTGTTGGAACTGCTTGGCTTCAACTCAGCAACAGTTCAATGTGACAATCAACACAGTCTGCAAATGTCAATAAACACAAACGTAAGAATGGAGTCCGACATTTGACAGAAAGCTACAAAGATAGAAGATATACTTGGATTCCGGAACTTCACTGCAGCTAAAATGGAGAAACTGATTTGAACAGAACGGTATCGGCCGTGCTCAGTTGGTGGCACACTCGCCTTTGAGTCAGAAGACTCTGCATTCAAGTCCCACTCCAGAGACTTGAGCACATAATCTAGGCTGGCTGAGGGAATGCTGCACTGTCGGAGGTGCCATCTTTTGGATGAGCTGCACTCCCATTAACTGATGCCCACTGTATCCACACAATATTACCATTAACTGGTGCCCACTGTATCTCTATAGAAGCACCTCAGAAGCATTGGGCAGGAAATTCCTCGTAGCTGCTCCCACTCCACTGACGTTAATTTTCTGGAAGTGCAGCAGAAACTCTGTTTCCCCATAAACGGGGTTTCCGTTGCACTTCCAGCGAAGTAACGCTGGAGGTGTAGGAGCAGCTCCGAGGAGTTTCTTGGCCATCTTGACAGGACTGCATGGATGGATAAGTAGACTGTGAGCGATGTGACAGTAACCATACAGAGCAGGCAGGGCCCAGGTTTGATTCCTGGTTCCTGCGTGATAGTAGATACTATCATTGATTTCAGCCACAGTACGCGTACCCTGGTACCTGATCACTATCCTGTGCCCTGCAATGGAGAGTTCAGGTGTTGATGCCAGGTGAGATGTGTCAAGGAGATCTGCTCCTCTTTCCCCTTCACCTTCTCTCCCCAGCTCTCCTTGTTGAAAAGCCACCACAGAAGTTGAAAAACCACTCATTGTGTGGTCTGACAAATGAGCAAATGTCTACTCTAAGATGGTACCAGAGGGCACAGGTGACTGCAGAACACCTTCAGAAAATGGGAGAAAATTAAAAACAAAATCTTGATTTATGCTGTTAAGGTGCACAGTAGTTAAATACACTGTATGGAATTTAATGCATCAAGCGTCTCTGTAGCCACATCAGACTTCTGCTATGATCCAAGTTTTTAAAAATTGCTTTTAATTTTGACGAGTTTGTATTCTGTCAAAGCTGCACTACCCACCATTGTGTGAAATTCTTTGATCCGCTATTCTAACAGAGGCATTTGCTAATTTTGAGCCAACACTAATATTCACACAGCATAACTTCAAACACAGTTTGAAACCAAGGCCCCGAAATTCCTGGGTCTCTGATGTGCCGGCAGAAATGCAGTGAAGCAGGACTTCCAAGCACCGATATCCAAGGAGGCTAACACTGGGGCCCGCTAATTTCCGTAACGTTGAGTAGGACAAGGGCAGCAGTCCTGTCAGATTCACAGGGACAATTCGGGAAAGGTACAGCATCTTCATTTAAAAGGCTGAGACAATTTAAAAGCATTAGGAGGCTTGTAGGAAGGGATGCAATGGCAGATGAAAAAGTTAAGCAGCACATTTTTCAGATGCTGATGTTGCAGTTCTGCTGCCAGATAAAGGAGGGATGCAAATCCTATCAAAAAGGCAGCAGTATGGGCCATGTGGAAGGAGCTGGCTGTCACTGTGCCTGAGACCTCCATAACCCTAAGGACCCCTCAAAAGGTCAGCAAAAGAGTTGTCAGCTGTATAACGGCAAAGAGTATTGAAACACGGGTATTGTCTACCCCAATATTCAAGCAGTGGCATTTGGAATCTCACATGTCACAGCAGCACTAAACCTGCCATCACTCATGTCAATTTTCTCATGCTCTGCACGTCCACCACATGTGAGAGACTGAGGCAAGTCAGTCAACTTAATAAGGAGGCACTGAATAAAGTCGAGAGCACATCACAGAGTGAGCTTGTAAGAGAGTGAGATGTGAACATTGTGAGAATAAGGACTTCTAAATGGCAATTTGGTGCAGAGGGGGAGATTAGGCATATTTACAAATCCAGTAGTGACAGTGGATTCAATAGTTAGAGGAGCTGACATGATCTTTTGCAGTCCAGAGTGGTAGTCTAGATGCTTTGTTAACTCTCAGGTGCGGGGCTAAGGGACATATGGAACAGGTTGTAAAAGATTGCACAAAGGGAGGGAGAGCAGCCCGTTATCATGGTCCATGTGAGAGCCAGTAAAATGGGTATAAAAAAGGCCTGAATTCCTGCAGGATGAGTTGAGGAGATTAGGAAAAAGGTTTCGGAGCAGGATTTCACAGATGGTAATCTTAGGATCATTTCCCCAGCCGCGCGCTAGAATAGGGAAGATTAGGGAAATCAATGAAAGGTTAAAGGAGTAATGTCAGGAAGAGGGATTCCACTTTGGGCACTGACACCAGTTCTGGGACAGATGGGCTACATCCGAACAGGAAGGGTGCTGTTCTACTGACAAAACAGTTAAAAAGGGAAGTGGTGCGGTATTTAAACTGGGGCTGGGGCAGGCTGGAAAAATAAAACTAACCAGAATCAACTATTAAGAAGGAGAAATAGATGAGAATAATATGCAGAAAAGAATTTAGCAAGAAGGATATGGTGTCGAGGAATAAAATTATAGGGCCGGTTATAAATGATGACAAGACTGAAGTACGATAGCTTAGGAAAAAAAATGGACAGTGTCAAAAAGCAAAAAAAGGTTAAAATGCATGTGTTGCAAAATGCAGACTGTATGGAATAAAATCAGGGAACCAGTGTGCCTGTTTTACAGGAAGATCGAGATTTAACAGCAAACAGAAACCTGCTGCAAACTGGACTAGCATAAAAAATAAACACATCGGGATATAATATATTTAGGAGGGATAGAAAATATAAGACAGGAGGCAGAGTGATAATATTGGTAAAAGAGGAAGTACTTGCTCTAGTGAGGGGTGATGTAAATAACGAGGAGGACAGACAAGGTGAATACAGTTGGAGCTCAAAGGCTTGTTACATTAGTAGGGGTGGGAAGGAAATGGAAGAGGAAATCTGAAATCGGATGATTGTTCTGGGAAATTTTAATTATCTGCTGATCCATTGGGACAGACAGGGAGTAAACGGAGAAAATTTAATTGAATTCCTGCAATAAGTACAGGACTCCTTCCTCGGACAGCGTGTTAGTCGGTCTACAAGGGCGGAGGTGTTGCTAGGTCTGGATATGAGCAATGGAATAGATCATGTAGATCAGTTGAATATAGTTGAGAACCTTCTGAGTGGTGACCACAATAGTTTACAATCCAAATAGAAAGGAAAAAAGTCAGTACAAAAACTAGAATGCCAGATTGGTTCGGGCAGATGTTCGAGAGATGAGGAGTGAGCTGAACTAAGGGGAGGGGGAAGGAGGAATTGGCACACAGGGCAACAGTGGGATGTTTTTAAAAAGTGATTAAAAAGGTGTAGAATAAGTATATGCCATTAAAAAAGATGGAAACTACTGCTAGATTTAGATCCAATGGATAAATGACGAGGTTAGGAACAAATTAAAATTGAAGAAGACTGGGCCAAAAAGGACTATAAGAATAAGAATAATAAAACAACTAAAGGAGAAAATGCACAAATAAGAGGTTACAAGCGTGATAAGGAAAGATGAAAGGGAGTATCATAGTATCATAGTGGGTACAGCACAGGAGGAGGCCATTCGGCCCATCGTGCCTGTGCCGGCTCTTTAACAGAGCTTTCCAATTAGTCCCATTCCGCTGTTCTATTCCCCATAGCCGAGTAAAATTTTCCCTTCAAGTATTTATCCAATTCCCTTTTGAAAGTTATTATTGAATCTACTTCCACCGCCCTTTCAGGCAGTGCATTCCAGATCATAACAACTCGCTGCATAAAACAATGTAAGAAACATAAGAAATTGGAGCAGGAGTAGGCCATAAGGTCCCTCAAGCCTGCTCCGCCATTCATTAAAATCATGGCTGATCTTCGACCTAAACTCTACTTTCCCGCCCGATCCCCATTTCCCTTGATTGCTTAGAGTCCAAAAATCTATTGGTCTCAGCCTTGAATATACTCAATGACTGAGCATCCACAGCCCTCTGGAGTAGAGAATTCCAAATATTCACGATCCTCTGGATGAAGAAATTCCTCCTCATCTCAGTCTTAAATGGCCGACCCCTTATCCTGAGACTATGCCCCCTAGTTCTAGACTCTCCAGCCAGGGGAAATAACCTCTCAGCATCTAGCCTGACAAGCCCTCTTAGAATCTTGTGTGTTTCAATTAGATCACCTCTCATTTTTCTAAACTCCAGAGATTATAGGTCCATTCTACTCAATCTCTCCTCATAGGACAACCCTCATCCCAGGAATCAATCTAGTGAACCTTCATTGCACCGCCTCTAAGGCAAGTATATCTTTCCTTAGGTAAGGAGACCAAAATTGCAGTCAGTACTCCAGGTGAGGTCTCACCAAAGCCTTGTAAAGTTGCAGCAAGACTTCTTTACTCTTGTACTCCAACCCCTTTGCAATAAAGGCCAACATACCATTTGCCTTCCTAATTGCTTGCTGTACCTGCATGTTAACTTTCTGTGTTTCGTGTACAAGGATACCCAACTCCCACTGAACACGGACTTTTAATAGTTTCTCACTATTTCAAATATATTCATTTTTTTTCTTTTTCCTACCAAAGTGAATAACCTCACATTTCCCCACATTATACTCCATCTGCCACCTTCTTGCCCACTCACTTAACCTGTCTATATCCCTTTGCAGACTCTCTGCGTCCTCCTCACAGCTTACTTTCCCACCTAGCTTTGTATCGTCAGCAAACTTGAATACATTACACATGGTCCCTTCATCTAAGTCATTAATATAGATTGTAAATAGCTGAGACCCAAGCACCGATCCCTGTGGCACCCCGCTAGTTACAACCTGCCAACCCGGAAATGACCTGTTTATCCCTACTCTCTGTTTTCTGTCCGTTAACCAATCCTCAATCCATGCTAATATATTACACCCAACCCCATCAGCCCTAATCTTGTATAACAACCTTTTGTGTTGCTCCTTATCGAACGCCTTTTGAAAAATCCAAATACACTATATCCACTGATTCCCCCTTATCTACCCTTCAAGTTGCACTCTCAAAAGACACTAATAGATTTGTGAAACATGATTTCCCTCTCATAAAACTGTGTTGACTCTGCCTAATCCTATTATGATTTTCTAAGTGCCCTGTTACTACGTGCTTAATAATAGATTCCATCATTTTCCCTACTACTGATGTCAGGCTAACTGGCCAATAGATCCAACTTTTTTCTCTCTCTCTTTTCTTGAATAGCGGGATTGCATTTACTACCATTCAATCCAAGGGGACCGTTCTAGAATCTAGGGATTCTGGAAGATTAAAACCAATGCATCCACTATCTCTGCAGCCACTTCTTTTAAAACTCTAGGATGTAGGCCATCAGGTCCAGGGGATTTGTCAGCTTTTCGTCCCATTAATTTTTCTAAAATGTTTTCTTTACCAATCTTAATTACTTTGAGTTCCTCCCACACATTAAACCCTTGGTTCCCCACTATTTCCAGTATGTTTTTTGTGTTTTCTACTGTGAAGACAGATACAAAATATTTGTTTAATGTCTCTGCCATTTCCTGATTCCCCATTATAATTTCTCCAGACTCTGCCTCTAAGGGACGCACGTTTGCTTTCGCTACTCTCTTCCTCTTTATATACTTGTAGAAGCTCTTACAATCTGTTCCTATATTTCTTGTTAGTTTACTCTCATATTCAATTTTCTCCCTTTATCAATTTCTTGGTTATTCTTTGTTGATTTCTAAAACCCTCCTAATCCTCAGGTTTACTACTTTTTTTTGGCAACATTGAAAGCATCTTCTTTTAATCTAATACTATCCTTAACTTCTCTAGTTAGCCATGGTTGGATCACTTTTCCTGTGGAGTTTTTATTCTTCAATGGTATGTATGAATTATTTCTTTAAATGTTTAACATTATTTATCTACCATCATATCTTTTAATCTAATTTCCCAATTTACCTTGGCCAACTCGCCCCTCATACCTACATAATTGCCTTTGATTAAATTTAAGACCCTAGTTTCGGACTTAACTATGTCACTCTCAAACTCAATATGAAATTCTATCATATTATGACCACTCTTCCCCAGAGGATCCTTTATTATAAGATTACCAATTAATCCTGTCTCATTACACAATGCTAGATCTAAAATAGCCTGTTCCCTCGTTGGTTCCTCAATATACTATTCCAGAAAACTGTCTCGGATGCATTCCAGGAACTCGTCCTCCAAACTATTTTGCTTATTTGATTTGTCCATTCCATATGAAGATTAATGTCTCCCATGATTATTGTATTACCCTTGTTATATGCTCCTCTAATTTCCTGATTTATTTCCTCATGTTTCCTCTTGTCACCTTTGGCTCTTTTGCTGATCATCTTCAATCTGTGTCCTCTGGTTGATGACCGAAATGTCCCTCTTTTTACCTTTTTTGATCTCCTCTGTACTTTCTATATTCAGCCTGGTGCTCTACTGTATTATGAATCTTACATTCATCATAAGCCTCCTTTCTCTGTTTCATTTTAATCTCTATATCTTTAGTCATCCAGGGAGCTCTAGCTTTGGATGCCCTTTCGTTTTCCCTGTTAGGAATATGTCTACTCTGTACCCAAACTAACCCCTCCTTGAAAGCCTCCATTGTTTTGCCTACCAATTTTTGATTCCAATCCATCCGGGCAAGATCCTCTTTTAACTCACTGAAATTAGCCCTCCTCCAGTTAAGCATTTTCACATTTGATTGTTCCTTGTCCTTTTCCATAACTATTCTGAACCTGATGATATGATCAATGCTCCCCCACTGAAACATGCTCCACTCGCCCCACTTCATTCCCCAGAACTGGATCCAGCACTGCTTCCTTCTTGGTTGGGCTGGAAATACACTGTTCCCTTGAACACATCTCAGGAATTGCTCCCCCTCTTTGATCTTTACACTGTTACTATCTCAGCCTATATTGGGATAATTAAAGTCCCCATTATCACTGCTCTATAGTTCTTGCATCTTTCTGTAATTTGCCTACAAATGTTCTCCTCTATCTCCTTCCCACTATTTGGTGGCTTATAGTATACAACCCAGTAGTGTATTGCGTATAGTATATCCTCTATTGTTCCTTAATTCTAACCAAATAGATTCTGTCTTTGACCCCTCAATTACATCATCCCTCTCCAGTGCTATAGTAGTTTATTTGATCGATACTGCCACCACCCCACCACCCCCCCTACTTTCTATCCTCCCTATCTTTCCTGAATACCTTGTAGCCAGGAATATTAAGTTCCCAATCCTCCCCTTCTTTGAGCTAGGTCTCTGTTATTGCCACTATTTCATAGTCCCATGTGGCGACTTGAGCCTGCAGCTCACCAACCTTATTCACCATATTACATGCATTTACGCACATGCACTCCAATCTCATAAATTGCCTCATGTTTGCCCCCTGTCTGATCCCTTCTATTTCTGAACTATTCTTTACTCTAGTGCTACTTGTCCCTCCTAGTCCTCTGTGCACCTTGTTTCTCCTCTCTGATGTTTCATCCTGGTGCCCATCCCCCTGCCAAATTAGTTCAAACTTTCCCCCACAGCACTGGTTAACCTCCCCATGAGGACATTGGTCCAAGTTCTGTTGAGGTGCAATCCGTCCATCTTGAACAGATCCCTCCTGCCCCAGAACTGGTCCCAATGCCCCAGGAATCTGAAGCCCTCCCTCCTGTGGCATTGCTGCAGCCACACATTAAACTGTCTTATCCTACTATTCCTATATTCACTAGTGTGTGGCTCTGGGCGTAATCCAGAGATTACTACCTTTGAGATCCTGCTTTTTAACTTCCTCCATAGCTCCTGAAACTCGGACTGCAGGACCTCAGCACTTTTCCTTCCTATGTCATTAGTTCCCAAATGGAACATGACTTCTGGCTGATCCTCTTGACTCCTCAAAATGTTCTGCACCCTCTCAGCGATGTCCTGGCACCAGGGAGGCAACACACTATACGGAGTCATATTGGCGATTGCGGAAATGCCTGTCTATCCCCAACCATTGAATCCCCGTTAACCACTGCATTTCTTTGCCCCCATGTGCAGCCGACTCTCCCATGGTGCCATGGATTTGCTCTGACTGCATTCTCCCGAGAAGTCAACACCCTCACTGAATACCAGTTAGTGAATGCCACACTCCCAGGGGACTCCTGCACTGCCTGCCTGTTCCTCCTAGTCAGTCTGGTGGTCATCCACTCCCTCTCCATTTGAACTCTCTGTAGCTGCGGGGTGACCACCCCCTGAAACGTGCTATCCATGCTCAGCTCACCGTATGCACTGTAGTGACGCCAGCCGCCCCTCTGAGCTTGAGCTCGAGCAGTTGGCGGCACTTCCTGCACATGTGGTTCTCCAAGACTCACAAAATGTTGTGTCGTTCCCACATGGTGCAGGATGTGCATGCGAAGGGCCCCAGCTGTTCTGCCATGTTAGCTAACAGTTATTTAAACTTTGTTTAGCTTTAAGGCACTTTACTGTTAATCTGTTGCTAAAACACTAACCATTAAAAAACACGAACCAATGAACTACGTACTTGCTGACTTATCCTCGGTGCTCCTCCTTGTCATGTTTTAATTCCTCGTGTGGCTCCCTTTATGCTCCACTCAGCTCTGCACCTCCTTCCCCCTCTGCAACTAATTCCCACACTCACCAAATTCACAGATGAATGTCCTCACTCTGCTCACGCTTCACTCCTTTAAAGATTCAATCTCGTTCTCAACCTCTGTGCTCATGCTCTATGCTTTTTAAGATCATTTGAAGGTACTATATACCTTTCTGATAATCTGACAATATCCTTTACATAATGGCAATAAGGATATATGACAATATCCTTTACTACCCCCACATAAGGGCAATGGCGATCATAGTATCACAGTAGGTACAGCACAGGAGGATGCTGTTCGTGCCTGAGACAGCACTTTGAAAGAGTTACCCCATTAGTCCCACTCCCCTGCTCTTTCCCCATAGCCCTGTAAATGTTTTCCCTTCAAGTATTTATCTAATTCCCTTTTGAAAGTTACTATTGAATCTGCTCCCACCGCCCTTTCAGGCAGTGAATTCCAGATCATAACAACTCACTGTGGAAAAAAATGTTTCCTCATGTCCCCTCTGGCTCTGTTCCGATCACCTTAAATCTGTGTCCTCTGGTTACCGATCCTTCTGCCACTGCAAACAGTTTCTCCTGATTTTCTCTATCAACACCTTTTGAATACCTCTATCAAATCTCCCCATAACCTTCTCTGCTCTAAGGAGAACAATCCCAGTTTCTCCAGTCTCTCCACATAACTGAAGTCCCTCATCCCTGAAACCATTGTAGTAAATCTCCTCTACACCCTCTCCAAGGCCTTCACATCCTTCCGAAAGTGAGGTGCCCAGAATTGAACACAATGCTCCAGCTGAGCCCTGACCAGTGTTAAATAAAGGTTTAGAATAACTTCCTTGCTTTTCTACTCTGTGTCTCTAGTAATAAAGCCCAGGATCCCATACACTTTTTTAAACAACCTTCTCAACTTGTCCTGCAACCTTTAAAAATTTGTGTACAAGGGCATAGCAGTTGATGTGGTGTATATGGACTTTCAAAAGGCATTTGATAAAGTGCCGGACTGTAGGCTTATCATCAAGATTACGGCCCATGGAATAAAAGGGGCAGTAGCAACATGGATACTGAATTGGCTAAGGGACAGGAAACAGAGAGTAGTGGTGAATAGTTGTTTTTCGGACTGGAGGGAGGTGTACGGTGGGGTTCCCCAGGGGTCAGTGCTGGGACCACTGCCTTTCTTGATATATATTAATGACTTGGACTTGGGTGTACAGGGCACAATTTCCAAATTTGCAGATGACACAAAACTTGGAAGCGTAGTAAACAGTGAGGAGAATAGTGATAGACTTCAAGAGGATATAGACAAGCTGGTGGCATGGGGTACAGGAACAGAGAGATCTGGGGCATATGTGCACAAATCGTTGAAGGTGGCAGGGCAGGTTGAGAAAGCGGTTAAAAAATCATACGGGGTCCTGGGCTTTATAAATAGAGGCATTGAGTACAAAAGCAAGGAGGTTATGTTGAACCTTTATAAAACACTGGTTCGGCCACAACTGGGCTATTGTGTCCAGTTCTGGGCACCGCACTTTAGGACGGATGTGAAGGCCTTAGAGAGGGTGCAGAAGAGATTTACTAGAATGGTTCCTGGGATGAGGGACATAAATTACATGGATAGACTGGAGAAGCTGGGGTTGTTCTCCTTGGAACAGAGAAGGTTGAGAGGAGATTTGATCGAGGTATTCAAAATCATGAAGGGTCTAGACAGAGTAGATAGAGAGAAACTGTTCCCATTGGCGGAAGGGTCAAGGACCAGAGGACATAGATTTAAGGTGATTGGCAAAAGAACCAAAGGTGATATGAGGAAAAACTTTTTTACACAGCGAGTGGTTAGGATCTGGAATGCACTGTCCGAGGGGGTGGTGGAGGCAGATTCAATCATGGCTTTTAAAAGGGAACTGGATAAGTACTTGAATGGAAAAAATTTGCAGGGCTACAGGGAAAGGACGGGGGAGTGGGACCAGCTGGATTGCTCTTGCATAGAGCCGGCACAGACTCGATGGGCCGAACGGCCTCCTTCCATGCCGTAACCTTTCAATGATTCTATGATTTCTATGATTCTATCTGCACCTGCGGTCTCTCTGTTTTTGCACCCCCTTTAAAATTGTACCATTTGGTTTATATTGCCTCTCCCCTTTCTTTCTACCAAAATGTATCACTTCACACTTCTCTGCGTTAAATTTCATCTGCCATGTGTCTGCCCATTTCACCTGTCTGTCAATGTCCTCCACATTGTTTACTACATTTCTGAGTTGCCTGTCATCTGCCAATTTTGAAATTATACCCTCTACACCCAAGTCCATGTCATTAATCTATATCTAAAGGAGTCCTAATACTGACCACTGTATACTTCCCTTCAGTCTGAAAAACAACTGTTCACCACTACTCTCTGTTTTCGGTCCTCTAGCCAATTTTGCATCCATGCTGCCACTGTCCCTTTAATCTCATGGTTTTAATTTTGCTAACAAGTCTATTATGTGGTACTTTATCGAGTGCCTTTTGAAAGTCCATGTACACAACATCAATCGTACTACCCTCATCAACCCTCTCCGTTATTTGCTCAAAGAACTAAATCAAGTTAGTCAAAAACGATTTTCCTGCAGTAAGTCCATGCAGACTTTCACTGATATATATCCTATAATACCTCCACATAAGGAACCCAACACTCTATGCCTCTATTTGTAAAGCCCAGGATCACATATGCCTTTTTAACAGCCTGATCAACTTGTCCTGCTGCTTTCAAAGGTTTGTGCATATTAACCCCCAGGTCTCTCTGTTCCTCCACCCCCTTTCAAATTATGCCATTTAGTACTACAGTGGATTCAGAAACTCAGATGGTTAAGCAGGCGTGAAAACACATACATTGATCAGGAAATTCTTCGGACCTGCTCTTGCTCTCACCAGAAGTGCAGCGGAAGACCTGTTTAAACTTCTAGTGAAGTAACATCGACAAAATGGGAGCAGGTCCTGGAAATTTCATTATTGAATGTGCCGTACAGTAAGAAAATGGTTAAAATGTGATCTTAAGGTATTAGCTAGTGAATGAAATGAAACTTGTAAATTAGATATTCTGATAACAGAACCTCTCCTAATCAGAATGGCCTCAAATTCCCCGGATCGCATTTACGCAGAAATGATGCTGAAATTTACATCGGTTTCTGCGCCAAATTTGCCTATGGGAATTTACACTGAAATTTCCTGCAAGAACAGGGAGATTCCCATTGGGAGACCACTCCAGCTGTTTATTCCTTCTATACCCGAGGGGGTGGGGCAGGGGGTCTGAACCATTTCACTGCACTGAAACTGACAGCACTTTGATTTAGTGCAGGTCTCAGTAAGAAAAATTGCAAAGAAAATCGCTACAAACCTTCGACCCTTACTGTGCCTAAATATTTTGATGTAAATCTACACCAGTAAATTATTCATGTAAATCCAGAAAACTTGTGTGAGCTGATGTTTGGGGTCGGAGCTACACAAATAAGTGCAACAGATCTCAAAACTGGCGCAAACAATCGAGGAAATTCGCATGTAGCGATGTTTCAGCGCAAGACCAGCGCAACTCAGCTACATCTGCTTTTCCTTGGAAAAAGTGGCGCAAAGTCATTCTTATGCCATAGTTACGTGAAACTTTCCAGGAAACTCCAGGCCAATATGTTTTTACTTCATTGGTTTGTGGTCCTTCAGGTTTTTACTAAAAAAAGTTATTAATAAGTGAAGGTGAATGCGAGCTCAATGGATACTTTAGTAGTTTGTTTTACCAAAGCACTTGTATATGTTGGGTCTGACGTGTCGTCCTCTAGGAACCTGGACAGACCAAAGTCAGAAACCTTGCAGACGAGGTTGCTGTTGACAAGGATATTTCGAGCAGCGAGATCTCTGTGCACGTAACTCATGTCTGCCAGATACTTCATCCCGGCAGCAATTCCACGCAGCATTCCAACCAGCTGGATAACTGTGAATTGTCCATCATTTTTCTGGAAAGACAAAACAATGAAGAGTTACACCAGAAACCTAAACATTTTCCTTTTCTTTACAGATCTGCCAGACCTGATGGGTGTTTCCAGCGTTCTGTTTTTGTTTCAAAACCAAATAAATGTTACTCCGGAAAGTGTTTTAGATAACTGAATCTCGGTGGGCCCATTACTAACACTATCTAACAAGACAAGCTTTGTTTTAAGCCACTTTAAGTTTCACAATGCAGAAAAATAAATTATTAAAAAGAATCAATGCAATATTTTTTTTTGTTTCTATGAATTGATATTTTTTCCAGACATCGCTGTGAGAAGCCCATGAGTGGGAGAGCAAATTCAGCACACAGTAAAATGATGAAATCACTAAAGCACACTCAGTGAATGGATGTGGGGCGAATACAAAGGCAATGGAAACAGCTTTGTGGCAGATTTACCAGCGATCCATTATGAATATTTCAAACAACTGTTCCTTAATTTATCAGCAGTGGTAAATGAACACAACCATTAAGGTACATATTCAAATCTTCAAAATTTACTCCATGCAGTAAATGAATATATCGAGTGTTGACACATGAAGCCTTGTCAGAGATACCAGCTAGTGCATCAAATCCCTCCATCTTTCCAGGAGAAAAGTCCCAGTCTCTCCAATCTTTTTCATAACTCCGACCCCTGACACTCACCACTTGAACATCTCCTTTGTTTCTCAGCATCCAGAGCTGGACACGGTACTTAAGGTGCGTTCAGACCAGAGCACTGTACAGTTTAATCATGAGCCCCTCCAAGTTAAAAATATGTCACAACATTCGTTTGGCTTTGTTGATAACTGCTCTGCAGCAATAGGGCACGTAGGCCTGGAAATTCAATGCTGCTACACTGGTTTTGAAAACATAAAACGGGTGCCTAAGATAAAAACATGGCGGGCCATGTGGCAGGTATATTCCATGCTGGATGTGTTTTTTTTTAACTCATTCATGGGATGTGGACGTCGCTGGCGAGGCTAGCATTTATTGCCCATACCTAATTGCCCTTGAGAAGATGGTGGTGAGCCGCCTTCTTGAACCGCTGCAGTCCATGTGGTGAAGGTACAATTGACTGGCTTGCTAGGCCATTTCAAAGGGCGATTAAGAATCAACCACATTGCTGTGGGTCTGAAGTCACATACAGGCCAGACCGGGTAAGGACAGCAGGTTTCCTTCCCTAAAGGATATGAGGGCGGCAGGGAAAAGCCTGGGAACTACAGACCAGTGAGCCTGACATCTGTAGTGGGTAAGTTGTTAGAGGGTATTCTGAGGGACAGGATCTACAGGCATTTGGAGAGGCAGGGACTAATTAGGAACAGTCAGCATGGTTTTGTGAGAGGAAAATCATGTCTCACGAATTTGATTGAGTTTTTTGAAGGGGTAACCAAGAAGATAGATGAGGGCTGTGCAGTAGACGTGGTCTACATGGACTTCAGCAAAGCATTTGACAAGGTACCGCATGGTAGGTTGTTACATAAGGTTAAATCTCATGGGATCCAAGGTGAGGTAGCCAATTGGATACAAAATTGGCTTGACGACAGAAGACAGAGGGTGGTTGTCGAGGGTTGTTTTTCAAACTGGATGCCTGTGTCCAGCGGTGTGCCTCAGGGATCGGTGCTGGGTCCGCTGTTATTTGTTATTTATATTAATGATTTGGATGAGAATTTAGGAGGCATGGTTAGTAAGTTTGCAGATGACACCAAGATTGGTGGCATTGTGGACAGTGAAGAAGGTTATCTAGGATTGCAACGGGATCTTGATAAATTGGGCCAGTGGGCCGATGAATGGCAGATGGAGTTTAATTTAGATAAATGTGAGGTGATGCATTTTGGTAGATCGAATCGGGCCAGGACCTACTCCGATAATGGTAGGGCATTGGGGAGAGTTATAGAACAAAGAGATCTAGGAGTACAGATTCATAGCTCCTTGAAAGTGGAGTCACAGGTGGATAGGGTGGTGAAGAAGGCATTCAGCATGCTTGGTTTCATTGGTCAGAACATTGAATGCAGGAGTTGGGATGTCTTGTTGAAGTTGTACAGGGCATTGGTGAGGCCACACTTGGAGTACTGTGTACAGTTCTGGTCACCCTATTATAGAAAGGATATTATTAAACGAGAAAGAGTGCAGAAAAGATTTACTAGGATGCTACCGGGACTTGATGGTTTGACTTACAGGGAGAGGTTAGACAGACTGGGACTTTTTTCCCTGGAGAGTAGGAGGTTAAGGGGTGATCTTATAGAAGTCTATAAAATAATGAGGGGCATAGATAAGGTCGATAGTCAAAATCTTTTCCCAAAGGTAGGGGAGTCTATAACGAGGGGGCACAGATTTAAGGTGAGAGGGGAGAGATACAAAAGGATCCAGAGGGGCAATTTTTTCACTCAAAGGGTGGTGAGAGTCTGGAACGAGCTGCCAGAGGCAGTAGTAGAGGCGGGTACAATTTTGTCTTTCAAAAAGCATTTGGACAGTTACATGGGGAAGATGGGTATCGAGGGATATGGGCCAAGTGCAGGCAATTGGGACTAGCTTAGTGGTATAAACTGGGCGACATGGACATGTTGGGCCGAAGGGCCTGTTTCCATGTTGTAACTTCTATGATTCTATGATTCTATGATTCTAGTGAACCAGATGGTTTTTATGACAATCCAATAGTTTCTTGGTCACCATTACTGATACTAACTTTTTATTTCAGGTTTTATTTTATTTTTAATTAACCGAATTTAAATTCCGAAGCTGCGGTGGCGGGATTTAGAACTCATGTCTCCAGATTATTAGTCCAGGCCTCTGGATTACTCGTCCAGCAACATATGCTACCATACCCAGTGTGCCCCTGGCCATATTAATAAAGGTTGAAGTATGGACAGTTGAGCCAACGCCTGAAACAGGTGTTAGGCCTTTTGTATATGCAAGTAGGGAGCCTGTTTCAGGGCACCATCTCGAAATTGGGCTGCCCTGAGTGCTGCCAGCGCTGGGCCTACTGCATTCAGGGTAACCAAAGCTACGTGCGGCCTTGCTGGGTCCTTAAAGACCACCACCAACAAGGTAAGTTTCTTAAAAATACTTATCTGAATGTAAAGGGTATAGGGAGTACAATTTCAAAGTTTGCGGATGATACAAAACTTGGCGACATAGTAAATAGTGAGAAGGATAGTAGCAGACTTCAGGAGGACATGGACAGGAAAGCGAAATGGGCGAGGGTACGTGTGAAATGATGCACTTTGGGAGGAACAACATGGAGAGGCAGTATAATCTAAACGGTACGATTTCGATGGGAGCACAAGAGCAGAGGGAACATTATTCACAAATCTTTGAAGGTGGCAGGGCAAGTTGATAACATGGTTAAGAAATTGTATGGAATACTTGGCTTTGTAAATAGGGGCATTGAATACAAAAAGAAGGAAGTCATGCTAAACATTTAGAAATCACTGGTTAGGCTTCAGCTGGAGTATTGAGTACAATTCTGGGCACCAAACTTTAGGAAGGATGTCAAGGCCTTGGAGAGGGTACACTGGAGATTTATCAGGATGATATCAGGCATGGGGGACTTCAGTTATGTAGAGTGATTGAAGAAACTGGGGTTGTTTTCCTTCGAGCAAAGTTGGTTAGGAGACCTAAGAGGGGTATTCAAAGTTATGAGTCGATTTGATAGAGCAAGTTGGGAGAAACATGTTTCCTCTGGCAAATGGTCGGTAGCCAAAGGTCATAGATTTAAAATAATTGGGAAAAGAACTACGGGGGAAATGAGGAGGACTTTATTCACACGGAGAGCGGTCAAGATCTGGAACACACTGAAAGGGTGGTAGAATCAGATTCCACAGGAACTTCCAAAAGGCAATTGGATACGTACTTGAAAAGGACGAATTTCCAGGGCTACGGGGAAAAACCTGGGGTTTGAGACTAAATTGGACAGGCACAGTCCCGAAGACAATTGCTGGCCACTGCTCAGACCACTCCATCGCTCAGCCCCCCTTATCACTGCCTCCTCAATGATCCTCTATCCATTCTGATCTCTGCCCCCTTCCAATTCCCTGGCTCACAATCGGTCCCCCTCCTGATCGATCCAACCTCCCTATCGCTCCCCCCTCCCGATCACTTTCCCCCCAACCTGATTGATGCCCCCTCGCCAATCGTCTCCATCCCAAATCCCTCCCATCCCAATCCCCTTGCCCCCCTCCCCCCATAAACATAAACATAGTGAGAGAGGAAGTATTAAGTAGATAAATCGCCAGGCCAGGATGAAATGTATCCCAGGCTGTTAAGAGAAGCAAGGGAGGAAATAGCGGAGGCTCTGACCATCATTTTCCAATCCTCACTGGATACAGGCGTGGTGCCGGAGGATTGGAGGACTGCTAACGTTGTACCATTGTTTAAAAAGGGAGAAAGAGGTAGACTAAGTAATTATAGGGAAGTCAGTTTAGTCAGTGATGGGTAAATGATTGGAATCAATTCTGAGGGGCAGCATGAATTGTCATTTAAAAAGGCACGGGTCAATCAAGGATTGTCAGCACGGATATCTTAAGGGAAGGTCGTTTCTGACTAACTTGATTGCATTTTTTGAGGAGGTAACAAGGAAGGTCGATGAGGGTAATGCGTTTGATGTGGTCTACATGGATTTTAGCAAGGCTTTTGACAAGGTCCCACATGGCAGACTGGTCAAAAAAGTACAAGCCCATGGGATCCAAGGGGAAGTGGCAAGTTGGATCCAAAATTGGCTCAATGTCAGGAAGCAAAGGGTAATGGTTAACGGGTGTTTTTGTGACTGGAAGGCTGTTTCCAGTTCCGCAGGGCTCAGTACTAGGTCCCTTGTTTTTTGTGGTATATGTTAATGATTTGGACTTGAATGTAGGGGGCATGATTAAGAAGTTTGCAGATGATACAAAAATTGGTTGTCAGTGAGGAGGAAAGTTGTAGACTGCAGGAGGATATTAACGGACTGGTCAGGTGGGCAGAAAAATGGCAAATGGAATTCAATCCAGAGAAGTGTGAGGTGATGCATTTGGGGAGGGCAAACAAGGCAAGGGAGTACACAATAAATGGGAGGATACTGACAGGTGTAGAGGAACAGAGGGACCTTGGAGCGCATGTCCACAGATCCCTGAAGGTAGCAGGACAGGTAGATAAGGTGGTTAAGGAGGCATATGGGATACTTTCCTTTATTAGCTGAGGCATAGAATATAAGAGGAGGGAGGTTATGCTGGAACTTTATAAAACACTAGTTAGGCCACAGCTTAAGTAGTGGGTAAAGATCTGGTCACCACATTACAGGAAAGATGTGATTGCACTGGAGAGGGTACAGAGGAGATTTACGAGGATGTTGTCAGGGCTGGAGAATTTTAGCTATGATGACAGATTGGATAGGCTGGGGTTGTTTTCTTTGGAACAAAGGAGGCTGAGGGGAGATTTAATTGAGGTGTATAAAATTATGAGGGGACTAGATAGAGTGGACAGGAAGGACCTATTTCCCTTAGCAGAGAGGTCAGTGACCAGGGAGCATAAATTTAAAGTAATTGGTGGAAGGATTCACGGGGAGCTGATGAGAAATTTTTTCACCCAGAGGGTGGTGGGGGTCTGGAACTCACTGCCTGAAAGGGTGGTAGAGGCAGAAACCCTCAACTCATATAAAAAGTACTTGGTTATGCACTTGAAGTGCCGTAACCTACAGGGCTAAGGACCAAGTGCTGGAAAGTGGGATTAAGCTGGATAGCTCTTTTCGACCGGCACAGACACGATGGGCCGAATGATCTCCTTTTGTGTTGTAACTTTCGATGATTCTATGATTCTAATCACCTACCCCTTCCTGATTGTCTCACTCCCACTATTTCCACTCCCTCTCCCAATCGTTCCCGTCTCCCTATCGTCTCACCCCTTCCCAATTGCCACCTCCTCACAATCCCTCTGCTACTCCCGATTGCTTCCCCCTCCTGATCCCCTTCCCTCCCGATTCTCTGCCCCCTCCCATTCAGCCCCTCGCAAAACCCTCCAGATCACCTCCCTCCTCCAGATACCCTCCCTTTTCAGATCCCCTCCCCCTTCCAATCCCTCCTCCACCACGATCGTTCTCCTTCCTGATGCCACTGCCCCCGATCACTCCGCCCTCCCGATCACTCCCCCACTCCGGTTGCTCCCCCTTCCTGATCTCCTCCCCCTGACTGCTCCTCCTGATCACTTCCCCTATCTGATCCCCTCCCCTTTTGAATCTGCTTCCACCGCCCTTTCAGGCAGTGCATTCCAAATTATTACAACTCGCTGTGTAAAAAAATGTTTCCTCATGTCGCCTCTGGTTCTTTTGCCGATCACCTTAAATCTGTGTCCTCTGGTTACCCACCCTTCTGCCACTGGGAACAGTTTCTCCTTATTTACTCTATCAAAACCCTTCTTGATTTTGAACACCTCGATCAAATCTCCTCTTAACCTTCTCTGATCTAAGGAGAACAACCCCAGCTTCTCCAGTCTATCCACGTAACTGAAATCCCTCATCCCTGGCACCATTCTAGTAAATCTCTTCAGCACCCTCTCTAAGGCCTTAACACCTTCTTAAAGTGCGGTGCCCAGAATTGAACACAATACTCCAGGTGAGGCCTAACCAGTGTTTTATAAAGGGTTTAGCATAACTTCCTTGCTTTTGTATTCTGTGCCTCTTTTAATAAAGCGCAGGATCCCATATCCTTTATTAGCAGCCTTCTGAGCTTGTCCTGCCACCTTTAAAGATTTGTGTACATATACCCCCAGGTCTCTCTGTTCCTGCACCCATTCTAAGATTGTACCATTTAGTTTATGTTGCCTCTCCTCATTCTTCCTACCAAAATGTATCACTTGACACTTTGCTGCATTAAATTTCATCTGCCATGTGTCTGTCCATTTCATCAGTCTGTCTATGTGCTCCTGAAGTCTGTTACTATCCTTCACATTGTTTACTGCATTTCCGAGTTTCCTGTCATCTGGAAAGTTTGAAGTTGTACTCTCTATACCTAAGCCCAGGTCAGTAATATAAACCAAAAAAGAGCCGGGCTCCTTATACTGACCCTGGGGAACACCACTGTATACTTCCCTCCAGTCTGAAAAACATCCATTCACAACTATTCTCTGCTTTCTGACCCTTGGCCAATTTTGTTTCCAGGCTGCCATTGTCCCTTTAATCCCATGGGCTTTAACTTTGCCTACAAGTCTATTATGTCTTCCCCCCTCCCGAATCATCTTCTCCCTCCCGATGCCCTCCCTCTCTCCAGATCACTTTTTCCCTCATGATCACCTTCCTCAATTCAGATCGCCTTCCCCATCCGAACCCCACCCCCTCAAGATCCACTCCCCCTCCCGATTCACTGAGCCCTCATGATTTCCTGTCCCCTCCCAATGACCTACTCCCAATCACACCCTCACGATCACCTCCTCTTTCCCGATCCCTTTGACCCCTCCGGACAGCCTTTCCTCCCCCATTCCCAAACTTTGCAACACACTACAAACAATGAACTCACACTCA
Source organism: Heptranchias perlo (assembly GCF_035084215.1). NCBI lineage: Eukaryota > Metazoa > Chordata > Chondrichthyes > Hexanchiformes > Hexanchidae > Heptranchias > Heptranchias perlo. Next base: position 34,929,889 of record NC_090356.1, on the reverse strand, counting down.
ACAAACAATGAACTCACACTCAACAACAAGCTCACACCCTGTAAACAACAAACTCACACTCAACAACAAGCTCACACCCTGTAAACAACAAACTCACACTCAACAACAAGCTCACACCCTGAAAACAACAAACTCACACTCAACAACAAGCTCACACCCTGTAAACAACAAACTCACACTCAACAACAAGCTCACACACTGCAAACAAAGAACTCACACTCAACAAACAATGGGCTCACACACTGTAAACAACGAGCTCACACACCGCAAACAATGAGCTCACACACTGCAAACAATGAGCTCACACACTGCAAACAATGAGCTCACACACAGCAAACAATGAGCTCACACACTGCAAACAATGAGCTCACACACTGCAAACAATGAGCTCACACACAGCAAACAACGAGCTCACACACTGCAAACAATGAGCTCACACACTGCAAACAATGAGCTCACACACAGCAAACAACGAGCTCACACACTGCAAACAATGAGCTCACACACAGCAAACAACGAGCTCACATACTGCAAACAACAAGCTCAAAGACTGCAAGCAAGAAGCTTACATAATGCAAACAGAGAGTTTGCCCTCTGCAAACATCGAGCTCACACACTGCAAACAAAGAGATCATACACTGCAAGCAATGAGCTCACACACTGCTAGCAGTGATAGCACAGACTGCAAAGTGTGAGCTCACACACTGTGAACAATGAGCTCACAAGCTGCAAATATTGGGTTCACACACTGCCAAGAGTGAGCTCAAACATTACAAACATTGACCTCAGGCTGTAAAGATTGTACTCACACATCGCAAATAATGAACTCACACACTGCAAACAGCGAGCTTACACACAACAAATAATGAGATCTCACAATACAAACAACAAGATCACATATTGCAAACAATTAATCCATCTAAGTTTGCCGATGACACAAAGATTGGTGGCATTGTAAGCAGTGTAGATGAAAACATAAAATTACAAAGCGATATTGATAGATTCGGTGAATGGGCAAAACTGTGGCAAATGGAATTCAATGTAGACAAATGTGAGGTCATCCACTTTGGATCAAAAAAGGATAGAACAGGGTACTTTCTAAATGGTAAAAAGTTAAAAACAGTGGATGTCCAAAGGGACTTAGGGGTTCAGGTACATAGATCATTGAAGTGTCATGAACAGGTGCGGAAAATAATCAGTAAGGCTAATGGAATGGGAGCAGAAGTTATGCTGCAGCTATAAAAAAAACCCTGGTTAGACCGCACCTGGAGTACTGTGAGCAGTTCTGGGCACCGCACCTTCGGAAGGACATATTGGCCTTGGAGGGAGTGATACCCGGACTTCAAGGGTTAAGTTACGAGGAGAGATTACACAAATTGGGGTTGTATTCTCTGGAGTTTCGAAGGTTAAGGGGTGATCTGATCGAAGTTTATAAGATATTAAGGGGAACAGATAGGGTGGATAGAGAGAAACTATTTCCGCTGGTTAGGGATTCTAGGAGTAGGGGGCACAGTCCAAAAATTGGAGCCAGACCTTTCAGGAGTGAGATTAGAAAACATTTCCACACACAAAGGGTGGTAGAAGTTTGGAACTCTCTTCCGCAAACGGCAATTGATACTAGCTCAATTGTTAAATTTAAATCTGAGATAGATAGCTTTTTGGCAACCAAATGTATTAAGGGATATGGGCCAAAGACAGATATATGGAGTTAATTCACAGATCAACCATGATCTTATCAAATGGCGGAGCAGGCACGAGCGGCTGAATGGCCTACTCCTGTTCCTATGTTCCTATGTTCCTATAATGCAGTCAGCTCACACTCTGCATAGAATGAGTTCACACACGGCAAAAAACGAGCTCACGTTCAGAGTTCCAAACTTCTACCACTCTTTGTGTGTGGAAATGTTTTCTAATCTCACTCCTGCAAACAATGAGCTCACACTGCAGACATTGTACTCACTGCAAATATTGAGCTCACACATTGCAGAACAGTATGCTTACACACTGCAAACAACGAGCTCACACACTGCGAACAATGAGCTCACAAGCTGCAAATATTAGGTTCACACACTGCCAAGATACTAGCTCAATTGCTAAATTTAAATCTGAGATAGATAGCTTTTTGGCAACCAAAGGTATTAAGGGATATGGGCCAAAGGCAGGTATATGGAATTAGATCACAGATCAGCCACAATCTTATCAAATGGCGGAGCAGGCATGAGGGGCTGAATGGCCTACTCCCGTTCCTGCAAACAACGAGCTCACACACTGCAAACAATGAGCTCACACATTGCAAACAGTGAGCTCACACACTTCAAACAAACGAGCTCACACACTGCAAACAACGAGCTCACACACTGCAGTATCGAGCTCACACTCTGCAAACAACAAGCTCACACACTGCAGACAATGAGCTCACACACTGCAAACAATGAGCTCACACACTGCAAACAATCAGCTCACACACTGCAAACAATCAGCCCACACACTGCAAAGAATCAGCTCACACACTGCAAACAATGAGTTCACAAACAACAGAGAACTTAAAGACTGCAATAAACGAGCTCACACACTATGTTCCTATGTTCCTAGCACAGACAGCAAAGTGTGAGCTCACACACTGCGAACAATGAGCTCACAAGCTGCAAATATTAGGTTCACACACTGCCAAGAGTGAGCTCACACATTACAAACATTGACCTCAGGCTGCAAAGATTGTACTCACACATTGCAAATAGTGAACTCACAGACTGCAAACAACGATCTCACACACTGCCAACAATGAGCTCACACATTGCAAACAATGAGCTCACACACTGCAAACAGTGAGCTCACACACTGCAAACAACGAGCTCACACACTGCAAACAATGAGCTCACACACTGCAAACAACGAGCTCACACACTGCAAACAACGAGCTCACACACTGCATACAATGAGCTCACACACTGCAAACAATGAGCTCACACACTGCAAACAATGATCCCACAAACTGCAAAAATGGACCTCACAGATTTCAAACAATGAGCTCACACACTGCAAGCAATGAGCTCACACACTGCAAACAACGAGCTCACAAACTGCAAAAAATCAGCTCACACACTGCAAACAATGAGCTCACACACTGCAAACAGTGAGCTCTCACACTGCAAGCAATGAGCTCACACTGCAAGCAACGAGTTCGCACACTGCAAGCAATGAGCTCACACACTGAAACAGTGATATCACAGACTGCAAAGTGTGAGCTCACATACGGCGAACTATGAGCTCACACATCGGGAACAACAAGCGCACAAACTGCAAATATTAGGTTCACACACTGCAAGAGTGTGCTCACATATTACAAACTTTGACCTCAGGCTGCAAAGATTGTACTCACACATTGCAAACAGTGAGCTCACACACTGCAAACAACGAGCTCACACACTGCAAACAACGAGCTCACACACTGCAAACAACGAGCTCACACACTGCAAACAATGAGCTCACACATTGCAAACAGTGAGCTCACACACTTCAAACAACGAGCTCACACACTGCAAACAATGAGCTCACACACTGCAAACAATCAGCTCACACACTGCAAACAATCAGCCCACACACTGCAAAGAATCAGCTCACACACTGCAAACAATGAGTTCACAAACAACAGAGAACTTAAAGACTGCAATAAACGAGCTCACACACTATAAACATTGAGCTCACACACTGCAAACAATGAGCTCACACTCTGCAAACAATGAGCTCACACTGCAGACATTGTACTCACACTGCAAATATTGAGCTCACACACTGAAAACAAACAGCTCACACATTACAAACAATGCGCTCCCATAGTGCAAACAGCAAGCTCACACATTGCAAGCATTGAGATCACACACACTGGAAACAGTGATCTCACATACTGTAAATATTGATCTTGCATGCTGCAAACAACGAGCTCACACACTGCGCACAATGAGCTCACACACTGCAAACAACGAGCTCACACACTGCAAACAACGAGCTCACACACTGCAAACAATGAGCTCACACACTGCAAACAACGAGCTCACACACTGCGCACAATGAGCTCACACACTGCAAACAACGAGCTCACACACTGCAAACAACGAGCTCACACACTGCGCACAATGAGCTCACATACTGCGCACAATGAGCTCACACACTGCAAACAACGAGCTCACACACTGCAAACATCGAGCTCACACAATGCAAATGACGAACTCACACACTGCAAACATCGAGCTCACACAATGCAAACAACGAGCTCACACTTTGCACACAACGAGCTCACACACTGCAAACAACGAGCTCACACACTGCGCACAATGAGCTCACACACTGCAAACAACGAGCTCACACACTGCAAACAATGAGCTCACACACTGCAAACAACGAGCTCACACACTGCGCACAATGAGCTCACACACTGCAAACAATGAGCTCACACACTGCAAACAACGAGCTCACACACTGCGCACAATGAGCTCACATACTGCGCACAATGAGCTCACACACTGCAAACAACGAGCTCACACACTGCAAACATCGAGCTCACACAATGCAAACGACGAACTCACACACTGCAAACATCGAGCTCACACAATGCAAACAACGAGCTCACACTTTGCACACAATGAGCTCACACACTGCAAATAACAAATGCCCAGACAGCAAACAATGACCTCACACACTGCAAACAAACGGTGTGCGGACAACACAGTGTGAAGGAGAGTTTGGTATGTGTGGGAGTTTAAGGGTTAATGTCTTTAAAAATCCAGTGCATATTGCTTTCAACTGTTTAAGTTCAATTTTAAAGTTTAAATTTTTAAGTTTCTGTCAGGCTTCAGCAGAGAGAGCTGCTGTTGTAAGTTAATTGGTTAGCGAGATTAAACTGGTACTTGAAGGTGGGGCAGGCCTGACTCATCTGAGTCACAAACTGTAGAAATACAGGGGCCTGTCAGTGCGAACAGCAAGGTGTGCAAACAACACAGTGTGAAGGAGAGTTTAGTACGTGTGGGAGTTCGGTGAAGTGGGGGAAGGAGGTGCTGCTTTGCCTTGCTTTTCCTAACTTTTTCCCCAGAGCGGCAGTGGACCTGAGAGTAGAGGACTGAGATTGGGGAATAAAAGCAGCAGCAGACCTGCAACAAGAGACAACTACTGTGTGACGTCACAGGTGAGGTAGGAGAGTCCGAGAGGTGAGCACAGGATAAAAGGAGAGACCTAGAGCGGGATGAGAGTCTGAGAGTCTACGGCAAGTCATGGCAGCACAGCTCGCACCCGTAATATGCTCCTCCTGCACTATGTGGGAAGTCATGGACACGACCGGTGACCCTGACGACCATGTGTGCAGGAAATGTGTCCAGCTGCAGCTACTGGCTAACCGTTTTTCAGAGCTGGAGCTGCGGGTGGGTTCACTGTGGAGTATCCATGATGCTGAGACTATCGTGGATAGCACGTTCAGTGAGGTGGTCATACCGCAGATAAAGATTACGCAGGCAGAAAGGAAATGGGTGACCGCCAGGCAGAGTAAAAGGACTAGGCAGGTCGAGCAGGAGTCCCCTGGGGACATCTCCCTCTCAAACAGATATTCTGCTTTAGATACTGTTGGGGGAGATGGCTTATCGGGGGAAAGCAGCAAGAGCCAGGTTCGGGGCAACATGGGTGGCTCTGCTGCACAGGAGGGGAGGAAGAAGAGTGGCAGGGCTATAGTGATAGGGGATTCAATTGTAAGGGGAACAGATAGGCGTTTCTGGGGCCGCAAACGTGACTCCAGGATGGTATGTTACCTCCCTGGTGCTAGGGTCAAGGATGTCACGGAGCGGCTGCAGGGCATTCAGGAGGGGGAGGGTGAACAGCCAGTAGTCGTGGTCCATATTGGTACCAACGACAGGTAAAAAAAGCGATGGGGTCCTGCAAGGTGAATTTAAGGAGTTAGGAGATAAATTAAAAAGCAGGACTTCAAAGGTAGTGATCTCAGGATTACTACCGGTGCCACGTGCTAGTGAGTATAGGAACAGGAGAATAGACAGGATGAATGCGTGGCTGCAGGGATGGTGTAGGAGGGAGGGTTTTAGATTCCTGGGACATTGGGACCGGTTCTGGGGAAGGTGGGACCTGCACAAGCGTGACGGGTTACACCCGAGCAGGACCGGGACCAATGTCCTCGCGGGGGTGTTTGCTAGTGCTGTTGGGGAAGGTTTAAACTAGAGTGGCAGGGAGATGGGAACCTGAGCGGGGAGTCAGAAGGGAATAAAGTTGAGAGCAGCAAGAGAGGGGAAGACCCAGGGGAAATCTACAATACAAATAGTACAAACAGTTGTTCAAGAACAAGTGAAAGGGAAAGTGTAGAGCAGCGGAAAGAAAGTGTACTTTAGGCATGACAGATAAAATAAAAACTAGAAGGCGTAAGGCGATTAACCCAGCATCAAAGCTGTGGCAGGGGGTTGGGAACCTGAGCAGGGAGACAGAGGAAAGCGTGTCAGGAAGGGACAGAAGGTATGGAGTAAAGGGTAAAGTGTTAAAAAAGGAAAAAGCAGGAACTAAGTGTCACAAAACATATTTGAAAGTTCTTTATCTGAAAAAACTTAGCATTCATAACAAAATGGATGAGTTAATGGCACAAATAACTACGTATGGGTATGATCTTGTGGCCATAACAGAAACATGGCTGCAGGGTGACAACGACTGGGAATTAAATATGCCAGGGTATTTAACAATCAGGAAGGACAGGCAGGAAGGAAGGGGAGGTGGGGTGGCTATGTTAATAAAGGAAGGAATCACTGTAATACAGATAAATGATATTGGGACAAAGGATCAGGATAATGAAACAGTTTGGGTAGAGATAAGGAATAATAAGGGGAAAAAACACTAGTGGGCGTAGTATATAGGCCTCCTAATATTTGCAACTCTGCTGGAAGAAGTATTAATCAGGAAATAGTCGGGGCATGTAATAAGGGAACAGCTATAATTATGGGGGATTTTAACTATCATATTGACTGGACAAATCAAACTGGGCAGGGCAGCCTTGAGGAAGAGTTTATTGAGTGTATTAGGGATGGATTTCTTGAGCAGTATGTAACTGATCCTACAAGGGGGCAAGCAACCTTGGACCTGGTCCGGTGTAATGAGCCAGGATTAATTAATAATGTCCTAGTTAAGGATCCCCTTGGAATGAGTGACCATAACATGGTTACATTCCATATCCAATTAGAGGGTGAGAAGGTTGGTTCTCAAACAAGCGTACTGATCTTGAATAAAGGAGACTATGATGGTATGAGAGCGGAGTTGATTGGAGTGGACTGGGAAAATACATTAAAGGGTAGGACGGTACATGAGCAGTGGTGTTCATTTAAGGAGTTATTTTGCAACTTTCAAAAAATATATATTCCACTGAGGAAAAAGGGGCCTGATAGAAATGACAGCCATCCGTGGCTAAGTAAAGAAATTAAGGATAGTATTCGACTAAAAACGAGGACCTATAAGGTAGCCAAACTTAGTGGGAGGATAGAAGATTGGGAAGTCTTCAAAAGACAGCAAAAAGTAACTAAAGGATTGATTAAGAAAGGGAAGACAGATTATGAAAATAAATTAGCAAAAAATATAAAAACAGATAGCAAGAGTTTCGACAGTTATATAAAAAGAAAAAGGGTGGCTATGGCAAATGTAGGTCCCTTAGAGGATGAGACCGGGAAATTAATGGTGGGAAACATGGAGATGGCAAAAATGCTGAACAAATATTTTGTTTCAGTCTTTATGGTAGAGGTCACAAAGAATATCCCAACACTGGACAAAAAGGGGGCTCTATGGGGGGAGGAGCTGAGTACGATTAAAATCTCTAAGGAATTGGTACTCAGTAAATTAATGGGACTCAAGGCGGATAAATCCCCTAGACCTGATGGCTTACATCCTGGGGTCTTGAGGGAAGTGGCAGTAGGGATTGTGGATGCTTTGGTAATAATTTTCCAAAATTCTCTGGACTCGGCAAAGGTCCCGGCAGATTGGAAAACTGCTAATGTAACACCCTTATTTAAAAAGGGTAGTAGGCAGAAGGCTGGAAACTATAGACCAGTCAGCCTAACATCTGTGTTGGGTAAAATTTTGGAGTCTGTTATTAAGGAGACACTGGAAAGTACTGCAGTACAAAGGGATCTGGCGGTCCTAGTGCAAGAAAATCAAAAAGTTGGTATGCAGGTGCAGCAGGTGATCAAGAAGGCCAACGGAATGTTGGCTTTTATTGCTAGGGGGATAGAATATAAAAACAGGGAGGTATTGCTGCAGTTATATAAGGTATTGGTGAGACCGCACCTGGAATACTGCATACAGTTTTGGTCTCCATACTTAAGAAAAGACATACTTGCTCTCGAGGCAGTACAAAGAAGGTTCACTCGGTTAATCCCGGGGATGAGGGAGCGGACGTATGAGGCGAGGTTGAGTAGATTGGGACTCTACTCATTGGAGTTCAGAAGAATGAAAGGCGATCTTATTGAAACATATAAGATTGTGAAGGGGCTTGATCGGGTGGATGCGGTAAGGATGTTTCCAAGAATGGGTGAAACTAGAACTAGGGGGCATAATCTTAGAATAAGGGGCTGCTCTTTCAAAACTGAGATGAGGAGAAACTTCTTCACTCAGAGGGTAGTAGATCTGTGGAATTTGCTGCCCCAGGAAGCTGTGGAAGCTTCATCATTAAATAAATTTAAAACAGAAATAGACAGTTTCCTAGAAGTAAAGGGAATTAGGGGTTACGGGGAGCGGGCAGGAAATTGGACATGAATTTAGATTTGAGGTTAGGTTCAGATCAGCCATGATCTTATTGAATGGCGGAGCAGGCTCGAGGGGCCGATTGGCCTACTCCTGCTCCTATTTCTTATGTTCTTAAACAATGAGCTCACACACTGCAAACAAACAGCTCACACACTGCAAACAAACAGCTCACACACTGCAAACAAACAGCTCACACACTGCAAACAAACAGCTCACACACTACAAACAAACAGCTCACACACTGCAAACAATGAGCTCACACACTGCAAAGAGTGAGCACACTCAAGGCGAACCATGAGCTCACACACTGCAAACCACGAGCTCAGAGGCTGCAAACAATGAGCTCACACACTTCAACCATTGAGATCACACACACTGGAAACCATCAGCTCACAAACTGCAAACAGTGATCTCAAACATTGGAGGTATTACTCTCACTCATTGCAAACAACAAGCTCACACACTGCAAACAATGAGCTCACAAACAGCGAGCTCACAAACTGTAAACAATGAGCTCACACACTGCAAACAAGGAGCTTGCTCATTGCAAACAAAGAGCTCACATACTGAAACAATAAGCTCACACAATGCATCAGTGAGCTCACAAATTGTGAACATTGAGCTCGCACTGTGCAAACAACGAGCTCACACACTGCAAACAACAAACTCACACACTCGAAACAACAAGCTCACAGTGTGCAAACAATAAGCTCACATAATGCAAACAATGGTCTCACACACTGCAAACAACGAGATCACACAATGCAAACAGTGAGCTCACAAATTAGAAACCATGAGCTGACACATTGCATACAGTGATATCATAGACTGAAAATTTATGGTGAACCAAAAGGTCAAACTCTACGAAAACCAGCTCACGAGCTGGAAATGATAAGTTCACACACTGACAAGAGTGAGCACACACACTGAAAACACTGAGCTCACACTGCACACACTGTACTCAAACACTGTAAACAACGAGTTCACACACTGCAAACGAGCTCACAGACTGCAAAAAACGAGCTCACACACTGCAAACAATGACATCACACACTGCAAACAATGAGCTCATTTACTGCAAACAATGAGCTCGATAGAACCCCAGCTTCTCCAGTCTAACAACGTAACTAAAGTCCCTCATCCCTGGAATCATTTTAGTAAATCTCTTCTGCACCTTCTCTCAGGCCTTCATACCTTTCCTAAAGTGCGGTGCCCGGAACTGGACACAATACTCCAGTTGTGGCTGAAGCAGTGTTTTATAAAAGTTCATCATGACTTCCATACTTTTGTACTCCATGCCTCTATTTATAAAGCCCAGGATCCTGTATGCTTTTTTAACGACTTTCTCAACCTGCCCTGCCACCTTCAATGATTTGTGCACATACACCCCCAGATCTCTCTGTTCCTGTACTCCTTTTAGAGTTGTGCCCTCCAGTTTATATTGTCTCTCCTCGTTCTTCCTACCAAAATGTATCACTTCACATTTTTCTGCATTAAATTTCATCTGCCACGTGTCCGCCTATGCCACCAGCCTGTCTATATCCTCTTGAAGTTTATCACTATCCTCCTCACTGATTACTACCCTTTCAAGTTTTGAGTCATCTGCAAAGTTTGAAATTGTGCCCTGTACATCCAAGTCCAAGTCATTAATATATATCAAAAAAGCAGTGGTCCCAGCACTGACCCCTGGGGAACACCACTGTACACCTCCCTCCAGTCCGAAAAACAACCGTTCACCACTACTCTCTGTTTCCTGTCACTTAGCCAATTCTGTACCCATGTTGCTATTACCCCCTTTATTCCATGGGCCGCAATCTTGATGATAAGGCTACCATGCGGCACTTTATCAAACGCCTTTTGAAAGTCCATATACACCACATCAACTGCATTGCCCTCATCTACCCTCTCTGTTACCTCATTAAAAAACTCTATCAGGTTAGTTAAACACGATTTGCTTTTAACAAATCCGTACTAGCTTTCGCTAATCGATCCACACTTGTCCAAGTGACTGTTAATTCTGTCCCGGATTATCGTTTCTAAAAGTTTCCCCACCACTGAGGTTAAACTGACTGGCCTGTAGTTGCTGGGTTTATCCTTACACCCATTTTTGAACAAGGGTGTAACATTTGCAATTCTCCAGTTCTCTGGCACCACCCCTGTATCTATGGATGTTTGGAGGATTATGGCCAGTACCTTCGCAATTTCCACCCTAACTTCCCTCAGCAACCTCGGATGCATCCCATCTGGTCCAGGTGACTTATCAACTTTCAGTACAGATAGCCTTTCAAGTACCTCTTCTTTATCAATTTTTAGCCGATTCAATATCTCAACTATATCTTCCTTTACTGAGACTGTGGCAGCATCTTCTCCCTTGGTAAGGACAGATGCAAAGTACTCATTTAGTACCTCGGCCATGCCCTCTGATTCCATGAGTAGATCTCCTTCATGGTCCCTAATCAGCCGACCCTTCCTCTTACGATCTGTTTACTGTTTACATGGCAAAAGAAGTATTTTAGATTCCCTTTTATGTTGTCCGCCAGTCTATTCTCTGACTCTCACTTTGCCCCTCTGATTTCCTTTTTCACTTCCCCTCTGAACTTTCTATATTCAACCTGGGTCTCACTGGTATTATCAACCTGACATATGTCTATGATTTTATGATTCGATAAACAGTGTGCAGACAGGCGACAAGCAACAAATTCAAACACTGCAAACAATGAGCTCACACACTGCAAACAGTGAGCTCACACACTGCAAACAACGAGCTCACATGCTTCAAACAATGAGCTCACACACTGCAAACAGTCAGCTCACACGCTGCAAACAACGAGCTCACACACTGCAAACAGTGAGCTCACACACTGCAAACAACGAGCTCACACACTGTAAACAGTGAGCTCACACGCTTCAAACAGTGAGCTCACACTCTGCAAACAGTGAGCTCACACACTGCAAACAACGAGCTCACACACTGCAAACGAGCTCACACACTGCAAACAGTGAGCTCACACACTGCAAACAACGAGCTCACACACTGCAAACAGTGAGCTCACATGCTGCAAACAACAAGCTCACACACTGCAAACAGTGAGCTCACACACTGCAAACAACGAGCTCACACACTGCAAACAACGAGCTCACACACTGCAAACAACGAGCTCACACACTGCAAACAGTGAGCTCACATGCTGCAAACAACGAGCTCACACGCTGCAAACAATGAGCTCACACACTGCAAACATAAGAAATAGGAGCAGGAGTAGGCCAATCGGCCCCTCGAGCCTGCTCCGCCATTCAATAAGATCATGGCTGATCTGATCCTAACCTCAAATCTAAATTCATGTCCAATTTCCTGCCCACTCCCCATAACCCCTAATTCCCTTTACTTCCAGGAAACTGTCTATTTCTGTTTTAAATTTATTTAATGATGAAGCTTCCACAGCTTCCTGGGGCAGCAAATTCCACAGACCTACTACCCTCTGAGTGAAGAAGTTTCTCTTCATCTCAGTTTTGAAAGAGCAGCCCCTTATTCTAAGATTATGCCCCCTACTTCGAGTTTCACCCATCCTTGGGAACATCCTTACCGCATCCACCCGATCAAGCCCCTTCACAATCTTATATGTTTCAATAAGATCGCCTCTCATTTTTCTGAACTCCAATGAGTAGAGTCCCAATCTACTCAACCTCTCCTCATATGTCCGCCCCCTCATCCCCGGGATTAACCGAGTGAACCTTCTTTGTACTGCCTCGAGAGCAAGTATGTCTTTTCTTAAGTATGGAGACCAAAACTGTACGCAGTATTCCAGGTGCGGTCTCACCAATACCTTATATAACTGCAGCAATACCTCCCTGTTTTTAAATTCTATCCCCCGAGCAATAAAAGCCAACATTCCGTTGGCCTTCTTGATCACCTGCTGCACCTGCATACCAACTTTTTGATTTTCTTGCAACAGGACCGCCAGATCCCTTTGTACTGCAGTACTTTCCAGTTTCTCGCCATTAAGATAATAACTTGCTCTCTTGCAAAGTGCATAACCTCAGATTTTCCAATATTGTATTGCATCTGCCAAATCTCCGCCCACTCACCCAGCCTGTCTCTATCCCCTTGTAGGTTTTTTATGTCCTCCTCACTCTCTACTTTCCCTCCCATCTTTGCATCCTCTGCAAACTTTGATATGTTACACTCGGTTCCCTCCTCCAAATCGTTAATATAGATTGTAAAGAGTTGGGGACCCAGCACCGACCCCTGCGGAACACCACTGGCTACTGGTTGCCAGTCCGAGAATGAACCATTTATCCCAACTCTCTGCTTCCTGTTAGATAACCAATCCTCCACCCATGCCAGAATATTACCCTCAATCCAGTGATTCTTCATCTTGAGCAATAATCTTTTATGTGGAACCTTGTCGAATGCCTTCTGGAAGTCCAAATACACTACGTCCACTGGTTCCCCTTTATCCACCCTGGACGTTATGTCCTCAAAGAACTCAAGTAAATTTGTCAGACATGACTTCCCCTTCGTAAAGCCATGCTGACTTTGTCCTATTAAATTATGCTAATCCAAATGTTCCGCGACTGTCTCCTTAATAATAGACTCCAAAATTTTACCCACCACAGATGTTAGGCTAACTGGTCTATAATTTCCAGCATTCTGCCTACTACCCTTTTTAAATAAGGGTGTTACATTAGCAGTTTTCCAATCTGCCGGGACCTTTGCCGAGTCCAGAGAATTTTGGAAAATTATTACCAAAGCCTCCACAATCCCTACTGCCACTTCCCTCAAGACCCCAGGATGTAAGCCATCAGGTCCAGGGGATTTATCCGCCTTGAGTCCCATTAATTTACTGAGTACCAATTCCTTAGTGATTTTAATCATATTTAGCTCCTCCCCCCATAGAGCCCCCTGTTTGTCCAGTGTTGGGATATTCTTAGTGTCCTCTACCATAAAGACTGAAACAAAATATGTGTTCAGCATTTTTGCCATCTCCATGTTTCCCACCATTAATTTCCCGGTCTCATCCTCTAAGGGACCTACGTTTGCCTTAGCCACCCTTTTTCTTTTTATATAACTGTAGAAACTCTTGCTATCTCTTTTTATATTTTTTGCTAATTTATTTTCATAATCTAACTTCCCTTTCTTAATCAATCCTTTAGTTACTTTTTGCTGTCTTTTGAAGACTTCCCAATCTTCTATCCTCCCACTAAGTTTGGCGACCTTATATGTCCTTGTTTTTTGTCGGATACTAGCCTTAATTTCTTTACTTAGCCACGGATGGCTGTCATTTCTTTTACACCCTTTTTTCCTCAGTGGAATATATTCCTTTTGAAAGTTGCAAAATAACTCCTTAAATGAACACCACTGCTCATGTACTGTCTTACACTTTAATCTATTTTCCCAGTTTACTTTAATCAATTCTGCTCTCATACCATCATAGTCTCCTTTATTCAAGCTCAGTACGCTTGTTTGAGAACCAACCATCTCACCCTCTAATTGGATATGGAATGTAACCATGTTATGGTCACTCATTCCAAGGGGATCCTTAACTGGGACATTATTAATTAATCCTGGCTCATTACACAGGACCAGGTCCAAGGTTGCTTGCCCCCTTGTAGGATCAGTTAGATACTGCTCAAGAAATCCATTCCTAAAACACTCAATAAACTCTTCCTCAAGGCTGCCCTGCCCAGTTTGATTTGTCCAGTTAATATGATAGTTAAAATCCCCCATAATTATAGCTGTTCCCTTATTACATGCCCCGACTATTTCCTGATTAATACTTCTTCCAGCAGAGTTGCAACTATTAGGAGGCCCATATACTACGCCCACAGCTTGGAAGACAGGGCAAATATGTGAGGGCAAGGCTGGATGGCATCTATTTTAATGCAAGGAGTCTTGCAAATAAGGTGGATGAACTGAAGGTGTTGATAAGCACATGGGAGTATGATATTGTTGCTGTCACAGAGACATGGTTGAGGGAGGGGCAAGACTGGCAGCTCAATATTCCGGGGTACAGAATCTTCAGGCGAGACAGAGGGGGAGGTATAAGAGGAGGGGGGGTCGCAATATTAATTAAAGAATCAATTACTGCCATAAGGAGGGATGATATATTAGCAGGTTCCTCTAATGAGGCCATATGGGTGGAGCTTAAAAAGAAAAAGGGGGCAAGCACTTTGATGGGAGTGTACTATAGGCCCCCAAACAGTCAGGGGGAGATAGAGGAACAGATATGTAGGCAAATCTCAGAAAATTGTGCAAATAATAGGGTAATAATAGTGGGGGATTTCAACTTCCCCAGTGAGCCTGACATCTGTAGTGGGTAAGTTGTTAGAGGGTATTCTGAGGGACAGAATCTACAGGCATTTGGAGAGGCAGGGACTAATTAGGAACAGTCAGCATGGTTTTGTGAGAGGAAAATCATGTCTCACGAATTTGATTGAGTTTTTTGAAGGGGTAACCAAGAAGATAGATGAGGGCTGTGCAGTAGACGTGGTCTACATGGACTTCAGCAAAGCATTTGACAAGGTACCGCATGGTAGGTTGTTACATAAGGTTAAATCTCATGGGATCCAAGGTGAGGTAGCCAATTGGATACAAAATTGGCTTGACGACAGAAGACAGAGGGTGGTTGTCGAGGGTTGTTTTTCAAACTGGATGCCTGTGTCCAGCGGTGTGCCTCAGGGATCGGTGCTGGGTCCGCTGTTATTTGTTATTTATATTAATGATTTGGATGAGAATTTAGGAGGCATGGTTAGTAAGTTTGCAGATGACACCAAGATTGGTGGCATTGTGGACAGTGAAGAAGGTTATCTAGGATTGCAACGGGATCTTGATAAATTGGGCCAGTGGGCCGATGAATGGCAGATGGAGTTTAATTTAGATAAATGTGAGGTGATGCATTTTGGTAGATCGAATCGGGCCAGGACCTACTCCGTTAATGGTAGGGCGTTGGGGAGAGTTATAGAACAAAGAGATCTAGGAGTACAGATTCATAGCTCCTTGAAAGTGGAGTCACAGGTGGATAGGGTGGTGAAGAAGGCATTCAGCATGCTTGGTTTCATTGGTCAGAACATTGAATGCAGGAGTTGGGATGTCTTGTTGAAGTTATACAGGGCATTGGTGAGGCCACACTTGGAGTACTGTGTACAGTTCTGGTCACCCTATTATAGAAAGGATATTATTAAACTAGAAAGAGTGCAGAAACGATTTACTAGGATGCTACCGGGACTTGATGGTTTGACTTACAGGGAGAGGTTAGACAGACTGGGACTTTATTCCCTGGAGAGTAGGAGGTTAAGGGGTGATCTTATAGAAGTCTATAAAATAATGAGGGGCATAGATAAGGTAGATAGTCAAAATCTTTTCCCAAAGGTAGGGGAGTCTATAACGAGGGGGCACAGATTTAAGGTGAGAGGGGAGAGATACAAAAGGATCCAGAGGGGCAATTTTTTCACTCAAAGGGTGGTGAGTGTCTGGAACGAGCTGCCAGAGGCAGTAGTAGAGGCGGGTACAATTTTGTCTTTTAAAAAGCATTTGGACAGTTACATGGGGAAGATGGGTATCGAGGGATATGGGCCAAGTGCAGGCAATTGGGACTAGCTTAGTGGTATAAACTGGGCGACATGGACATGTTGGGCCGAAGGGCCTGTTTCCATGTTGTAACTTCTATGATTCTATGATTCTATGATTAACTGGGATACTCAGAGTGTAAAAGGCTTAGAGGGTACAAAATTCTTAACGTGCATCCAGGAGAGCTTTTTGAGCCAGCATGTAGAAAGTCCTACAAGAGAGGGGGCGGTACTGGACCTAATTCTAGGGAATGTGGCCGGCCAAGTGGAAGAAGTGCTAGTAGGTGAGCACTTTGGTGACAGTGACCATAATTCGGTGAGATTTAAGGTGGTCATGGAAAAGGACAGGGAGGGGCCGGAAATAAAGGTTCTAAATTGGGGGAAGGCCGATTTTAATAGGATAAGGCAGGATCTGGCCAAAATGGACTGGGATCAGCAGCTTGTAGGAAAATCCGCATCGGAGCAATGGGAGTCTTTCAGAAGGGAGATTGAGACCACACAATGGCAACATGTTCCCGTAAAGGTCAAGGGTGGTTCCAAGAACTCCAGGGAACCTTGGATGTCAGGGGATATACGAGAATGGATTAGGAAAAAAAGGAGGGCTTTTGGCAGATACAAAAGGCTAAAGACGGA